>NC_092719.1:38785512-39117783 GCF_047496885.1 Scyliorhinus torazame
GGGTTGAACTCATTGCAGAGTTGAGAAATGATGTTGTCAACTCACTGTTTTCCACTTCTGTCCATCCTCCGCCTCTGAACCTCCCTATGTTTTCATCACTGCCGCTCATCCTTTGGTATATTACTTGTCAACCACACTCTCCAAAGACTCATATGTGTCTGATTCTCCTCACATGTTGGCTATTAGGCATCTTAGTCTCTCCACCCAGTTGATTTGTTTCTTGACTGGTGCACATCTGGGACTCTTCCACTTTGCTCTTTTTCATGGGTAACATAACAGCTCTCCTCATGTTCAGCCAGATTTAAGTAAAGCAGCTGAGAGTTGGCATTATCCCAGCCTCCTTCAGATTCTGACACTATGGTAACTGTTTGCCTGTAGCTGCAAAAACTCAAATGTAGTTGGGGACCTATCTGCACAACTGAATCAGTTCTCAGGCAGGTTGTTAAATAGGCATGCAGCACTCACCCCAGAATTGATGAGAGATGTACGGGGGGGGGGGGGGGGGGGGGGGGGGGGGGGGAGGGACTATGTGACTATGTGTTGATGCCGACACAGAATTTGTGGACTTGCACGACAGCAAAACTAGTGCTGCATCTGGACCGATTCCGCTACTGCTAAGGGGCTTGAACGGCACCTTGTGGAACACATTCGATTCTAATTGGTGCCGGATTTGCCGGTTTCGCAATTGACACTTAGGAGGTTGACAAGCTGCAGCCTCATATACACACTTCACTCCCCACACACACCATCCCAGCCAACAAGATGGCAGGAAGGAGAGTGGCACCCAAGATTTGGGGACGCAGAGCTCAAGACCCTCTTGGATGCCATGGAGGAGAGGAGGATGACCCTATACCCTGACCTGGGAAGGACGTTGCCGGCCGCCGCCATTCTACATGCCTAGGCGCAGCTGGCAGGTGCGGTCAACGCATTGGCCAACGGTGTCGCCCCTCTGCTGTGTGATGTTGCGGAGGACGTAGCAGGCCGCCACGATGTGGGCGAACCTCTCAGCGTCACACTGGAGGGCCCCTCCAGAATGGTCCAAGCACCTGAACCCCATCTTCAAGAGGCCGAAGCACCGCTCAGTCAAGCTCCTGGTTGCTGTGTGGTCGTTCTAGCGGGTCACCGTGTCGGTATGTCGTCTCCAGATAGGTGTCATCAGCCACGGCCGCAGTGGATAACCCCTGTCGCCCAGGAGACAACCCACCCAGCCGGGAGGGAATCTCAAACGTGTCAGTGTGCCAGGATGAAGGCGTCGTGCACACTGCTCGAGTATCGGGCGCAGATGTGTATGATGGTCACATATCAGCTTTACGTTCATTGAGTGGTACCTATTTTGGTTTGTGTAGAGCGGCCTGTCATCTGCTGGTGCTCGTAGGGAGACATGCATCCCATCGATCACCCCCTAGACTTGGGGCATGTCAGCGATGGTGGCGTACCCCACTGCCCGGGCAGCCTGGTGGGCTCGGTCCACACTGAAGTGGATGTACTGAGCCGCATATAGGGCATCCGTGACAGCGCAGATGCACCTGTGCACCGAGGTCTGTGAGATCACGGACAGGTCCCCACTCGGCGCCTGGAAGGACCCCGTCGCGTAAAGATTCAGGGCAACCATCACTTTGATGACCACCAGGAGAGGGTGTCCTCCCCATATCCTGGGATGCCAGGTGTGCCATCATCTGACAGATGTGTTGCACTGTCTCGCTGCTCAGCTGGAGTATTTGACAGCCGGCAAGTCATCGAATGGCAGGTGGTGCCGGTACACACGAGGCCTCTTGCGGCACCTGCTTGACACCTCATCCTCCTCGGCCTGTTGGGCGGTTCGCTCTCCATCCTGGGCAGCTGCCACCTGTTTCTTCTGCGGCATACTCCGCCTCTGCAGTTTCCTCCTCTGTAAGCAGCACCAGCTCGTACAGCTGCAGGGCATCCCCCAGGGCTGCGGTGACCAGCAGGAAAGCCACCATTGGCGGTTCAATTCCAATTTTCATTGTCTGCAGGGGGTGAAAGGCCGACGTGCAAGCATAGTGCATACCCCCGTGTCCAACCAGGTCTACCGGGCTGCATGGCGGCCCAGGTTGGCACTACTGGCTCTGCCCTCGCACGTTCCCTCCCCCACATCCCCACACCCCTGGCCTCACGGTGGCCGGCACCATGGGGGCCTCTGGCCTTGGCGCCTGTTCCTGATGCCAGAGGTACCGTTAGCTGGCATTGCTCTCACCCGTGGTATGCACTGCGGCCCCCGCCCAGCGCCCCTTTAAGGGCTACTGAGAGCATTGCCCTGGGTGGGCTGCTGGCAGGTGGTGGCTGGGTGGGGAGGGTGGGTTGGGGGCACCCATACTGCCGGTGTCACTTTGCAGAACCAGGGGCCTAGGTGGGTGGTGATTGGGCGCGCAGCAAAATGCCTGCCTTGCAGGCTGCGGTAATGGCAGTCTGGGACTGGACACCGCCTCAGACACCTTGGCAGACCAAGGTGAGCCACTTGGTCTGTTCCCCCACCCCAACCAGCCCGGCCAGTGTACGGCCCGGCAGTCCAGAGTCGCGCCTCTCCATGTCGCTCCTTCTCTCTCTCCCTCATCAGCCATGACGCCGGTTTCATGAATTTTAAAGGGACAAGTGAACCACACCGTCGAGAACTCGGACCACCAGAGGAGGAGAATCATGGAGGCCCCGGAGAATACCAGGTTAGGCCGGCTAATGACATGCAAACGGTGTTTACTCTACATGTGTTCCGGACTGCATTGACACCGCTTTCGAGGTGACGGAGAATTGCGATTTGGCACCAAATCGGCACCCGCGGCGGTTTTGGCGTCAGAACCTATTCTCCGCCCAATCGTGTTTCCCGATTCCGGCGTCGTCGAATGGAGAATCCCGCCCATGATCTCAATTGTAACGTACATGGAGAAATGTGCATAGCTGGCATTGCGCAAGCCTGTTCAACAACTCCAGGAATTGAAGAGCTGACTTGACAGTCCTTAAAGGGCAATTGGGGGCCTCCGTGGAAAGGTATATTATTTGTTTCTTTAAGAAAAGATCTTTTTGTAGGACGAGGTGGAGCAAACCATGGTTCTCTCGGCTCCAAGTGTTCTTGTCATCCTCCTGACATCTGCCTCCCACCCTTCCCCCCAACAGGCCTCAGCTGTGGTCGGCTGCGAGGCCATTTTCTACCACAGCGAGTCAGTAAGCACTCTCGCCCTCACAACTTGGCAGAAAAAGAAATCACTGGGGCCTGGATCAGACATTCTTGATGCCCATCGCTGTTTGGTGCCCAAGTGGAAATATTTCCCTCAAAGTTGGTAAGAAATAAGTCTTGGATGTTTATACTCAGAAAAAAGATTCTAGCTACAAACCACAAGTTCAGCATTATCCTTGACAACTCTCCAATTTCTTATATGATTAAAATTATGGTTAACTGATGAATATTGCATAAAGGAACCCTTGTAAGTGTTTCTGGCCAATTAGACATGCTGAGTGCACCAACGTGAGACACTAGTCAAAACACCCTGAACGGTGTCCATGTGTGCTTTCATATTCAAAATTCCACATGAGCTGCCGAAGCAGCGATAGGACCAAAGTGCTTCTTGGAGAAATCGCACAAATACAGCACAGGTCACTGGCCTATTGGTGTCGATAATGAGACCAATTATTTTATTTTCTACTGGAAATACTTTCTCGAATTCTATTTCCTTACTCTTTTCTGACTTCTTATTCATTTTTTTTCTCATTTCAAATACGTGCCTGGTTTTCGTATAGTTGTTTTCATATTCCAATTATCCTCAGAGTCAGAAAATACCCTGGTAAAAAAAATCAGTGACTCTTTTACTATATCCTTTTCAATATCTTTCCAACAAATGCATGCCCACAAATATACACACCATCTGTCTTATTCATTTTCTTTGACAATAAACTCTATTTTTGCCTCACAAAAATTTTCTGCACCTACTTCTTCAGCCAGATTCACTTCAGCCAGATCCACTTCTTCAGCCAGATCCACTTCTTCAGCCAGATCCACTTCAGCCAGATCCACTTCTTCAGCCAGATCCACTTCTTCAGCCAGATCCACTTCTTCAGCCAGATCCACTTCTTCAGCCAGATCCACTTCTTCAGCCAGATCCACTTCTTCAGCCAGATCCACTTCTTCAGCCAGATCCACTTCTTCAGCCAGATCCACTTCTTCAGCCAGACGTTATCCCCTGGACCCATTCTCCTACCTTCAGCAATCTCGTTACACTTGGACCACACCCTCTGGCCTCTTACCCTCTCGAGACTTTTTCATTGAGAACTGATGGTGTAAAATCAACCCTCTCAAATTTCCTGCTCTCAAAACTCAAACTTCCTCCAACCTGCACTAATACCTTATTCCCAGGATCCACAAAAGGAACTGCACTGTAATTTCAGATAGTTCCTGCCCCTCAGAACTGACTTCTTCCTACCTGGACTCTACATGTTCCCCATCTTCTGTCTCTCCTCTTCTACATCTGTGACTCTTCTGCCACCATCAGTTTCCAGTTTCCTACCTTATTTGACCCTGAGGTGAGATTCCCACCTCATATTTGCGCCTTCAATAAGACCACCTATTTCCAGCTTCGTAACATGGTCTGGCTTTGTCCATGTCTTCACTTCTGCTTTCGCTACCTCTAGAATCGACTATCCCAATGCATTCCTGGCTTGTCTCCCACATTCTAACCTCTACAAAATGTGAGCTCACCCAAAACTCGGCTGCCCGCGTCTTGACTTGCAGCAAGTTCAGTTCCTCTGTCAACCCTCTGTTCATTGACATACACTGGTTCCTGGTCAAGCAAGGTCTTCACTTTAAAATTCTCTGCCTTGTTTTCAAAGCCCGCATGTCCTTTTCCCCCTCATCTCTGTAAATTTCTCCAACCTCACAACATATCTTCCCTCCTCCAATTCTAAGTATTCCATCATTGGTGGCCCTGCCTTCAATTGTCTGGGCCTCAAGCTCTGGCTATGTGGAACATGCCTTGTTCCAGCCCTAATCAGATCCCTTCCCTCACTTCTTTCCCTCCCTCACCTCTTTTCCCAGTGCTCTGATGACTCTATCCATATTATTTCCTGCTCTTGTCCCATCAATTTTGCTCCCAATTTCCACCCACCCATCAGCTTCACAGGGCAATGCTCACAGAAGCCCCTCAAATCTTCCCCTTTCTTTATCTCTAGGATATCGACGCATATCCACAAAACGTCCAGTGGCTCAGACAGCTATCTTTACCACTCTTCCTCTTACCTTGCCACGTGTAAGGATGTTATATCATTCTCCAGATCTTAGTCACATCTGTCCTAATGGTGCATGTTCCCTTCTAATATTTCCGATAGTTCTTCTCTTTTCCTCAACTAAGGACTCCACTATGATAGACAGGGCTTTTAACCATGCCTATTCCATATCATACACACCTCCTCTTCTCCCTTTCCCTCCCTCCCAGAACAATAGAATTACACTTATCTTACTTTCCACCCCACTATCCTCCATACTGAAGTCTTGTGGTAGCATTCCTGTCCCTGACCCAGGGGCCCGTGCTTTACTCCCACTCCTGGACTTGATGACCATGGAAGGTGTGTTCCTTCAGTGGTCAAACAGGTGATCATCGACCTATGCATCTTCTAATACATCCACGGTATGTGGTAAGAGTGAGAGTCTCCTGCATGGACAACCATGTTGGATGAAGAGTGCTGCCCCTCAAGCCATATCCGCTGGTGACTTTCAACAGGAAAAACTAGCCATGAAAACAGACACAAGCTACATATTGATTCTGCCATTTCTACCACCTCCAGAACATGATACCATCAAACTCATTTTCCCCTTCCCTCCCCTTCCAGCCTTTCAAAGCGACCACGCTCTGCAACAGCCTTATTCACACTTCAATCACCGCTGACATTTCCTGCTCTTCCAACAGCTTCTTCCAGTGCAAGCATAGGAGATAAAGTATCTGCTCTTCTACTACCTCCTTCCACCAGCTACGGCCTCAAACACTGCTTCCAGATAAAGCAACAATTTACTTGTACTTTTTTTTCAATCTAGTCTACTGTAAGACCTGCTCATAATGCAGTCTCCTCAACACTAGGGAGTCCAAACACAGATTGGGTGACTGTTTTGCAAGTAACAACTGTATTAAGTCCCAAGCATGGCCCTGACCTTCTGGTTGTTGTCGCATGGATTTGTCTGTGCTGTCTCAAATACGAGGATCTTGAGACATATTTGTTTAAACATAAACTTTTTATTGTTAATCTTTAAGTGCTAACAATCCCAGATATTAGTATGAATGGCGCTGTTTCTCCCATGCTGGCTGCTTATGAGTGTTCTCTCTCAGTCTAATACCATGTGACTCTATAGATCATACCTTGGCAGTGCTAGTCTCCAGTCCCATGTTAGCCCTGGCTCTGCCAAGTACCTTTACATTCCAATGGTATGCAGGCACTGTTAAGTAATGGGTTAAGAGTTAAGTAATGCATTAAGAGACGTTGCAATTAGTTGTCTCATTTATGTTAAGTACCCAATGATTGACACTGATATGTAAAGGGGCTTCAGGTGGCCCTGGTGTCAGATGGTGAGTTGTTAGAGTTTTGTGCAGAGGCTGTGGAAGTGAAATAAATGGTGTTTGGTGAAAAGGAACAGGACTTTTGATTCTTCATACAACGGTAACTAAAACGTATAACAGGCACCTACAACACGGTAGCATTGTGGATAGCACAATTGCTTCACAGCTCCAGGGTCCCAGGTTCGATTCCGGCTTGGGTCACTGTCTGTGCGGAGTCTGCACATCCTCCCCGTGTGTGCGTGGATTTCCTCCGGGTGCTCCGGTTTCCTCCCACACTCCAAAAATGTGCAGGTTAGGTGGATTGGCCATGATAAATTGCCCTTAGTGTCCAAAATTGCCCTTAGTGTTGGGTGGAGGTGTTGACCTTGGGTAGGGTGCTCTTTCCAAGAGCCGGTGCAGACACAATGGGCCGATTGGCCTCCTTCTGCACTGTAAATTCTATGATAATCTATGAACAGAATACAACATCCTCCTTTCTTCTCTAAGGAAAACTTTCATTTCCAATGGAGCATTAAAATATGGGCCGGTATTCCCCAAAATCCCGACCCAAGTGTTGACGCCAGTGTAAACACTGGAGTGTTTCATGCCGGCGTCAACGGGCCACTTGGTCAGTGGGCCACAGCGGGCCAGCACGGCGCTGGAGTGCTGAGCGCTGCTCTGGCACCGATACCCGGCCCTGCACTGCCGGCGCGAGTCTGCGCATGTGTGTGGTGGCCGTTTCCATGCCGGCGCATGCACGTAGCAACCGTTTCCATGCTGGCGCCATGCAACAGGGCGTAGCGGCACAATGGGCCCACGCGGAAGGAGGTAGGCCCCCTCCAGATCGCACGTGCCCGCCGATCGGTAGCTCCCGATCGTGGGCCTGGCCATCGTGCAGCCCCCCCCCCCCCCAGGAGTCTGATCCCCCTGCCCCCCCCCCCGCCAGGAAGTCCACCGGAGCCGCGGGTCCGAGCTCCCGCCAGGTGGTACCAGGTTGGAACCATGCCGGCGGAACTCGGCCAGTCGACTGCGGAGAAACGACCGCGCACGACTGCCGCCAATTCTCCGCTCACCGAAGAATCGCGACCCCCGTCGGAGCGGTGTGGCGGGAATGTCCGGCGTGACTGGCGATTCTCCGACCTGGCTCGGGCTTGGACCAGCCATGATCTTAATATGCTATCTTTTCTCCCCCACCTCAAGTCTCTGACTTTAGAAATTCAGACAGTGTTGAGGCTTGGCTGTTCTTCCGCATCTCATTGTGTCACATTTGGAGGAATGGCATCTCCATTTGATTCCCTTTTCACACGCCTTCGAATCGTGTTTCTCTTTATTAACAACCCGTCTGCTTTTTTTGGACTTAATGAATTTGTTCCATTCCTTCTGAGAGGAATGCTCATACCTAAGGTAGACACAATTTTTTTTTCCCCTGTGATGTCCACCATGTTCTTGCTGGATGTACATGTTTCACAAATGGAACCTTCATTTCCACTTGTTTCACAATTGCAGCCAAACATTTGTTTTCTTTTTTATTTTTATGCTGTTTTGCACGCCTGTGAATCATTTCATTCAGCTCAAATTTTTATTCTAGTTCCTTGTGCTTCAGTGAATTTTGCAATCTCATTTGTCTTTTATTTCTGTCTTTAAAATAACTGTGCCTTTGTCCTCCATTTTGGTTTCACTGCTGGCTAGAACTGTCCCTAGCACAGATTTAACTTGTTTCAGTTCTTTAATTTTGCTACTCATGGCTCCATTATCCGCTCACAGCTTGGAAAGTTCTATGACTTTTCCTTTCAAAGCCTCCCCGTTGCCATTCAATCACTTCAGTCTCTTCCTTTTAGCTTTTGGTTTCGTCCTGGAACATTGCTGAGTCCTCTCTGCCAATTGGTTCTTCAATTTGTTCAGGGTGATGTTAAATTCATTTTCCTTCTCTTTGTGAAGCTCACTTGCTTCATTTTGGGCTTTCCTGTAATTCAGTAGATTCTCCTCGGGTTTCTTCTGCTGTTCTTCCATTCTGCTGTTTAAGAAAGTCTTCATTTCTTCATGGTTGCTAAATGGTTATGCATTCATTTTGCAGTTGATCTTGAAGAGCAATCAGTGGTTCTTTCAACTGTTTGTTTTCTTGTTTACCGCTTGATAACTCACACTGGGTTTCAGTGCATTGTTTCATTGCTACTGATAATTCGAAGGCAGCTTTGTCTGAAGTAATATTCGGCATCCTTTTGAGCCCCTCATGTTTTTCCATGGCTACATGTTGATTCTTCGAGTAGTCGTTCAGGATCACAACTTCTTTGCATGTCTTTTCTGCCTGCTATTTGCCTGGCTGTATATCTGGTTGAGTTTTCCCAACAACTAACTTCGATTTGACAACTGTGGAATCAAGCTTTGTTATTTCCTCCGGATACCTTTGTGCTGTCTCTGAAATCTGTTTGTTCAGTACTTGAACATATTGGTTCATTGAAGACTTCATTTTCATGCAGTTTCAAATGTATATACTCAGCTTGAATCTTGCGCTTCAAGTTTCCAGTTCAGCTCTGATGTGAACATTTTCCGGTAGAACAGTGTGAATTATTTTTTCCATGTTTTGTTTCTTTCGAGTTACCTTAGATAGTTTTTATTTATTCACGGCCATCTTTTCTACTCCACACTGCCACCTGTCTCCCTTGCTCTGCAGTCATTTATCTCCCTCTCTCTGGGATTTGCTGTCACTTTCTTGCTGGGGTATTTTGTTGCCATTGGCACTTTATTAAGAGTTGCCCTCTCTCTGTGGTCTCTTATTTTATATCATGGCCATTTTCTTCTTGTAGCTCCAGCTTTAAATGTTGTTGCCCCTTTAATGCTGTTGGTGTTTTTTTCCACTCGGGTTATGTGCAGCTGTCGGTTTCTTCCCTGTGAGTTTCCCGTGCTTTTTCAGGATCCCCATAATTGTTGACTTTTGGTTTTAAAACTTCTTGTTTTAATCTTCAAAATAGTAGCATTTTTTATCTGGACAATTCCTTCCTTCTTCCTTTTACCTGTCAGTATTTTTGTTCTCTGTGAACAAAACTGTGCTTTTCCAATTCTGGTCCAATCTCCACCGAGCGTGATTACCGTTTGTTTTAACTTTTGAAACTGCAGCAATTCAATTTCTGGGCTGCGTAGATCAATGTCAGGGCAAGTCCTTTGTTTTATTTTTTTAACTCTGCGGGAACCTTTCACTTTTTCCTCTGCCAGCTGATTTTAATTTAATTTATTTTGTTTTTGTAACTTTGGTGCAACATGACCACCACTGCTACAAGCTGCTGGGCCCTGGGACCACTACCTATTCTATTATACAAGTACAGCTTCTTTTTTGTAACTTTGTTCATCATCTTGCAAACTAACCAGATTCTGTGACTCAGCGTTACTCACGGTCTTTCAATTTTTGCAGTTTTACTCACCATCTAGTGAACCAAGCAGAATCACTCAGGGTCTCGCTGTCTTTTGTATTTGCTCACCCGTCTTTGTGATCTGACCAGGATTTTTTTATTTTTTACTCCGCATTACTCAGGGATCTTACAATGGACTTCCACTCACACTGTTGGATTACTCGACTGTAGCAAAGGTTCTTCAATTTTTCTCCTTGGGCACATGTAAGTCTGGTCCAGCTTCAGCTGCTTTTAGAACAGAATGCCAAGATATGAAAAACTAAGTTCATTGTTTAAAATGCCACCACTCATATCCATGATGTGGTGATGCTGGCGTTGGACTGGGGTGAGCACAGTAAGAAGTCTTACAACACCAGGTTTGTTTCAAATCACTATTTGAAACAAACCTGTTGGACTTTAACCTGGTGTTGTAAGACTTCTTACTGTGACCACTCATATCACCACTGATCACCATGTTGTGTGATCACCATCCGCTGACATGATATGTTTTAGGAGCTCTCACTGCTGCCAACCATTTTGTAACATGGTGTCATAGCCTTGTGTTGCAGTGATGAGGAGCCTGAGATTTGTATGTTTAAACTTGAACCATTTATTGTTAATTTTTAACTATTTACAGATTGTAGGTAGTGTCATGCAAGGTGCTGTTTCCCTCATTCAGGCTGCTTCCAGAATGTTCTGTCTGAGTCTTTGAACATGTGATTCTATACAACATACCACGGGAGGTGCTAATCTCCAGTCCTGCGGTAACCTTTGCTCTGCTGAGCACCTTTACATTACAATGGCATGCCGGTACATACAGCATAATACAATACCGATTACCTGTTATTTTAATTTTCCAACCCATTCCCACTCTGACCTTCCTGTTCTTGGTCTCTTATATTCTTCCAATGAAGCTCAATGTAAGTTTATAGAACAGCGCCTCAGCATTTAATTAGGCACCTTGGGGCATTCTGGACTCAACCCTGAGTTGAACAATTTTCGATCATAATTTCCATCTCCATTTTCCCGAGCAGCAGTGATTGGTTACGATTTCTGTTATCATCAGTGATATCTCCTCCAGACCCATATTGTGATTTTTTTTCGCTTGTCCCATAACCCATTCTCTATGGTCCTGCATCAACATCCCTTCTGTCATTTAAACTCTCCTGCCTTTCACCCTCTCACAGAGCTTCTCCTTTGTGCTCCACTCCCCACAATACTTTCCTTCCTTCGAAAGTATTGAGGCAATGCTTAAGTAAAATCTGTTATAACTAAAAAAAAATTCCAATTCAAAGAGCCTGAAACTACTCCATCTCCCCTGCTGCAGATGTCGCCGTTACATACTGAATATTTCCACAATCTCCTGTTTTTATAGCATATCAGAGCCTAGACTATTCTATTTTCACTCTCATTAACTTTCTTCCAGTGCAATGTCCATTTCAATACTTCTCTCCAAATGACTCACCCATCGCATTTTCAATACGCTGTTTCAATATCACTTTCCTCTGTAAGAATTGCGGCAAAAAAACTTGATAAGCTTTGCTGCCATTCAGCTTCAGCTCAGTAATTTCATTCCTTTATTGTCCATCCTTTTACTTATGTGCTTCAGTCATCACTCTTTCTTTACTGACACATAATCTCCCTTCATACGCTTTCTTGACTTTCCTAATCTCTCTTTTCATTCCTTTTATTTCTTGTTTTTTTTCTGTCTTTTCTATCCCCCAGTTGTATTTTACGCTTCTCTAATTTTTCTATAATAGGAGATGTCAGGTTATATCTTAACTCAATCCCGCCTCCAGGTCATCTTGCCAGAGGTGGACGAGGGACGGGAGTGGCTATCCATTTGGCTGGGACATGGAGCCAAGGATTAATAATGGAGGATAGATTAAGGTTTGGGAAGGACTCCGATCAAATCATTTGAGTGGCACGAATGGCCTCTCACTGACTGCCAAGGCCCACAGCTCAGTGGAAACGGCCTCAGACTGGAAACTCCATGCCCTAATGATGGGGTCACAGGCAGAAAAGGCCACACTCAACAGCCCAAACGAATTCACTTGAGCAGATTCCTCTCTACTCAGATGGATCTGTCGGCTTCTGCCCTCATTATTTTTTGTTTTGTTGCACGCCTCCAAGGACAATTCCATCTTGCGGCACTGTCATATTCTCCTCACTGTCCAAGCACCTCTTCTGGTTGGGCTGCCAGCCCTCCAAAAACCACAGGCCTTCCGATTGGGGTCTCAGCCTCCGGAACCTGCCTGTTGTCCTCAATTGGATGAGGTTCCAGAGGAGGCTAATTAAGAGGCCGCTTCCACGATGATCTCACAGGTTCTGCTCTGTGGGTTTTACCTTGGGATTCGTTAGCTTCTTACTCCAGACGCGTTCTTTCTGGAGGCAATGTGTTGCTCTTTTTAGCCTTAGTTTATTAGCTCTGATTATGTCACCTTTGCTCACGAGTCGCCAGGTATCTTTCTGATACCGCCACGTGGTTCAAGCTCGAATTATGATTAATAAGTCAGCACACCGCTTAGTAAGATTGAAATCAACGGTCATTTATTATATACAACAAGTAATGCTTACACAATAATCCCACTATCTATATAGAAACCTATCACTACTGGCCAATACTTAACTTTAGGAAGGGCCCACCAGGTCAGGGAAACAAATGGCTTATCGAATCGGATCTGGCACGCGGGATTCAAAAAGGCTGATACAAGTCGATGGCTAGGAGTCTTTATCGGGTAGCGATCGCTGGAGTCAAACTTACTGTTTCTTTGTTGATGTTCTTGCGAAGGTCTCGAGCAGGAGAAGAAGGGAGAGAGAGAGCGATCTAAACTTGGCCCCTTACTTTATAGGGCCCAGGGGCTTCCGGCCTCTCGGGGCGGCCCTTGACCCTGAGTCCCAAGTGATTGGACTTGTTCCCAATCACTGGGTTCGATACGTCCAATAACGGGGCGATTCCTCGATCGGGGGGTGGTCGTTCACCTGTCTTTGTTTCGGCCACTGCAGGCGCCGACAGGTCTGGCCCGGCATTCAATTGCTAACATGTTGCAATTGTTCCCGGGGATAGCCGATTAAACTGCAGATGTCTGGGTTGATATGCTGCTAATGGTCTTGAGTATCGATCTGGGCCAACCTCCCCAGAGCCGAATACGCTATTCTGTCTGCAGCTGTCCGTTTGTGTCCTGTTGGCTGCTTTTCCCATCAGCCTTTTCGGTGAGCCATTTTAAATCGGGTTTTGGCCAAATTAATAGGGAATCAGCCATTTTAGGTGGCTACAAATGGTCATTTGTTGAAAACACATTTATTTACATGATAACTATTGACAAAGATTAAATAAGATCAAGCCATAACTGGAGTTACTCTCTGTGGTGTTACTCAGTCATCTTTCTTCAGTGAGGCACATCACTGTGACAAAGCTCCTTATTTAAATGCTCAGTAGCTGTTGCTAGAGTTAATCCGTTAACTTTATATGTCCCTCCTCAAGTCTTTATCCCAATCCTATTATACACACATTCCCCCACCTCAACCAGTACATAATCAGAGACTTTCTCACACTGATTCAAGGTTGTCTTTTCCTGCACTGCTCGTCTTGCCAGTCCCTGGGCTATCCTCATTATTTTGTCATCTCCGGTGTGGTTGCTGGGTTGGCTTCATCCTCCTTCACCTGCTGAGCTGCACCATTGCTGGGCTTCACTTGAGACATTTCCCGCCATATTCTACTGTTTCTCTGTGGGTTTGGTCACTGCTGCCACCATCTGTTGTTGTGGTTTTATCTCAGAGTTTATTGGCTTCCTACTCTAGAAGGGAATAGGCAAGGGGTTTTTGTTGAACACACATTTATTTACATAGCAACAATTTACAAAGGTTCAACAAGACCAAGACATAGTTTGAGCTACTCTCTAAGGCCATAAGACATAGAAGCAGAACTAGGCCATTCAGCCCATCGAATCTGCTCCACCATTCAATCAAATCAGTATGTTTCTCATCCCCAGTCTTCTGCCTTCTCCCCATAACCCCTGATCCCCTTATTAATCAATAAGATGCTTCTCAGTCACCTTCTCTCAATGATTGACATTACTGTGATATAGCTCGTTATGCACATGCTCAGTAGCTATAAGTAGAGTTAGCCCTTTAATCTCCAGGCGGGTCTCACAGGCCTTTAGGTATGGGACCCATATTTTCTCCCAGTGGGAGAATGCTTTCAAAAGTGATAACATTCCCCTCTTCCTCACCAACTGCTCCACAGATGTTACCTGACCTGCTAAGTATTTCCAGCATTTTCTGTTTTTATTCCTATCTTTGAAGTATCCACTCCACTGCTGGAATGTTCAACTTTAGTCATCTTATTTTTTAAATATTTCCCATTTCTGGTCTGCTGTTTGATCTGTCGTTGTTTCTCCCAATCAGTTCATCTTGGCTGCATTTCTTTCCATTCCATTGAAATTAGTTCACTTTCAGTCCAGCACCTTTATCTTAGACTCTCACTCTTTTTAACCTACTTCCAGGGTGAACTTGATTAGATTCTTACCCAAGGGTCTTGCTAACTCCAGGTCATTTGATTACCGAGAACCAGTTCCTGCCTTACATCAATCCCTGTTGGATCTGACTCAGTGTTGAGGCCAGCAGTGACCAGATGATTTATGAATACTAATATTGGCTGCTGAATTTAAATATATATTTTTTTAAATGGCTAATTTAAAAGAACTATTTGTTGAGTTGAGTGGGCTCTTGGCTGTTTAAGAGTGGAATTTCAGTTCCCTGACATATTAAGGATTATTTGGCTGACACTGTACAGTTCTATTATGTCTGAGGGAGTTTTCAGGATTACATTTGCAAGCAGCTGAAAACGCCCTCAGCAAGGGGTTAGAAAATGATACAAGAGCTATGCATCTGCGCTAAGCAAAGCAAATAACATACAGTTATTATCGGGTTGCAGTAATGATCTATTTTGATAGATGTTGGCCCAATTTCTAATAGATATTTCTTTTTCAAACCGTGATTTGTGAGATAATTAATATAACAAATGGACCATTACAAATACACAAATTACTCTTGCTCTCAAATGTTCGACATTCTATTTTACTAACTGGAGGTATCCCAAAATATGGTTAAAAAAAAGAACCATAATTTGTTTTCCAACTTCTTCAAGTCGATTTGAAATTGCAAGCATATTGGAATAAAGTCACAACAGGAAATGGTTATGAGCTAATGTATCAAATGAACAATTCGTGTGTTTTGTGTCACACTCTCTATATTACCGAAAATTGACAAACCAGGTGTTTTAATTCCTCCAGTTAAATTGCAGGATACTAATTTGCATGTGTTCCAAGTTTATGACATTTACACAATTATTGTTTCTGGCAATTGGGCTGGAAGCATTATAATTCTGAGATGGTCAATATCTGTGAGGCTCTCCTGCTCGTCCAACTTAACATTGGTAGAAGAGCTGTAAATACCCTGAGGGACAAAAACACAAATTTGCTATTGCTGAGACAAGATAGCACAGATGGACATTGAAAATCCCTGTGATGTGGTGCACTCTAGAAGGGTTTTCATGTGGAAGAGTTCATTGTTGGACTCCTGACCTCCTAGTTTTCTCCACCCTCTCTTAAAATGAAATCAGAATCGCTTATTGTCACAAGTAGGCTTCAATGAAGTTACTGTGAAAAGCCCCTAGTCGCCACATTCCGGCGCCTGTTCGGGGAGGCTGGTACCGGAATTGAACCGTGCTGCTGGCCTGCCTTGGTCTGCTTTCAAAGCCAGTGATTTAGCCCTGTGCTAAACCTATCCATCGCACTACTTCCTCTCTGGAGTTCTTCACGGCTGAAAGGGCTGAGAACATTAACTCGATTTCTCTTTCCACAGATGCCCCCAAGGCCAGCTGGGTTTTCCCAGCATTTTCTGTTTCTGTTTTGCTTCTAGTTCAGTGTTGGAGTTGGATACAAAAAGAATTGCCTGAAAAAAAGAAGTGATGCAGCCTTTTTATTCATTCATGGGATGTGGGCATCACGGTCCCAGCATTTATTTCCCATTCCTCATTGTCCTTGGACTGAGTAGTTTGCACAGACATTTCAGAGGGCAGTTAAGAGTCCATCACACTGCTGTGGGCTTGGAGTCACATGTAGGCCAGACCAGATAAAAATGGCGGATGACTTTCCCTAAAGAGCATTAGTGAACCAGATGTGTTTTTACGACAATATCATGGTCATTATTAGACTTGCAAGTCCAGATTTTTATTCAAATTTCACGAGCTGCCATGCTGGGATTTGAACCCAGGTCTCTGGGTTATAAGTCCAGTGAAAACACCACTGTGCCACCGCCTCCCTGGCAAACCACTAAACGGGACCACTTGTCCTTGAAAGGATTTAATCAGAATCATACGACTCCCTGTAATATTTCTTGTTCATGGGTGTGCTGGCTTCATTCACAGGGAACCCTCTTTTAATTATTATTTTTGCTCTGCTGCATATCAACCTATTATTTTAACTTTTACATATTGTGCTCCAGCCATAAACCGCAAATAGTCACTGTAACACATGAAACTGTCATAATATCCACTCATGTATATAATGAGATGCAGACAGTCAGTGATTGACACACAGGATAACCAATGAACACACACGACACATAACAACCAATCACCAGACAGGACACCACCACTATAAAGCACACAGGGCATTAAGACTCTCCCTCTCTCTACAGGACACAGCTACTGAGATAGTAAGAGTGCACAAGCCAGTGAGCACTATCACCATGAGGTAGAGAGTTAGTCTGATCAAGCCAGTAGGAGATTATCAGTTAGATTGATAGCATGTCAACTCACAGCAGACTATGTACAGCAATCAGGAAGTTCAATAAAACAGTGTTGGACCATCTCCTGTGTCAGAAGCCTGTTTCTACTTTCACTGCACCCAGTTGCAGTTAATGTTGAACCAACTTACTTAACACATCATGGTGCCAGAGTGCTATTAATCCTAACGAACCTACCTCGAGTGCATCTGCAATGACCAGCAAGCAGCCATCCAGAGGCATGAAAAAGATCCAGCCTCCTTCATAACTCCAGATCTCTGGCAACCTCGGCGCCAACTGGAAAGTCTTCAAACAAAAGTTCCTCCTGTGCATCGAGGCCTCCAACCTCGAGGCATCGGATGCCAGAAAGATCGCGCTGTTCCTGTCGACTGGGGGGGATCACGCCATCCACATTTATAACTCGCTTACGTTTGCCGATGGTGAAGACAAGACAAAGTTCAAGACAGTTCTGCTGAAATTCAACAGCCACTGCAACATTGAGGTGAATGAGAGCTTTGAACGGTACATCTTCCAACAGAGGCTTCAGGGTAAGGATGAACCTTTTCAGTCCTTCTAGACCAATCTCCGCATCCTAGCGCAGTCATGTAATTATGACTCGACGACTGATTCCATGATCCGGAATCAGATCGTTTTCGGGGTCCTGTCCGACTCCCTGAGAGAGCAGCTCCTCAAAATCAAACAGTTGACCCTCTCTGTCGCCATCATTGTCCATGAGCATGCCAGAAATCGCTACTCCCGCATCAGGGTGGCAGAAACTGCAAAACTGGCCTCCCGCGAGGCAGAAAGGGTGCAGGCCATAGCGAAAATGCAAGGCCTGAGCATCGAGGAGAGTGGCCATTTTGTGCGCTTTTCTTGGGTCCCCACGCATGCGCGCCACAACCGGGTGGACGATGAGGCCGAAGACCCTGAGGCGCATGCGCGAACTTCAGCCGACCGCACTGCGCATGCACGATGGTGCACAGAACATGCTGACGTCAGCGTCATGACGTGTCCGAATTGTGGCTGCACCCATTAAAAGCGGCAATGTCCAGCCAAAGGCAGGCGATGTCTACAGTGTGGAATGCCTGGCCACTATGCGGCCTTCTGCAGGTCCGCTCCACCGAACAACAGCCAGCGATCCCAGCTGCAGCGCAGACATGTCCGCTGCGTACAACAAGGCATGCAGGATTCTGATCCAGACAGCCCAATGGACCCCGATGCTGACTGCCTCGAGTTTCCATATCGGATGGGCATCATCATTCCCGCACGTGAGTTGGTCTCTACCGTGTCTGCCAACCGCCTTTCGATCCTCAGTGTGGATCCTGATGACGAGTGGTGTGCCGTCATCACGGTCAACCAGTCTCGCATCCGATTTAAATTGGACACTGGCGCGTCGGCGAACCTCATATCACAGTCGGACCTCGATAGCATCCGACACCAACCTAGCATTCTTCCACCAGCCTGCCAGCTCCTTGACTACAATGGTAATGCCATAGCTGCCAGTGGGTCGTGTCAACTAGGTGTCTCTCACAAAGCAATAAAGGCGACGTTGAGATTCGAGACCATCCGGCCTGACAAGGCATCCCTGCTCGGTGCTCGCGCATGCAAACTCCTAAATCTGGTACAGCGAGTTCATGCCATGTCCTCGACACCGGCAACGGCCTCACCCAATGCATATCTCCAGGCTGAGATAGACGACATTCTCACACAATACCACAGTGTGTTTGATGGGAGGGGCACCCTCCCATATCGCTACAAAATATTGCTCAAACCGAATGCCACCCCAGTCATCCATGCACCACGCCGGGTGCCGGCTCTTCTCAAGGATCATCTGAAAACGCAGCTACGAGAGCTTCAAGAACAGGGCATCATCACAAAGGTCACAGAACCCACAGACTCGGTCAGCTCCATGGTCTGGGTCAAGAAACCCACTGGCGAATTCCGCATTTGCATTGATCCCAAAGATCTGAATCGCAACATCATGCGAGAGCATTACCCGATCGCGAAGAGTGAAGAATTGACCTGTGAGATGGCTCACGCCAAATTCTTTACCAAGCTGGACACCTCCCGTGGCTTCTGGCAAATTCAGCTGGACGAGTCCAGTTGGAAGCTGTGCACTTGTAACACTCCGTTCGGCAGGTATTGCTACAACCGCATTTGTATCATTTGGTAATTGTAACTTTTGGTATCATATCAGCTTCCGAAGTATTTCATCGCATAATGGAGCAAATGATGGAGGGCATCGAGGAGGTGCGAATCTATGTGGACGACGTGATCATCTGGTCCACGACGCCCGAGGATCACATTGCTCATCTCAAACAGGTTTTCCAGAGGATTCATGAAAATGGCCTCCAGCTCAACAGGGCCAAATGCTCGTTTGGGCGGTCCGCTATCAAGTTTTTAGGTGACCACATTTCACAGCAAGGTGTGCAACCTGACGCTGACAAGATGCTGGCAATCAACCCATGAAGACACCAGAGGACAAAAAGGTGGTCCTCCGTTTCCTCAGGATGGTAAACTTTCTCGGAAAATTCATTCCCAACATGGCATCCCACACCACGGCCCTCCGGCATCTCATTAAAAAGTTGACAGTGTTCCAGTGGCTTCCCGCACATCAAGCTGAGTGGCTTGAGCTGAAGGCGAAGCTCACCACAGTCCCAGTACTGGCAAAGATATCCACAGACGCAAGCCAGGACGGCATTGGGGCGGTGCTCCTCCAGCGAGACGATTCCTCGTCCTGGGCTCCAGTGGCATATGCCTCCAGGGCCATGACTCCGACCGAACAACGGTATGCCCAGATCGAAAAGGAGTGTCTGGGTCTCCTGACAGGAATTGTCAGGTTTCATGACTAAGTATACGGTCTGCCGAATTTCACGGTGGAAACAGACCACAGACCTTTAGTCCACATAATCCAGAAGGATTTAAATGACATGACACCTCGGCTGCAGCGAATTCTTCTTCGTCTCCGCCGATATGACTTCGAACTCGTCTATACACCGGGCAAGGAGCTGATCTTTGCGGATTCCCTAGCCCATCACCATGCCGTGTGAACCGGGCGACTTCATTCGCCACATTGAGGCACAGGTGCAGTTGTGTGCCAGCAACCTCCCAGCCACTGATGAACGAGTTGTCCAGATACGCGAAGAAACTGCCAAAGGTCCTCTACTGCAGCGCGTGATGCAACACCTTGCCCATGGCTGGCAAAAGGGGCAGTGCCCCCAGTTCTTCAACGTTAAGGACGAGTTAATGGTTGTCGAGGGGATCCTTCTTAAACTAGATAGAATCGTTATTCCCCAAAGCATGCAAGCCATGGTGCTCAGACAGATCCATGAGGGTCACCTTGGGGTCGAAAAATGTCGATGCAGTGCTCGGCAGGCAGTCTACTGGCCTGGCATCAGCCAGGACATTTCCAACACGGTCCTCTACTGCACAACATGCCAGAAGTTTCAACCAGCTCAGCCCAAGGAAACACTGCAACAGCACGAGATCGTGACTTCTCCGTGGTCCAAGGTGGGGATAGACCTCTTTCACGCAAATGGGCGTGATTACGTGCTCTTGGTCGACTACTTCTCCAGCTACCCGGAAACAATGAAACTGTCGGACCTCACGTCCAAGTCAGTGATTAAAGCCTGCAAAGAGACGTTTGCCAGGCACGGCATACCACTCACAGTAATGAGTGACAATGGCCCATGTTTCTACAGCCAAGAGTGGTCCAACTTTGCACGATACTACCACTTCAGTCACATCACATCCAGTCCCCATTACCCGCAATCAAACAAGAAGGCCGAAAAAGGGGTCCACATTGTCAAGCGGTTGGTGTGCACGGCTGCAGACTCAGCCTCGGACTTCAACCTGGCGCTGTTGGCATACAGGGCAACCCCTCTGTCAACTGGTTTGTCTCCGGCGCAGCTGCTCATGAACTGCAACCTGAGGACGACTGTTCCAGCCATCCATGTTCCAGACCTTGACCGCCTCACGGTGCTGCAGAAAGTGCAGCGATCCAGGGACCAGCAGAAGATCACGTAAGATGCTCATGCCAAGGATCTACCTGTGCTGGCTCCAGACGATGTTGTTCGCGTCCAGTTGCCTGAGGGAGGTTGGTCAGCCCCAGCTATTGTCGTCAGGCAGGCTGCCCCCAGGTCCTTCATTGTCCAAATGGCTGATGGCTCCATTCTACGGCGCAGCAGGAGGGCGCTACAAAAAGTTCCCTGCCCACCGCCTGGCCGCACTTCTCCGCATGTCATCATGCCTCCTCTGGACATCTCGCACCACGAGGCCACCGATCTGGCAGCGATCACGCCTCTCCATGAGGCCACTGACATGGCAGCAATCCCGCCTGTCCAAGTGCCGGCGTTCCCCCCTCCACCTCTGAGGCGATCAACAAGAATTTGTCGCACACCACAAAGACTGAATCTATAGACTTAAATCTTGTAAATTTTGTTCAGATTGCTCAGTATCTGCATGATAGATACCTTCCCATGTACATATGTTAATTCACTCACCACTTGTATATAATCATGCATGTATATATATATATCGCTACGTTCCAAAATTTACTTCAAAAAGGGGAGATGTCATAATATCCACTCATGTATATAATGAGATGAAGACAGGCAGTGACTGACACACAGGATAACCAATGAACACACACGACACATAACAACCAAATATCAGACAGGACACCACCACTATTAAGCACCCAGGGCATTAAGACTCTCCCTCTCTCTACAGGACACAGCTACTGAGATAGTAAGAGTGCACAAGGCAGTGAGCACTATCACCATGAGGTAGAGAGTTAGTCTGGTCAAGCCAGTAGGAAGTTATCAGTTAGATTGATCGAGTGTCAACTCACAGCAGACTATGTACAGCAATCAGCAAGTTCAATAAAACAGTGTTGGACCATCTCCTGTGTCAGAAGCCTGATTCTAGTTTCACTGCATCCAGTTGCGGTCAACGTTGAACCAACTTACTTGACACATCAGAGACCAAATTGTTCTCTCCAATGTCAGATTGAGCAGTCAGTGACATTTCTGATCTATTTACTTTCATTGCCGTCTGTATGTTCCAGAGGACTGTGCTAAGGTTTAAGATTAAAATGAATCTGAACTAAGAGGTTGTTCCTGGAATTACTGCCCTGAATTTTATCAAACAGAACAGCAAGTCATGCAAACCCAACAAATCTCAGGAGCTGGGGCATCCAAGTGACTGAGAGTGACAGTTTGTGAAAATAGCAATTAACAGTCAATTCCAAGACAATTGCCTTAATTTGTTGCAAAAGTAAGTGCAGAGTATTGTAGACCACTTATTATTTCTGCTGATGTGAGAGAAGTGCAACTGTACACTAATTTACTTGGGACAGTAATTGTCACTGTTCGACATCTCATGCACTCCAGGAAAAAAAACCAAACCACATCGTAATGAGTAGCTGTTTATTGCAGTCCATTATTAAGAAGCAAATTGAGCACAGCATTAGGGAGACTTCTGAGTGACCCGTCTCCCTTGTTATTTTCAAATGTCTCCAATAACTATAGAGCTAACTTGGGTTGCTGTGCTCTCCGTCGGTCTCGCTCTACCTCATTCAACCTCTCGTACGGATGCCATGATCTAAATGGATATATATTCCAATTTTCAAGGGTTACATTTAAAATTTCTGTGAGGGTGTCATTCAAATCAACTAGGTAGAGAGGTTACTGGGGCAAGCACTAAAATTATCCACATGAATGACAGAAGCATTTGAAATCAAGTCATTGAACTAGATGCAATAGTGGCAACCAGTAATTATGATGTCAAGGGCACCGAACGTTCAAATATGTTAAGGAAGTGGGAAAGAGAGGAAAGCTGTAAAGATTGACTTAAGGGAAACTTGGAGGGGGGGGAGGGGGGTGCAATGATTGGCTAGGGGGGGTGCTATAAGATAATTGAAGCAACACTGCAGAAAAAGCCACACTATGAAAAGAATTAATTTCATTGAGAAAAAGGTTAACATTCATCATTTGCTCCATGTCAGGATATGACTCAGCACTTCATATCTATATTAAATGAGTTTGTGAGAAAAGAGAGAGGCATATATTGATAGCAACGACAGTACGATAACGTATAGTTTGGCTTGGAAGATAACATGGGAAAATCACCAAGCAAGCTCCAGTACATCAAGCTGCAATGCTTCAGAGATATGGGCCAAGTTATTCAGGGACTGCTGAGGTACCACTCAGGAATTATAATTGAGGATAAAGGGAAATCCTTCAAAAATATTTCATCGGACATAAGGGAGGGAATCAAACCTCAAAGCAGCAAATGCAAAATTGAACGAAAATGCTCAATTGATCAATGTGAAAATTCAAAGGGAGATTACGTTCTTTCCAAACAAAAACTCCTAAAGCGAGAGAGTGCACACAGGGTCAAACACCAGATTATGCAGCAGCAGGCAAAACAAGAAAAATTGGGAGCACAGCAGCAAAAGCAATACGTTCTGCCAGAAAATCATTTGCATGCTCCAACAAGAAGGTAGTCAAGCAGGAGTAAAATAAACACAAAGGAACCGTCACGGAGTTGCACAGAGATTGAGTAGCATACGATATATTAGAGATGTTTAAAAACTAAGACAAACAACGGGCAACTTTTACCGACTTTAATTCTCAGATGGCCAATCCAATGACATCCGTTTGACACCATTGTCAAAAATTAAGATGACGTTCTTTGTGTGAGATTAGCTCTTTGGCATTAGCACATGCTCTAAAATAGAGTAATCAACTGACAACCTATAGGATGAATCAATGATAAGAGCACCGAGAGAGAAACGGAGGAGATTCCTGAGGTGCAATTTCACATTTTGATCAAGTCAAAGAACACTGGGGATGTTGAGGCAGAAAACATTAAATGTAGTTCCAATGTTAAAGAAGGAAACCCTCACACACAGCAGCTGCATACCGATTTGCTTAAAATGGAAGAACTACTGCTTGCAAATATCACAACAAATGGCAAAAAATTAGAAATACGTTTCTCAGACATTATTTGATGTGGTTATGCCCCACGTCATTGGAAAATTGGGCTATAATACTTTTTCTGAAACATTTTTGGATGCATAACAGATAGTGCACTTTCAAGGTTCAACAGAAATTGGGCTTCAGACCTGATTGTTCGATTATTGAAGAGCAACCCAGGGGATCAATGTCGGCCGGCTGACTCACCAGCAGCACCTCTGGTCCTGGAGACTGGAAGAGAATTTGAAGGGGGCGAAGTCCGGGCCGACCAGCAATAGCGGTGGGACAAACAATCCTGCTCTTCCCGGTTCCATCGAAAGATAAGTCAATCCTTGAGTGGCCTCCAACAATCCCTTTAGGGTCGGCTTGTTACACCACAGTAGAATTGGAAAATTTAGTCAGAGCACGAATAACACATGCTGCACCTCGTTTTTTGCCCAATTCCTGGGAGGGAACCCAACACAGATGCTGTGCCTCTGTTGTATGTGGAAGCGGGGGGGGGGGGGGGGGGGGGCTGTTTCCTGTGGTTACGACAGGTACATATATCAAAACAGTGGTGTCTGTACCTTAGCTACGGGATGTTATGCATGAAATTGTTTCTCTGTGTCCCCAATTTACCAGCAGTTGATATGTGCAATGAGGACCTTTTCCTCATTATGTTCCTCGACTTCCAAAATACTTCCAATAAAGAGCACAAGATTCTCCTTTAAAACCCAAGCTGAATGGATATCAAATACATGATGTGGATGTGGATTAGCAATTGGCCGAGAGGAAGGAAGCAGAGCTTTATGAACAGAGGTAGATAGCAATGGGGGAAGTAAATTAGGGTGCTCCAGGGAACCATACGGCACCCCTCCTTTTCCTGCTGTACACAATGGTCCGTAATTCTTGTTTCAATGCAAGGTGTTAAGTTCACAGATGACACTACACGAGAGAAAGTGGACTCGGGGTGGACAGTTTAGATCTTACAAGGACAAAGCAAAAAGCTTTTCAATAAAGACTTTTACGTACACATTTTCAAAGCACTACATGCTTCCTATAGTAAAAATAGGAAGTGTGAGTACACCATGCATGGAACTGACAGGTTCCAACTGACACCAACTTTCATAAGCAGGCTCAAGGATAGCCGCCCAATGTTGGCAGGGGTCCTTTTTAACTCACATCCAACTGGAATCAAGTAATTGGGTCCTGATGGCAATTGTTAATTGGTGACCCAGGCAGAAAATTGAAGAGTTTTTCTTGCCCCGTCAACCCAGCACACAATCAAGGTAAACATGGCACATTTGGCCAGGGTTTTGTGGGGCGACAGTAGCCTCAACCACCAGCCGGAAAGTTGGGGCAACCTTGCTGTGGCTGGTGATGGGAGCTCTGTCTGAATTTCATTTGTAACAGGCAGTTAACTGCCTGAAGTTCACAGAATCACAGAATTCTTACTGTGCAGAAGAAGGCCATTCAGCCCACTGTGTCTGCACCAACTCTCTGAATGAGCATCGTGGGCATGATTTATTGGCCGCAGCCCGCCGAAATTGGGACGGGCCGCGACCGGTAGAGGCATCTCCTATGATTCCTAATGGCTGTTACGTCTCGCAAGATCTTTTTAAAAAATAAGTTTAAAGTACCCAATTCATTTTTTTTTTCAATTAAGGGACAATTTAGCTTGGCCAATCCACCTACCTGCACGTCTTTGGGTTTTGTGGAGGCGAGACCCACACAGACACAGGGAGAATGTGCAAACTCCACATGGACAGTGAACCAGGGCCGGGATCGAAGCCGGGACCTCGGCGCCGTGAGGCAGCAGTGCTAACCACTGGTCTAACCAGATCTTGCGAGATATTAGCATCTGGATATTGGCCACAATGGGCAGAACCCAGTCTCGCAGAATTAAGTGAGTTTAGAAACCCACTGAGCTCTGCTGATGCTGGATCGAACAACCACCCAGCAACTACCAGCCTTGCTAAGGAAACCCCAGCCGGGTGCCATTCAGCACTGATCTTCACAAATGGGGTCCAGGCAGAACAGCACTTGGGTGGGGGTCTCCCTGACAATCGGACACCCCGGGTGGTCGGCATCTGGGCAGGGTGGCATACTGGCATTGCTGGTGACATCTAGGCACCTTGGCATTGCTAGCCTGGCACCCTGGCTGCCAGTGTCACGCTGGCAGTACCAAATTTCTTCCTATCTAATCTGTCCAGCCCCCTCATGATTTTGAACACATCTATCAAATCTCCTCTCAAGCTATTGCTCCCCAAGGAGAAGAGTACCAACCACTCCAGAACTGAAGTTTCCCATTCCTTGAACCATTTTTGTAAACCTTTTCCACACTCTCTCTAATAATGTATTCACATTCTTCCTAAAGTGTGGTGGTGCAAGTGTGTATATGCGGCTGCAGCTTGTCAGCCTCCTGAATGCCAATCCCAAATCCAGCGAACCGGATGCAATTTTTCAATCAGTCATGTTCCATGTGACGCCGATGCCCAGAACGGTACACAATACTCCAGCTGAGGTCTAACTAAAATCTTATAATGTTGTCAGCATAACCTCCTTTCTTTTGTACTCTTTTCCCCTATTAATAAAGCCAAGGGGCCAGATTCTCCGTTGACGCCGGGCAGGATTAGTGGACTTCTACAACAGCAAAACTGGCGCCGCACCTGGACCAATTCACTGAGCGTTATGGGGCTAGCACCGGCGCCACATGGAACATGACTGATTGAAAAATGGCGTCCGATTCGCCGAATTTGGGATTGGCATTCAGGAGGCTGACAAGCTGCAGCCGCAAATACACACTGCTCTCCCACACACACCATCCCAGCCAACAAGATGGCAGCAAGACGAGTGGCACCAAGATTTACAGATGTCGAACTAGAGACCTTGCTCGACACCGTTGGAGGAGAGACGGGTGACTGTGTACCTCAGGATGGGAAGGAGGCTGCCAGCCACCTATCACATGTTGTATGGCCTCCCGTGCCTGCCTAGGCCTTATGTCCTGTCTATCCTTGCCCTCGCCTGCATCTTCCTCCTCCAGCACATCGCCCCTCAGCTGTGCAATGTTGTGCAGGATGCAGCAAGACACCACGATGTGGGAGACCCTCCTAGCACGATACTGGAGGGCCCCTCCAGAGTGGCCCAGGCACCTGAACCGCATCTTCAAGCCCGCTCCTCCACCTTATCCCTGCAACCCAGAAACTCCATTTAACCTTTTTGGACACTAAGGGCAATTTAGCATGGCCAATCCACCTATCCTGCACATCATTGGACTGTGGGAGGAAATCGGAGCACCCGGAGCAAACCCATGCAGACATGGGGAGAACGTGCAGACTCCACACAGTTAGTGACCCAAGCTGGGAATCGAACCTGGGGCCTTGGAGCTGTGAAGCAACTGTGCTAACCACTGTGCTACCGTGCTGCCCAACATGGGCTATTGGGTTGTAGGTTCATTTATTAAGGCAAGTCATAGATATGTATAAAGTTTAAGGCATCTGAGCAGTGCTTCATTTCGTTAACAAGGCATCAAAGCAGTGTGTGTGTGCTCTGCTCAAAGCAAAGCAAAATTAAGACTGTATCACATGACACACTCCCTTCTAGCGATGTCATGCTGATAGTCGCCCACGGTCAGCTTTTCCAAAAGAAATGTTCCCAGATGCAACGACTTGAGAAAATCCTTGTAAATTTGACATACTCTCATTTAAGGCTAATTGATTTGGATTGCTTTCAGTTTGAGTTTCGCCTTCTTTAGAAGTACAATTCAAGGAGGAATCTTTTGACTTTAGTCCAATGTTGAATTTAAAGTTGGTGTGAACACATTTTTGAAAAGATATTTAGCCCCATCCCTGTAAATTACAGCAGACTAACACTAGCATTTAGACCATTTAAGAGAAACATGGGATTTTCGGATGGCTGAGTTTCATGTCCCGCTACCAAAAATCATGGGCAGAATTTTATGGGCCCCTACTGTGGTTTTTCAGGTGTTGGGGCGGGGGGGGGGGGGGGGGGCACTAAGATTCCCCAGCTGGCCTTTCTGCTGTCTAACAGCCCGTCAAACATTTTGCAAAGGAACAGCTAGCAAGGCATGGGGCTGCCTCTTCACCCTGACCCCGAACCAGGCCCTTAAATGGCAAATTAATGGACACTTCAGGACAGCTTTCTGCCTAGGTGCAATTTTGAGGCTGGTGGGAGGAGGCCAGGCAGTTTATCTGCTCAGGATTTGGGAGCTAGGGAGAAGGTCAGGACCAGACGGTGCTGCAGGGACACATCTCCGGCCATATCGGCAGCCCCACAGCCAGTTAACGTTCCATGGAGAGTTAACTGCTTGAGACGGGACTTCCGCCCCTCACTCAGGAGGAAGTCCCACCTTAGAAACCTGACAGCCTCTTTCGGCCTTGCCCCAGTCACCCTGCCCCCAAAATTCGAGTGGACTAAGCTGCCCATTAATTGGCCACAAGGGCCTCAATTGTGGTGAGGCTGGGCAGGCTTCCCTCTCGTAAGATTTCTGACAGGCTGTGGGTGGGCCATTAGGCAACAGGAAGGCCAGCTGGGGTTTTATCTCCCCCCCGCCCCCCCCCCCCACACAGACACCTGCAAAACCACCGGCAGGGGGCGTGAACATTTTGCACATGATTTTCACAAGGGTCTGCATCAATTCTCACAGAATTATTTTTTAAAGTAATATTTACAAATAATAGTCAATATCATTGTTTTGACTTATTTCATGGCCGCTGGTCCGAGTCTCGCAGCATTGATTGAGGAGTTCATGTCTTCTATAAGGCCAGTGAGCAGCTGGGAAATATGGACATTGCTTCCCATACATGCAATGTTCTGCATATTTTTCAGTGTAATCGGAATGGAAATATCTGACAATGCAGCTGTTTATTCTTCAGTTCTAATGTTAAGGAGTTCATTCCATTTACTCCGAAAAGAATATGCCACCATGGTCCTGTCAACAGGTCAGCTGTAGTGTTGATAATATCATGTGCATTCAAAGCCAACATATTATTCTACATCAATTATTTCAGAAAAATGCCGTAATCTCGGATGTGGAGCACATGATTAGCATTTTGTAATTGATTTTTCAGTGCTTACATCGACTAACACATTTGGTTAAGTCACTGCTCATTCTGTTCACATGGTGTTTACATGAGCGTGTATTAATTGATTAGAACCTTTGACATGGTTCTTTATGTTGGATGTTGTACACTTTGAGAAGCAGTAACTAATTTGCAGTTCACCAGGAAAAGGGTTGGGTAAGAGTACGGCCTTCCCAGACTTTCCCACATTATTTGTAGTGGTATGAGATTAAGTTTAGGATTCAGATGGAGTATTGCTCTCACGTCTTTCCTCCCCCAGCTTGTCAATCATATTTCAACGACCAACACACTTCTTTCGTCCACATTACCATTTTCTTGTGCCAAAGCAAACTCACAGAAGGATTGATTAATGAGTTTAGAATAAATCGTTCGCTGAGGGCTGAATTTTCCCAGAAATCAGCAAAGGCCAATAGCGGGCGGGAAAATCGGCGTTAAAGCCGCTGACAGGAACGGCGGCTTCCCCTGCCACATAGTCTCATGCTTCGAGAAAAATACAGCAATGGGCGGGTCCCGTGACATATCGCTGGTGGGGTGGTCCCTGATTTACCTGCCCCACCATAGACCCTTGAGGATCCGGGTGCCATCTGAGCGCGAAGGAGTTTCCCTGGAACCAACCCCTCTCCCCCGCAACACCACCAATTGCCCGGCACTGCCCGTGCCCAGTACCCGTGGCACTGGGGGGGTGGGGGAGGGGCATGGTTGGTGAAACGACGTGAAACACGATTTGGCTGCTGTCGCAGGATTTCCTGCTCCCGTCGCTGAACCCGCCCGATCAGGTGGGGAAAATCCCAGCCTGAGCCTCTTGTTGCTACTCTGAACTCGGTCATTAAAACAGCATGGCTTTTCTTTCAGCTGCACTCGACATCTAACCAACTGCTGACTACCTGCACAGTTCTACAATTCAGGACCGCTTGTCTGCCAGTCAAATTAAAGTTTCCATCACCACACAATCCTTCTGCCATCCCAAATGCTGTTCTATGTCTGCTGCAGGATTTACTTCACCTACTCCTCTTTTTTATCAATGTTGTTAGCTTTTTTACAATCTGAACCTTATCCCTAGACCCAAGGGAAGGAAAATCTGAAACGTCATTTCCACTAATTCTGCTGTCCCTGTTTTGAATATTTTGAGAACTGTTTCTATGATCTCTGCTACCGTTCCTTTTGTCCAAGAACCTGCACCGACTGGGTTCATCTGATCTGTGCTGTTTAGTACTTTAAATACCTTAAAATATGCTCGCCAAAATATGCTCAAGCCTTTCTAAGAATATGGAGGATCTTAAATATGCCTTCAGAGTTTTACACTGCGTTTACAAGTCGAGTAGCTTTATACATGCTTCCAAATACCCAACACATCCAAAAACCATAACCTTTTTGTAGTGATAGTATGGTTGTGTTGTAATTCACCGACTGACCACTAGGAGTCTCATTAGTCTATAAGTGAATATTAGAGTTAGGTGACTTCAGACTGACTAGGGAGCTGGAAGAGAGAGGTTGTTTGCGCATGTTCATACTGTTATTCATCTGTTATTTTGTATCTATTTGACCCACAGTTAATGTTAATAAATTGTTTTTTGCTTTAGCTACTAGTGTTCTTGTAACATAAATCAGGTCACCTGACAAGTAGATTACACTTTTTGCACACAAAGTCTGTGGCCCCAGCCTCGCTAACGGACATGAACTTTAATGTGGGAAATCTAGTTGTTTGCCTTACCTTGCGCCCAGTTGTTGTGGGAGCTTTTCCTTTTGACCCAAACCCTATCATGACAACTAAGTTCAACCAAGAAAATACTGCCCCTCAGCAACTAACAATCCAATTGGTTCAACAAGTCTTTGGACGTATGAGTACCAAGAGCAGTCTGCCAGAGGCTGCTTCTCAAATTGGTTAATGTACCACCGAGGGACACAAAACATTTCCTCAAACCCCTCATTCCTAGCTAGTTTTCTACAAGTCAGCACTTATTCATCATAACTATACACAATACATCCAAAATCTGAAAATATCAGAATACCAAGATGCAACAGCTCTATCTGTAGGATCATTCTTGTGTCTCCCTGAGCCACCACATCCTTTTGAAGTGTGGGCCTGAATTTTCAGGATAGAATTGGCAAGTAACCCATCTCCACTGACACTGACAGGCCCACTTCCATTTCACGTTCAATTGTGCGTTGATTGGCAGTACGGGGGAACTCTGTACACCCTTGGAAAGAAGTCCCGCCTCGGAGAGCTATCAGTCAATCAGAGTGGCTGACAGCTTTCCAGTGTGTCCAGGTGTAGGGCTGCATTGATCAGAAGACATACTGCAGCATTCAGCCGCAATCTAAGTCCTGGGACCGCAACTTCAGCTAAGTCCTCAGGGTCTTAGGGGCGGGAGAGTAGGGGATGCCCTGGGGGGTCAGAATAATAATAATAATAATAATCGCTTATTGTCACAAGTAGGCTTCAATTAAGTTACTGTGAAAAGCCCCTAGTCGCCACTTTCTGGCTCCTGTCCGGGGAGGTCGGTATGGGAATTGAACCTGTGCTGCTGGCCTTGTTCTGCATTACAAGCCAGCTGTTTACTGTAAAGAAGGGGGCGATCGTGGTGTTGGTGGGTTTACCAAGGTAGGTTGGAAGGACGGAGCTCCCAGGTCCCCGAGGGAAGGGTGCCCTAAATCTGAAGGGCCTTCTGATTGAGGCGCCCAATCCCCTTCCCATCCGTGGTGGAGTTCTATCATTTTTCAGTTTCGCACCCTGCTCTGAACTACATCCACCATCCCAGAAATTGGGGAAGGGGGGAAAAGGCCTTTAAGTGGCTATAAAGTGGCTACTTAAGGGCCTTAAGAGGATAAAGGGTGGGTTTCCTGCCTGAGGCCTTGTCCGTTCCACCATGAAATTGCATCGGAGTCGGGGAGGGCAGGAATTCCGTCCATGCAATTTTACGCTCGCCCACATCCCGCCTCAGAACCTGTCTGGGTAAGCGCAAAATTCTGGCCATGGTAACTGGAACTGCATGTTGAAAGTATTGAAGTCAGTCCATTAGCAAGCCTCAGCTGCATATTCAGCATGCAGGCCTTCGACGGTAATACTGAATTAAGGTCGAGTCTGCTTATTTTGATGGCATTAAATGCATTTGAAGAGAAGCGGGTTTGCAATGTTTTGCTTTATTCATTTTCACAGGATGTAGGCTTTGCTGGGCAGGCCAGCATTTGCTGCCCATCCCTAATTGCCCTTGAGAAGGTGCTGGTGAGCTCCCTTAATTTTGTGGTGTCCTAGCCTAACATTCTTACTGCAAACAGTACCACTAACTGGCCATTGATCTTGTTACTCTTCATAGGATTTCACTGTGTAATGAAACTGGATGCTATGTTTGTCTGATGACAATAGACATTGAACTTTAAAATAATTCATTGTGAGCAAAGTGTTTAAGAGATTTTTGAGAGGTACGGCAAGGTTCTATATAAATTCAAGTTAATTATTCTTTTGTTCATTATCTGCATTGGTCTGAAACCGTCTGTTAAAACAAAGTCAGCCGCGTGCTCCATCCTTTGTGCACTCCTTAATTTTCAGTATTTTGCAAAGTTATCAATCTTACAACGGCATCCAGAATTCCTTTGTGCCTGGCTTTAAAATGTAATTTCCAGGGAACATTTCAGGGACAGAAGTAAAATACCTTGGTGTAAATCTTGGTCTTCAGCATCTGGACAGCAATCGGACAGATCCCCAACCCGTGACAGAATCAATCTGATTTTCATTTCACCAAGTATTACCTAGGTTGGACCCCGTGAGGCGCTTTTCCAGAATACCACTTGTGTGGTGATGGTAAAAATTTATCCCATCGAGATCAACCGTGAAAAGTAAAACTCGGCCTACCTCAAGGGAAATCATCACGCTAGCTGGTCACCAAAAGATTAATAATCCACAGTAAAATCAGTTAAAGCTTAACCTGACTGAAACACTTGACAACAATATTTTAAATGATGTGCATTCTTAAAGAATCTTCACCCCCCAAAATATTAACAATGCAAAATAATAATGACCAATTCACAGTTTAATTGATCCATTAGGAACTATTTTACTTCCAAATCTTTTGAGTTGGAGGGAAATTTTCACGCTGTGGAAATCTGCATTTAATAATACACATCTGGCAGTTATTAACATAATTCTTGTTTTCCAGAAATACATGCCAAGAGCTTTCAGTCATGGCAAAAACTGCTCACTGATTCATTCTTAAACGAATGCAATTGAAATTCAAGGGCATTAATTCCTTATAGGTACTAACAGATCTCGGCAAAACTAAACTCATTTATAATGCGATAAATCTTGTTTTGCCTGTCCTCTTAACTGTACACAGTGTAGTCAGTAGACCCCATCTCGTTGTTGAGAAAGAAATAGAAACTCAAGACAGTTGAAAATACTGATTGTCCCAACAAACAGCGTTAATAATTTTGCAGCAATGATCACCAAAAACTCAGAAACCTCGGGCTGAATATTCCAGTGTGGTGGATGGCTCGCCCAGCCCCTCGAAGGAAAGTGGGTATGAAGTTAACCGGCTCTGTGCCAGCCCGCCCTGCAGCTATAACATGTCATGGGTGGGCTAAATAACGGCAGTATGGGATTCCAATCGGATTGGCCGGCAGCTCTGTCAGTCACTGCAGCGCCAAGTGCGCATTGGTGGGCGCTACTGGGACTGCAACCAGGAAGAGGGTGAAGGCAAAATGGATCCCAGAGAATGGCAAGTCTGGGGGGCTTGGGCAAGAGGGTTTTGGCAGATTAGGGAGGGGGGCGAGGGGGTTGGGCGTGGAGTGTTTAATGCAGCAGGCAGATCGCAAAAGGTTGAGGGGTTATTGTATCCTAGTGGGATCTACCCCTGGATCAGAAAATGCAGCCTCTGAAGATAGTACGGCCCCCACTTGCTTCCTGCACTTTGACATTTGTTCTGTAATTATAGGGTTATCCACTCCTTCTCGATTGCTCATGCCAAACATTTTATTGCCTGAGCAGCCTATTACCGGGGTCAATTGGCTTGGTAACATGCCCTAGGGGCCCTTGATTACTTATCTAAATGTGGCAGGCGGATTGCTGATTTTGGCACCACTTGCCGCCATTTCCCCCACCTCACTGTATTATGCGGGTGCGCTCGGGGGTGAGTGCGGCGGTGGTGGGATGTGTACCTGCTCAATTTTAGGTGCCGCCCTCTCTCCATCGAAAACACACCAGGCAAAGGGCACGTAAGATGCGGCCCATTTTGTAAATGGGATAAGACGCAGTTATAATGAGAATCTATTTAGTGATCACTTGGAGCAACATATCATCGAAACAGTGACACGCAGACCAATAACATTCAGAAAGCTGTTAGTGTGAAACCCCATGGGAACCTCATATCCATTCATATGTCTGAAAGAACAGACTACCATTTTACATGCTCACATTATCTTCTTCAAGGGGGCCGGTTAGCTCGGTTGGCTTGTACAGTTGGTTCGTGATGCGGAGCAGCGCCGACAGCATGGGTTCAATTCCCATACTGGCTGAGGTTATTCATGGAGACCCGGCCTTCTCAACCTTGCCCCTCGCCTGAGGTATGGTGGCCCTCAGGTTTAATCACATCCAGTCAGCTCTCTCTCATGGGGGAGAGCAGCCAATGGTCCTCTGGGACCATAGAGCACATCATCTACTCATCACACAAGCCAGGATATGATTATGAACAGGAATTTTGATGATATTTTTGGAATTTAAAAAAATCCTAAATACTACTTCCAAAGATTTGATTTGCTAACCCCAATTCAAAACTGCATTTAGCATAAAATGACAAGTTCCTTCTCAATAAACGAAATCAGTGGAACAATATAGCAGTCTTTAAAGTCATTAAGAATCTTTTGATATAAAATTATAATTTCCAACCAAATTGGTTTGCTTAAGATATCCAAAATGTTGGTAAGATTGCAAGTGCGCTATTCATTTTAGAATAAAGGATGATTTATGCAGTTTACGAATTTGAATAGTTCATACAAAAATGCTTATATACAAGTTTAATATTTTGGATCTTCAGCAGTCGTACACTAATGGGCATTAGACATACCACTGAACATTCACCCTTTCTGACTTCAGGATATCTATCCATTCTCATAATTTTTCTCTTCAGTCCAGCCTTCATTGTGTTCTACAGCCCTCCCTCTCCTCTCCAAGCCTCATCCTCTAGCAGCAGAGGTGCATATTCACTCTACACATATCCACATAATATTTAACCCAGTTCCTTCCCACTCATAAATCCAGCTCTGTTTCAAAACAGTTAACCAAACCAACCTCAGCTGTATTTACTGTGAGTCTACTTCACCAAGACAGAATTCTCTTTCTGAGATGATCAATTGTAGTGTCTGTTTTTAAAATGTTATAAATGTATATTTGTGGTACATGTATGCCCTAACTCATTGGTGAAATAAAGTAGTGCCTGCGGCTGTTGACCGATCAGTCTTTATTATTAAATTGGGGATTTCCAAAAAGATGGGTAGTCATTTCTGGAGAGAGATAGGTCACATTACTGCGAAGTGTGGCAACATCTTCTGCACTTGTGACATTTTCACTGAAACTGAAAATAATTGGACACAATTGTCTTGCTTAATGCAACTGATGAATAATTAAATCATAGAGACCAGGACAGTCTCAGTTTTGACCCTTATACGAACTAAGGTTGGTCTTATTGGGATTGGAATCAGCCAATGTTTCCACTCCTCGTCATTGTTTAAAGGATTGTTGCTGTAAAGCAGAATGTCTGGACATTATGGGAGGACACAGTCAGGGTCAGCTGTGTCACAGATCAGTCAAAGAGACCAGTGAGAGTTTGACATTACATCACATTGTTGAATAATTGAAGGACACAACTTATTCAAAAGACTTTGTGCTGAAAAGGACGATTCACTAATGTTGAACAAAAAGGTTTCAAAAAAGTTGCCAAATGAATTAAAAGAATACGTCAGCCGATTGATCATTTTCTTCATCTATAGAATCAGTCTATACTCCAGAGTTTGTACATAGTCTAACTTCAATGGGAATGTTGCTGCACAAGCTCAGGTCCACGGAAGGAGTAGTTATAATGGATGGAATTTTCCTTTTATTTCCAAAGTGCTGGCTCAGACGGAAAGCTTGAGCATCCCACCCGCAGTCTTTCCCATCATATTTTCATGGACTTTGAAAAGAAAATGAAATGAAAAAAGCCTGAAGATAGAGCTGAGGAGAGGTAACCTTCTGGATTCCACTCGATTCAAGGTACAAGACAACTTAAAGGCCTCGCGAAAACTGCTGATCTGATATTCTATTTAACTGAGACAAGCTGTTGGTGAGTCTGCTGAAGCTGACCACATATCAGAGGCTGAACAGACCTGAAGTGCACCTTCTGTGGGTAAGGCTCAGCCCAACACAAGTTAAAGTGTGTCTCTAGAGGGGATTCCACACACTGAAAATCCAGCCTTAGTGGCCCAGCTTGAAGATCCAAACAAACGGACGGTTTAACATCTCACATTCTGAAGAGATCACCACCTACAAACCCTGGCAGCAAAGATCCTCAAATCTCTCATACCTCTTGATCCCTGTTATTTTTTAACCTTCCCTATGCCCTTCTGTCTTGTGCGTATCTGGGTGGAGGGTGAGATGAGGTTTTGGGAATAGCTAGAGTAATAAACCATTGTTTCATTATTTCCATTGTATGTTCATCTTTTACTCTTGTCATAAATAAAGTTTTTTATGTTTTACTTACAAATCTGGTGCTTGTAGCTCATTGGAGCAGTCAGGGGTCAAAGATCCCAGGAGAATACACACATTATTGGTGACTTCACTTATGTTGGGTCTCCGGAGTCTCTGGGGCTGGAATTGACTGCGCACTCGCCCAGGGTGTCAAAACAAATCAGAACTCACGCAGTTTCAGATAGAAAGCGGGCCTTAAAAACCCAGCCAAGGTGTGGAGAGCAGGAGGGTAGGAGTTGTTGTTTTGCCATGTTAAGTTTGTAAAATGGTCATTTGTAAATAGTTTTCGCCTGGAAATAGTTGTTTCCATCCCCTGGTCTCCTGGAGTTTCCATTATCACAGTTACCCAGGCAAAATGTGGATTAAAACCAATTCTAACTCTCGGATAACTATACTACTGGGGCCCTGACACCAGTAATAATAATAATAATAATCACTTATTATCACAAGTAGGCTTCAATGAAGTTACTGTGAAAAGCCCCTAGTCGCCACATTCCGGCGCCTGTTCGGGGAGGCCTGCACAGGAATTGAACCGGCGCTGCTGGCATTGTTCTGCATTACAAGCCAGCTCTTTAGCCCACTGTGCTAAACCAGCCCCCTATTTTACTGAAAAGGCAGGAGAATGAGGATGAGAAAATATCAGCCATGATTGAATGGCGGAGCAGACTCGATGGGCCGAGTGGCCTAATTCAGCTCCTATGTCTTATGGTCTTATGGACCCTGACATTGGTCGTATTGTTCGACTATGTTCGTCGTATCGGTGTCAATGCCGGGCCACCATACATAGTTCCTTGCCAGCATTTTCATTTTAGATTCACCCGGGTGGATGTTATGCAATAATAATTGTCTTCCGGGAATCGGAGCAACCACTTGTGACCCACAAAGTAGTGTACCGTCTTAGTATACCGGCTCAGTTTGTTTCCTCGAGTCAAATAAGGCTTCATTGCCGCTGGAGCTTGACCATAGAAATCCCAACTTATACCATATTCTTGATTTTCGACAGGACAGGGTCCCTTTATGTCCAAGTTCTGATTTCTTTTGCAGATACAGGCAGCATTTCTAAGAAGTTTAAAGTCATTACAACGTTCTCAGGTACAGCCGGGGGCGTTGAGCTAAAGGGTAATGGAAGATGGCTCAAAGCATCAATGTTACATGTATGGGCCCCAGCTTGATGCTACAAGGAGTACTCACATGCTGTGAAAGGAGGAACAGCATCAGATTTCAGTCCTGGCTTCATTCCTTGGTTGACAGGTCATAAATCTGATTTCAAATAAAGTTACAGGTCTGCCAAAAGTGAGAAATGTGCATTCTGAACATATCTACACTATGTTGGATTGCACAAGAGAAAATGCCTTAAATTATCTTTCGTACCAACATCACAAAGGCTTCCATCTCAGTTCTTGGTAGCCATATGGTAACATATACTTGGTAATAATGACAATCCAAATGTCAAAAGCATATGCCAAAACCCGTTACAATTTGTTTTGCAGTGAAATATAAACTCCATTAATTGCAACAACACACTATCATTTTCATTTCAAACATGTTGTTACGGCCGTGGATGCCGATAATTTTAAGAGAAATTCAAACTCCCAGTTATTAGCTAAAAGGATGACACGTCAACAGTTTGTGTTCTAAAAAATACCTTTGCGGCATCAAATCACTTAAAAACACAATTAACTACTTCCTTTTCAAAGACAACTCATGCTTCAAACTACTGAACATAATTTCCCCCCTTCTATTTTTAACGGTCGCCAAAAAACCTTGGTTTTGTTACATTGCTTGGTCTTTTAAGTAGAAATCCAATTCTCCTGGAACCAATCCAAAGTGATTCACAGCTCCTAAGGCTTTCATTTTTGTTATTTTTCTTTCCCAATACTATCTTCCACAGTGAGAGTTTTCCTGGGGATTTTCCCTCTAACCCCAGCAAGGTAAATCATCCAACCTTGTGTTTAAAGTTTCGTGAATATGGTCTTCAAAATGAGTTTGCGCTTCCATCCACATTCCCCATGCTGAGCTGTCGGGTCAGTATTTTCTCTGCTTAAGGTGCAGGCCTGGTTGGCTCTATTTCTTTGCTCTTTTCCTCTTAGTTGATTGTAGACCTTGAAAGACCAGACTGCAAGTCCACTTTGTTATATTTCTGTGATATAACCTTCTTCTCCAAGGCAATGAGAAACACATTAGCCTTGTATCTAAGCAGAAATGTGAATCAACCAACCTGGTCATAACAGCCTTTCATCTTAGAAATAAAGGGATAGACTCAAGTCCCATTTCTTACTGCTAGATATCGATACCACCAATTCTGGCCCTTGGGAGACCTAGAGTCTCCTCATTGTGGACTTACAAATAGCTGCCATTATCCCAAACTCTAACTACCAAGCATCTCCCCCTCAGTAAATCAATTGGAGTCTTCCTTTGATCTTTAACAATTGACCCACCCAGCTTTGCTGTCAGGCAGACTTCAACACATGTCACATGATCCAACATTTAGAGAAATAGATCTCGATTTCCCAGGCCCTTCCGCCATGAGTGTAAATCCTGTAATGGCCGCTAACTCTAGTGAGAGGCCAGAAACGGGATTTGTATTTGTGCCGGCAAGAACTCAGAATGGGGTGCTCCCGGGCCCTCTCTCCTGAGGTAATCAGGTTCACGCCCAGTCCATTAAATTATGCTTAAATGGCTTACGGGTGGCACGGTAGCACAGTGATTAGCACTGTTGCTTCACAGCGCCAGGGACCCAGGTTTGATTCCCGGCTTGGGTCACTGTCTGTGCGAAGTCTGCACATTCTCCCCGATTCTGCGTAGGTTTCCTCCGGGTGCTCCAGTTTCCTCCCACAAGTCCCGAAAGACGTGCTTGTTAGTTGAACTGGACATTCTGAATTCTCCCTCAGTGTACCCGAACAGGCACCGGAGTGTGGTGACTAGGGGATTTTCACAGTAACTTCATTGCAGTGTTCTGTTGCCTAAACGAGACTCTGCCATAGTTATCATGGGGGCGGGGGGGAGAGAAGGCTCTCACTTCCAAATTTGCGATCGGGGTGCCATTTACGAACTCCCGGGCTTGCCGGCTCTATGAAGCCCCGTCACACCAAAATGTGCCCACCTGCTTTTTGTGACAAAGTGTGGGAGATCTGGTGGGAAGAAATACGTAGGTTTTCAGTCAGAACCTGACACTCATTGTCCCAAATTATAACACTCTTATAAATCAAAAGATATTGTCCTAAAACAGAATAATCCTATGAACCTCACAACAGTAACAATAGAGTTTCTTCCCTCTTTTGTTTCACCCACTCATGCCAATGTAGTTTAGCATTCCTCCAGAGCATAGCAATAAGTCCATTCAGCCCCTCGAGTGTGTTAGGTTCTACTATTCAATTTAATCTTGACTGATCTGTACCTCAGCTTTACATACCAACCTTTTCTCTGTATCCCTCGATCTCTTAACAAACAAAAATCTATCAATCTAAGTCTTGAAAGCTCCACTTGTCCCAGCATTTCCAGCGTTTGGTGAAGAAGGTTCTAAGTTGCTACTAATCAAAATCGTGCTTTCTTATTTCACCCTTGAATGGCAAAGCTCTAACTATAAGGTCATGACTCCTGTTTATGGTTCTTCATCAGAGGAAATTGTTTCTCCAAATCTAGTCTGTCAAAACTTTTCATGTTTTGAAAACTTTGAGCTGATCACCCTGCGATCTTCTTTATTCAAAGCATTACAAGCTAGATTTATGCAACCTGTCCGCATAACTTAACACTAAGTCCAGAGGTATCATTCTTGTGAATTTGCACTAAATTCATTCCTTGGTCAGTAGACCTTCTCAGGTTTTGGTATCCAAAGCTGAACACAGTACTCCAGATGATATCTACAGTGCTGAGAAAACCTTCCTCTCCGTTGTATTACAGCCCTGTTGACATACGGGAGTCCTATTATTCACAGATCTTTCACTGGGCAGTATTTAATGCCTCACTCTCAGTGGTGAATTTGGAGGTGGGAGCATTGGTTGGGAAACACATTGTCCTCTCACCTCCACTTGGTTAAGCTTGGGCCTTGAATGCTTGTGGACAGCCTTCCCACCAAGAAGCTAACTGAGACCCTTAAATTGGCCTTTAATGTGGGGTGCCTGAAAGGCAAACTCTATCAGGTTTCCTTGAGGGTCTCTGAAGAGTGTGAGGGTTGGAGGAGAGGGGGCTTGTTCAAGGAACTGAGTGCCTAACTGAGGGATCTAGCATTGGGAAGAGGATGCTCTACCGTGAACAACCCACCACCCTTTCTTCTGCCGCCCTCCCTCCAGCCTGCAAACGTCTCCCTGCAACAGCTGACTCTCCCTCATTGAACTGTGGCCTTGGTTCCCTGTTGATCCTCCAACTCTGATAGGTGCCTGACCAGCAGCAGCCATCAATGCAGGTGGTGCTGACGGACAATGGAGAGCTGCCGATTTATGTTTGGCTAGGAGCTCTTAGGCGGGTGTATGGGGGCGGGAGGGGGTGGGGAAGTGCGTGGTTGGTGTGGAGGACAGGATTTCTGCCCCTGGAGTCCTAAATCCTGGGACAAACCAAACACTGGCCACCTAAGTGCCTGATGGGCACTCTGTTCTGACTGACCTTCTCCAAAGGAGGCAACGTGGAGCTCCCACTGGTCCTCAAGTCGACACGTGAGACTCCATTGCCAAAATTAAATTCCACCCACTATTTCTTACATTTTATGAGCTACGTTCATCCTGAACCTGTCAATAGAATAATTGGACTGAAATGTTTGCCTTTCTCTGGAGCATGTTTTTTTTTTGCTTGGGATCTTCCCCAACAGTTTGGCCAAGATTCAGAATGTGCCAGGATATGTAGATGGACACTACATAATGGGACTGATATTCATCTGAATGATAGAACCAGTCAAACCCATATTATTCTACAAAACTTTGGTAAGGCCACATTTGGAGTACTGTGTACAGTTCTGGTCGCCTCATTTTAGGAAGGATGTGGAAGCTTTGGAAAAGGTGCAAAGGAGATTTACCAGGATGTTGCCTGGAATGGAGAGTAGATCTTACGAGGAAAGGTTGAGGGTGCTGGGCCTTTTCTCATTAGAACGGAGAAGGATGAGGGGCGACTTGATAGAGGTTTATAAGATGATCAGGGGAATAGATAGAGTAGACAGTCAGAGACTTTTTCCCCGGGTGGAACAAACCATTACAAGGGGACATAAATTTAAGGTGAAAGGTGGAAGATATAGGAGGGATATCAGAGGTAGGTTCTTTACCCAGAGAGTAGTGGGGGCATGGAATGCACTGCCTGTGGAAGTAGTTGAGTCAGAAACATTAGGGACCTTCAAGCAGCTATTGGATAGGTACATGGATTACGGTAAAATGATATAGTGTAGATTTATTTGTTCTTAAGGGCAGCACGGTAGCATTGTGGGTGGCACAGTTGCTTCGCGGCTCCGGGGTCCCGGGTCCGGTTCCGGCTTGGGTCGCTGTCTGTGCGGAGTCTGCACGTCCTCCCCGTGTCTGCGTGGGTTTCCTCCGGGTGCTCTGGTTTCCTCCCACGGTCCAAAGATGTGCAGGTTAGGTGGATTGGCCAATGATAAATTGCCCTTAGTGTCCAAAATTGCCCTTGGTGTTGGGTTGAGGTGTTGAGTTTGGGTAGGGTGCTCTTTCCAAGAGCCGGTGTAGACTCAAAGGGCCGAATGGCCTCCTTCTGCACTGTAAATTCAATGATAATCTATGATTAATCTAGGACAAAGGTTCGGCACAACATCGTGGGCCAAAGGGCCTGTTCTGTGCTGTATTTTCTATGTTCTATGTTCTATTCTTCATAATCAATGCACAGATAATAAAATTGCTTTCTCCAAAATTAAATCTTTTAAATTTGCATAGTCCCAATAATTTGTCAGTTGACTGTTAATAATGTAAAAATAGGAATTCCTCAGAAGCTCTGTTCAAAGGGAAATCGATTTCTGCCATTTACATTGGAAACATATAAAGAGGTTAAAAAGGGAATCATAGGAAACAATATTTTATCATAAAATAATAGACTCAGTGAGTGGGAATTTTTGGTCCTTCCTGCTGGATTAGTTCTCTTGACTTTTTTTAACGTATTTTCACCATTTTATGGGAAATATGCAAATATCAATAATTTCTCCTTTTTCTTCAGTAATTTATCATGAATCTTTTTCACCTTTTTAGGTTTTACCCAATGATCGCTCCAAATGCTATTCTCTTTTTAAAAAAATAATTTTTATTAAAGGTTTTCATAAAATATCAAAAACAAAATAAAAACGAAACCCAACCGGGTTAAGTACAAGACACAGTCCAGAAAAACAACCCTCCATACCCCCCTCCCCCACTGTACATAAATAATAAAATAACATCAACACCCCGACTTAATACGAGTATATATACCCCCTCAGACCCTCCAGTGTAAATAACAAAAACAAAAAATAAAGTAATAAAGTAACCCCCCCCCCCTCGAGTTGCTGCTGCCATTGGTCTACTGCTCTGCCAGGAAGTCTAAGAACGGTTGCCACCGCCTAAAGAACCCTTGTACCGACCCTCTCAAGGCGAATTTCACCCTCTCCAACTTAATAAACCGCGCCATATCGTTGATCCAGGATTCCACGCTTGGGGGCCTGGCATCCTTCCACTGAAGAAGAATACTTCGCCGGGCTACCAGGGACGTAAAGGCCAGAGTACCAGCCTCTTTCGCCTCCTGCACTCCCGGCTCCTCTGCCATCCCAAATATTGCGAGCCCCCAGCCCGGTCTGACCCTGGATCCTACCATCATCGACACCGTCCTTGCTACGCCCTTCCAAAATTCCTCCAGCGCTGGGCATGCCCAGAACATATGGGTGTGATTTGCTGGGCTCCCTGAGCACCTGACACACCTGTCCTCACCCCCAGAAAACCAACTCATCCTTGTCCCGGTCATGTGTGCCCTGTGCAGCACCTTAAACTGTATGAGGCTGAGCCTCGCGCACGATGAGGAAGAGTTCACCCTCCCCAGGGCATCTGCCCACGTCCCTTCCTCAATTTCCTCTCCCAACTCCTCCTCCCACTTACCTTTTACCTCCACCACTGATGCCTCCTCCTCCTCCTGCATCACCTGGTAAGTTTCCGAGATCTTCCCCACTCCCACCCACCCCCCGAGAGCACCCTGTCCTGTACGGTGTGTGGCCGTAGCCTTGGGAATTCCACCACCTGCCATCTGGCAAACGCCCTTACCTGTAAGTACCTGAAGGTGTTCCCCGGGGGGAGCCCGCACTTCTCCTCCTTGGAGGGAGCGGCAGCGGCGCCGTTGCCAGCGCCCCCAGACTCGTACCCACACAAGATGCCATCTCCAGCCTCTTCCATGCAGCCCCCTCCCCCTCCATCACCCACTTGCGCACCATCGTCGCATTGGCGGCCCAGTAGTATCCACAAAGGTTGGGCAGTGCCAGTACCCCCCTATCTCTACTCCGCTCCAGGAACACCCTTCTCACCCTCAGAGTCCCTCGCGTCCACACAAACCCCATTATACTCCTGTTAACCCGCCTGAAAAAAGCATTCGGGATAAACACGGGGAGGCACTGGAACAGGAACATAAACCTTGGGAGCACCGTCATTTTAATTGACTGCACCCTACCCGCCAAGGACAGCGGCAACGCGTCCCACGTCTTAAACTCCTCCTCCATTTGCTCCACCAGCCTTGTAAAGTTAAGCCTATGCAGGGCCCCCCAGCTCCTGTCCACCTGGACTCCCAGATACCTGAAGCTCCTCTCCGCCTTTCTTAGTGGGAGCTCGCCAATCCCCCTCTCCTGGTCCCCTGGGTGAACCACGAACAACTCGCTCTTCCCCATGTTGAGCTTGTACCCCAAAAAGTCCCCGAATTCCCTAAGAATCCTCATTACCTCCGGCATTCGTCCCACCGGGTCCGCCACATACAGCAGCAGGTCTTCCGCATAAAATGACACCCTATGCTCCTCCCCACCATGCACCAACCCCCTCCAGTTCCTTGACCATCTCAGTGCCATAGCCAGGGGTTCAATCGCCAGTGCGAAGAGCAGGGGAGGTAAGGGACACCCCTGTCTCGTCCCTTGGTGCAACCGAAAGTACTCGGACCTCCTCCTGTTTGTGGCCACACTCGCTCTATCGAAGGCTTTCTCAGCGTCCATCGCCACCACTATCTCCGCCTCCCCCTCCCTCGCCGGCATCATGATAACGTTCAAAAGCCTCCACACATTCGCGTTCAACTGCCTCCCCTTCACAAACCCCGTCTGGTCTTCATGGATGATCTGCGGCACACAATCCTCAATCCTCGTGGCTAAGACCTTCACCAGCACCCTGGCATCTACATTTAGTAAGGAAATCGGTCTGTAAGACCCACACTGCAGGGGATCCTTGTCCCGCTTCAGGATCAAGGAGATCAGTGCCTGGGTCATTGTCGGGGGCAAAGACCCCCCTCACATGCCTCATTAAAGGTCCTAACTAACAGCGGGCCCAACATGCCTTCCCCGCCTGCAGGCTTCCTATCTCTTTGATCAGCTCCTCCAGCCCAATTGGGGCCCCCAATCCCGCCACCAGTCCCTCTTCCACCTTTGGAAACCTCAATTGGTCCAGGAAGCGGCCCATCCCTCCCTCCTCCTGTGGGGGCTCGGATCGGTACAATTCCTCGTAGAAGTTCCTGAAGACCCCATTGATGCCAGCTCCACTCCGCACCACACTCCCTCCCCTGTCCTTAACTCCGCCGATCTCCCTAGCTGCGTTCCGCTTCCGAAGCTGATGCGCCAGCATCCGGCTTGCCTTTTCCCCATACTCGTAAATCGCCCCCTGGGCCTTCCTCCACTGCACCTCTGCCTTCCTGGTGGTCACCAGGTCGAATTCGGCCTGGAGGCTACGCCTCTTCCTCAACAATCCTTCCTCTGGCTCCTCCGCATACCTCCTGTCTACCCTCACCATCTCCCCCACCAGCCTCTCCCTCTCCCCCCGCTCCCTCCGCTCCTTGTGAGCCCTAATGGAGATCAGCTCTCCCCTCACCACCGCCTTCAGTGCCTCCCATACCATCCCCACTCAGACCTCCCCGTTGTCATTGGTCTCCAGGTACCTCTCTATACTTCCTCGGACCTGCTCACTCAATTCCTCGTCCGCCAACAGCCCCACCTCCAAGCGCCACAGCGGGCGCTGGTCCCTCATCTCCTCCCCCATCTCCAAGTCCACACAATGCGGGGCGTGGTCCAAAATGGTTATTGCCGAATACTCAGTATCCTCTACTCTCGCTATCAACGCCCTACTCAAGAAGAAAAAGTCGATTCGGGAATAAGCCTTATGGACATGTGAGAAGAATGAAAATTCCCTAGCCCCCGGCCTTGCAAATCTCCAAGGGTCCACCCCTCCCATCTGGTCCATAAACCCCCTCAGCACTCTAGCCACCACCGGCTTCCTACCCATCCTAGACCTGGAGTGATCCAGTGCCAGATCCAGCACCGTGTTAAAGTCTCCCCCCATTATCAGGCCCCCCACTTCCAAGTCTGGGATCCGACCCAACATACGCCGCATAAAACCCGCATCGTCCCAGTTCGGGGCATGCACATTGACCAGTACCACCCTCTCTCCCTGCAACTTACCACTTACCATTATGTACCTGCCGCCATTATCTGCCACAATGCTCGATGCCTCAAACGACACCTTCTTTCCCACCAAGATTGCCACCCCTCGATTTTTGGCATCCAGCCCCGAGTGAAACACCTGACCTACCCACCCTTTCCTCAATCTTACCTGGTCTGCCTCCTTCAGGTGTGCCTCCTGAAGCATAACCACATCCGCCTTGAGCCCTTTCAGGTGCGCGAAACGCGGGCCCGCTTAACCGGCCCATTCAGTCCCCTTACATTCCAGGTTATCAGCCGGATCAGGGGGCTACCCGCCCCCCTCCCCGCCGACTAGCCATGACCCCTCCTCGGCCAGCCACCCACCCGCACCCGGCCCGACCACTCCCACTCGCTCCAGCTCCTCCTTGACCATAGCAGCAGCAACTCGATTCCCCCCCCCCCCGGCTAGGACCCATCCTAGCTGATTTACTCCCCCCATTGCACTTCCGCAAGTCAGCTGACTCCTGCTGACCCCGGCCACTCCCGCCTCTCCTTCGACTCCTCCCATTGTGTGGCACATCCTCCTCTCCCATCCCAATCCATAGGCTCTCCCCCTCCCCCTTCTGTTCTAAGCGCTGGAAACAACCCTCGCTTCTCCGCCCCGGCCCCGCCCCCTCCAGTCTTCAGTGCGGGAAAAAGCCCGCGCTTTCCACCTACCAGGCCCCGCCACCTCTGATGCAGCTCCTTTTACAGGCCTGGTCCCCTCACCCCTGACTTGGTCCTCCCACTCCCCCACGGGGCCCCATCTCACCTCCAAGAGCCCCCCCCGACCAACCCAACCAAAACAGTGCCCAACCCGCCCCAGCCACCCTCACCGACCCAAAAAAGAAAAAACACAAAGAAAAAGAAACCCGGAGCAATACAAAGGCCCCCCCCCTCGAAACAAAAATAAACATAACATATCAACCGCAGCCCCCAATCGCCCGTCCCGACCCTCAATCTGTGTCCAACTTCTCGGCCTGAACAGAGGCCCACGCCTCCTCCGGAGACTCAAAATAATGGTGCCGGTCCTTGTAGGTAACACACAGTCACGCCGGCTGCAACATGCCAAACTTCACCCCCTTCCTGTGCAGCACTGCCTTCGCTCGATTGTACCCGGCCCTCCTCTTCGCCACCTCCGCACTCCAGTCCTGATATATCCGAACCTCCGCGTTCTCCCACCTGCTGCTCCTCTCCTTCTTGGACCACCTGAGCACACACTTCCGATCGACGAACCGATAGAACCTCACCAGCAGCGCCCGTGGAGGCTCGTTAGCCTTGGGCCTCCTCGCCAGCACTCTATGGGCCCCTTCCAGCTCCAGGGGCCCCTGGAAGGACCCCGCTCCCATCAGCGAGTTCAACATGGTGACCACATAGGCCCCCACGTCCGGCCCCTCCAGCCGCTCCGGGAGGCCCAGAATCCGCAGATTCTTCCGCCTCGACCGATTCTCCATCTCCTCGAACCGCTCCTGCCATTTCTTGTGAAGCGCCTCGTGCGCCTCCACCTTTACCGCCAGGCCTAAGATCTCGTCCTCATTATCAGAGATCTTTTGTCGAGCCTCGCGGATCGCCACTCCCTGGGCCGTCTGTGTCTCCAGCAGCTTATCAATAGACGCCTTCATCAGCTCTAGCAGGTCCGCTTTAATCTCTCTGAAGCAGCGCTGGATACCCTCCTGCTGCTCCTCTGCCCACTGCATCCACGCTGCCTGGTCTCCGCCCGCCGCCATTTGTCTTTCTTCCCTCGCACCTTCTTCGGGTCCACCACTACCTTTTTTGCCGCCCCGCTCCTAGTTGAAGCCATATACTGATATATCCGAACCTCCGCGTTCTCCCACCTGCTGCTCCTCTCCTTCTTGGACCACCTGAGCACACACTTCCGAATCGACGAAGCTGTTGTAGACTCCTTCCCACACCGGGAAACATCAAAAAGGTACCGTTGGGGGCCCTGAAAAGAGCCCGAAAGTCCGTTTTTGCGGGAGCAGCCGAATGTGCGACTTAGCTACGCATAGCCGCAACCGGAAGTCCCAAATGCTATTCTCAGAGGACACGCATATCAGAAATGTCCCAAACCAGTTTGAAATAAAAGAAGCAAAAGCACTTCCCTTCTATGCTCATAAAATATCAAACAAAACAATTCAAACACTAAAACAATGCCAAATATATAATGTTTAATAGAATGGCAAATTTCAAACACCATTCAGAATTTACTGCTCCATCACTCCAGCTAGGGAGTTAAATCTACTAACCCTTCAGCCTTAGCCGCGATCGTTTGGAAATGAAATGACTCAATGTTCAGCAAAATGAACAGCGTATCCCTCTGTCCACTGGGGAGCAGCGAACCACAAGAGCAGGAAGGTCAATCCCCTTTGCAGAGCGGTGTTAAGAGTCACTTTTGGAAAGTGCAACCAACTTTTACACGTTATCGTGGGAGCTGGTGCCTGCAGAGCAGATTTCCCTGGGGTATGTTAAACCAACAACCAAAACATGCCAGCAGTTGAGAAAGTACAGAAATACAAACAGCAACTCCAGGAAATATGCAAATCTTTCACAAACTGTGTGGGAGCAGCTGTTTCCCTCCTAATACCAAGAAAAAAAGTAATCCCAGACTTCTCGTGGAATTAAACACGTGGCTTTTGTAAACTTACCATTTCTTTTAAAAAGGAATTGCAGAATATATGCTTAACAGTTCATTGCTTTTAATGTCCTGTTTCCTGTTTCATTCCCATTCATAGTGCATGAAACTGTGATGGAAGCATGTGGAAAGAAATTGTTGAAATAAAGAATATTTGTAATGTTGTAGGTTGTCTGACATGTCACTGAAAGATGACATTGAACGTTTAAGGATTTTTGGTTCCGTCCTTCGCTATATAGACATGGTGCACATTTTGACTGCAGCAAAGTGTAACGATAAGAAAAATATTAGGGATAAATAGTTTCAACTCAGCCTGATTCTCCTTCTAATATTTTCAATTTATTCTTTCAGGGAATGTGGGCATTACCAGCAAAGCCATCATTTATTGACCATCCCCAATACACTTGAACTGAGTGACTTGCAAGACAACTTCAGAAGGCAGTTTAGAGCCAACCACACTTCTTTCCTTCTGGAATCAAACATAGACCAGACCAGGTAAGGATGGTAGATTTCCTTTCCTAAAGGACATAAGTGAAGCAGATTTTTTGTTGTTGCTGCAATCAATGATTACAATTACTGAGACTAGCTTTTCAATTCCAGATTCATTAGTCGATTCTAAATTCCACGAGCTGCCCATGGTGGGATTTGAACTCATGCCCCCAGAGGATTAGCATTGGCATCTGGATTAGTAGCCCAGTGATTTGACCATTATGCCACCGTCACTCCAAATTAAGCAACAAATGTTCCTCTTCTAAAACTTGCCCTCCCCGCCACGCCAGCCACCAAAATATCGACCTCACCGCTTTTGTTCCTTGCCATCTGCACTCCAAAACACAGCCTCCCTTCCAGTGCTCCCCACCCCTCAGGGATCCCGGATCCCTCCCCACGGTAAGAGCCCAGACTTCTCGGCAGCAGCCATCACTTTTCTTCATGCACCTCCTTGCGGCCCAGCAGCACCTACAACTGAATCATGGCCTGCCAGAACTGCTATTACCTGGTTAAGTCCACCGGCAACGCACTGTTGCTGGAGGAGAGGCTCCCCTGTAAAATGCAGCCCATGCACTTTTGTGTACTTCTATACTGCATACTGTGCCTGTGCTTAAAAAAGGTTTTGTGAGGGCCACGAAGAATCCAGCACGAGTTTCAAGGATACAAAGAAATAACATTTATTTACAATAACATATATATATATTTATATATATATATATATATATATACACACAACAGCAGCAACCTCACTTGCTGCTTACTCCTTCCTGCTGGTTCCAAACTGGCCAGCTTTATTTATACAGGGAGTCTGCTAATGATTTCTCCACCCCCCCTCATTGGGGAAGCTCATACTCCTACAGGATTGTGGGATTGTCATTAGTCCCCAGCCAATGGTAAGCAGGCAGGTTATAACAAAAGGTCAAACTATAACCAGGTAACTATTTTAAATTAAACTTTCCATCATAAATAGTCACAATTCAGGCCCGCTAAAGGTGTATCATATGGATAACTTGTAAAATATTAACTATACTTAGGGTTGAATCTTCTTAAACTAACTTATTTTTGAAATGGACTGATGGGCTGCACAAAATAGCCACCAAGGGTCAGCTGACTCTTTGTCTGCAGATTATAAAACTACCACATTGTCTCAAAAGGATAAAAGGACACATTCCAGACTGAGACATAAAACCATAATACATAGGAGCAGAATTAGGCCATTCAGCCCATCGAGTCTGTTCCGCCATTCAATCATGGCTGGTATGTTTCTCATCCCCCCTCCACTGCCTTCTCCCCATAACCCCTGATCCCCTTATCAATCAAGAACCTATCTATCGCTGTCTTGAATGTCATGTTAAGCACACTGAGATAACACGGGCTGCAACTGGATGCAGCTATAACTGAAATAGACTCCAGTCCTTGAAGTTAGTTCAATTTGATTTATTGAACCTGTCACACAGTTAGCACAGTCCTCTGTGAGTTTGACTCTCTGCTAACATAAGTGTGATTTCTCTATCTGACTGAACCAGACTAGCTCTTAGCCACGTGCTGTATGTGTTCCGTGATATATACACCGGACTCACTCTGTAGATGTCCCTAGTGGAAAGAGCCGGAGTGTGAGTGCCTCGTGCCTTTTATGGTGGGAAACCACCCCCAAGTATTCTGCCTGCAGATTGGCTATGTCCTGTTCTCTGTGTTCATTAGCTGCCTGTCTGTATCTCATTATGTGCATGTCTGCATATCATGACATCTCCCCTTTTGAAATGTTTTTCTGCAGCCTATGTGAAAGTATTTACATGTGTAGGCCGAAAAACTAACGTATTTTCATGAGATGGCAGATGGGAACATATGTACATATGAAAACAAGTGTCTAATGTGCGAAAACAGAACATAGCAAACACAACAAATGTTCATAAGTCCATTCTCTGGGGCTTGCGTCTGAACCTGGTCGACCGCCGGAGAGATGGTGGTGGGGATGACGGCGCGTTGATGGATGGGATTGCAGCCAGACTGATGGTGCAGACCTGCACAAGGGATAGTGTCCAGGCTTCCCGCAATTTAAACAGCGCCTGCCTCTTGCAGGGCAGTGTTTCCTTAAATGGGCGGTGCCACAGTTCGGGCATGTCATGACGTCGTTACGCTCCGTGCGTCGTCGCACATGCGCAGTGCGGTCGGCAGACGTTCGTACCTGCGCAGTGTGGTGATCGGCCGCTTCGTTATCCCATTCGCAGCGCGCATGCATGGGGCTCCGGGAAGAGCGCGCGTAATGGTCGCTTTCATCAAGGCTGAGGTGCTGCATCCGGGCAATGGTCTGCACACTCTCTGCCTCGTGGGAGGCAAGTTTCTCAGTTTCAGCCAATTTATATTGGGAAGACCGATTTTTGGGTGCTCATGCACTGTACACGTTTCGATCGCGACTGACAGGGTCATATGTTTGATTTTTAAAAGCTGCTCTCTCAGAGGATCAGAGTGAACTCCAAAAACGCTCTGGTCCCAGATAATGGAGTCAGCAATATAACCAAAGTTGCAGGATAGCGCTAGTAGACGGAGATTAGTGAGAAAGGAGTTGAAAGATTCGTCTTTACATAGAATTTACATAGAATTTACAGTGCAGAAGGAGGCCATTCGGCCCATCGAGTCTGCACCGGCTCTTGGAAAGAGCACCCTACCCAAGGTCAACACCATCCACCCTATCCCCATAACCCAGTAACCCCACCCAACACTAAGGGCACTTTTGGACACTAAGGGCAATTTATCATGGCCAATCCACCTAACCTGCACAACTTTGGACTGTGGGAGGAAACCGGAGCACCCGGAGGAAACCCACGCACACACGGGGAGGATGTGCAGACTCCGCACAGACAGTGACCCAAGCCGGAATCGAACCTGGGACCCTGGATCTGTGAAGCAATTGTGCTACCCACAATGCTACCGTGCTGCCCTTGTAGGCGTTGCTTAAATATATAGTGCTTGAAGATTTCATTGGTGTCCACTTCGCAATGACTATCAAACTTGTCCAGGATGGTCTGAAACTTTGTCTTGTCCTGGCCTTCGGTGAAGTTAAACGAGTTAACGATTTGGATGGCTTGATCCCCCACAGTTGAGAGGAGAAGCACGATCTTTCTTGAATCAGACGCACCCTCGAGGTCTGAGGCTTCGATGTATAGCAGAAACCTTTGCTTGACAGTCCGCCAGTTGGCACTGAGATTGCCGGAGGTCCGCAGCAGTTGAGGAGGCTGGATCTTCTCCATGGTGCCGGGATGTATTTGCTGGTCGTCACGGAACAGATTGAGGATAGCAGTCTACTGGTACTATGTCGTGTTAAGCACACTGAGATAACACGGGCTGCAACTGGATGCAGCTATAACTGAAATAGACTCCAGACCTTGAAGTTAGTTCAATTTGATTTATTGAACCTGTCACACAAGTTAGCACAGTCCTCTGTGAGTTCGACTCTCTGCTAACCTAAGTGTGATTTCTCTATCTGACTGAACCAGACCAGCTCTTAGCCACGTGCTGTATGCGTTACGTGATATATACACCGGACTCACTCTGTAGATATCCCGAGTGGAAAGATCCGGAGTGTGAGTGTCTCGTGCCTTTTATAGTGGGAAACCACCCCCAAGTGTTCTGCCCGTTGATTGGTTCTGTCCTGTTCTCTGTGTTCATTAGCTGCCTGTCTTTATCTCATTATGTGCATGTCTGCATATCATGACATTAAAGACATTCAGTGACTTGGCCTCCACAGCCTCTGTGGCAAAGAGTTGCACAGATTCACCACCCTCTGGTTGATGAAATTCCTCCTCATCTCAGTTTTAAATGATCATCCCTTCTGTCTGAGGCTGTACCCTCTGGTTCTAGATTTTCCTACTCGTGGAAACATTCTCTCCACATCAACTGTATCTAGGCCTCTCACTATCCTGTAAGTTTCAATAAGATCCCCCCTCATCCTCCTAAACTCCAACGAGTACTGTCCCAGAGTCCTCAACTGTGCCTCATATGACAAGCTCTTCATTCCAGGGATCATTCTTGTGAACCTCCTCTGGATACTTTTCAAGGCCAGCACATCCTTCCTTAGATATCGGGCCCAAAACTGCTCACAATACTCCAAATGGGGTCTGACCAGAGCCTTATACAGCCTCAGAAGTACATCCCTGGTCTTGTATTCTAGCCCTCTCAACATGAATCTAACATTGCATTTGCCTTCCTAACTGCTGACTGAACCTGCACGTTAATCTTAAGAGGGTCTTGAACTGGGACTCCTAAGACCCTTTGTGCTTGTGATTTAAGACCCTTTCTGCTTGTGATTTAAGATGTATCTTGATAGACACATAAGTGGGCGGGGAATGGAGGGATACAGATCGTTTGGGCAATAAGTAGGCGGTCTAAATAAGGAATCGGGATCGGTGCAGGCTTGGTAGGCTGAAGGGTCTGTTCCTTTCCTGTAATGTTCTTTGTTCTTTTTCTTTGTTCCCCCAAACTGCAAAATGATTCCCTGGTTACGAGACCTCCAGTAACCAACGTCATGGCCTGCAGAAGGTCCATCTCTTCAAGAAAATCCTGCAGCAACTCTGGTATACGACTTTGACAACTGAATTAACTTAATTACATCTTCTTCAGGGGCTGGGTTCTCCGGACCCCAGCCATGTGTTTCCCAGTGGAATGCCATTCACTAGCAGCCGGATTGTCCAATTGAAACCAGCCCACGCCGCCAGGAAACCCACAGGAACAGAGAATTCCAACGACTGGAGAAATCTGGCTCGTGTGTTTTCCAAAATGAGCCAATCACATGAATTACAAACGATTCTTTTGCTTATTGAACTATTCTCTTCAATAGTATTTTTCTCGAGTGCGTGAATGAGCTATGTAGGGTTAGATTTTCAGGGTGAATGTGTGGATAAATAACCTTCTTTATTTAAGCCCATGAAAGCTTTCTGCTGGCTATACAAATTGCCCACACACTCAAGGGTTAAGTAATACATGTGTCTTCCTTTACTAAACACCACCTGATTATGGACAGTGATGGAAAGAAGCAGGGGTTTCAGTTGTCTCTCACCCTCTCCATAACACACATAGTACCTGTCATAGTAAAACCTTTAAAAAAATTAATTTACAGGCTGTGTATGCATCACTGGTTAGGCCAATAGCCCATCCCTAGTTTCCCTTGAGAAGGTGGTGGTGAGCTGCCTTCTTGAATGCTGCTGCCCATGTGGTGTAGGTGCACCCGCTGTGCTGCCAGGGAGGGAGTTCCAGGATTTTGACCTCGTGACAGTGAAGGCTTGGCGATATATTTCCAAGCCGGGGTGGTGAGTGACTTGGAGGGGAACCTCCAGGTGGTGAAGTTCCCAGGTATTTGCTGCTCTTGTCCTTCTGGATGGTAATGGTCATAGATTTGGAAGATGCTGACTAAGGAACATTGGTGATTTACTGCAGTACATCTTGTAGACGGTACACATGGCTGCCACTGTCCGTCAGTGGTGGAGGGATTGAATGTTTGTGGAAGGGCGAGCAATCAAGCGGGCTGCTTTGTCCTCGAAGGTGTTGAGCTTCTTGAGTGATGTTGGAGCGGCACATCCAGGCAAGTGGAGAGTATCCCATTACACTCCTGACTTGTGCCTTGTAGATAGTGGACAGGCTATGGGGGATCAGGAGGTGATTTATTCACAGTGGATTCCTAGCCTTTGACCTGCTCTGGTAGCCACAGCATTAATATGGCTGTTGCAGTTCTGTTTCTGATCAATGGTAACCCCAGGATGTTGATTGTGGGGGATTCAGCGACGTAATGCCATTGAATGTCAAGGGGCGATGGTTAGATCCTCTCTTGTAGGAGATAGCCATTGCCTGGCACTTGTGTGGCATAAATGGTCATTGTCACTTGTCAACCCAAGCCTGGATTTTGTTCAGCTCTTGCTGCATTTGGACATGGATTGCTTCATTATCTTAGGAGTCACGAATAGTGCTGAACATTGTGTAGTCATCTGCGAACATCCCCACTTATGATGGAAGGCAGGTCATTGATGAAGCAGCTGAAGATTGTTGGGCCTAAGACACTACCCTGAGGAATTCCTGCAGTGATGTCCTGGAGCTGAGATGATTGGCCTCCAACCACAACAACAATTTTCCTTTGCCAGGTATGACTCTAACAGGGGAGAGTTTTCCCCCTGATTCCCATTGACTCCAGTTTTGCTTGGGCTCCATGATGCCATACTCGGTCAAATACTGCTTTGATGTCAAGGGCAGTCACTCTTACCTGACCTCTGGCATTCAGCTCTTTTGTCCATTGTGGTGAATGTATTCACCTAATGCATGAGCTGTCTGTATAATGCTGTGACCTATGACCTGGAAGTAATGATATGGTCCACTTCCAGGTACTGTACTGGAACCCCGGTGGGCTCCACCTCTGGCCCCGCCCTCACCGAGGCCATATATAGACCGGCCACCTGTGGGTAGCACTCATTTGTACAGCAGATACTGTCAGGCGAGTTCATGGGTAATAAAGCCTAATGTTCACTCGTTCTCACGGTCTCACAGTGAATTGACGGTATAGCATCCATGTTTGAATCAAGGATGTGATGAGGTCAGGAGCTGAGTGACCATAGCGGAACTCAAACTGAGCGTCCGTGAGTAGGTTATTGCTGAGTGAGTGCCGCTTGATAGCACTGTTGATGACCCCTTCTATCACTTTGCTGATGATGGAGGGTAGACTGATAGGGCAGTAATTGGCTGGGTTGGATTTGTCCTGTTTCATGTGCACAGGACACACCTGGTCAATTTTCCACATTGCTGGGTAGATGCCAGTGTTCTGGCTGTACTGGAACAGTTTGCTAGGGGTGCGCAAGTTCTGGAGCATAAGTCTTCAGCACTACTGCTGGAATATTGTCAGGGCCAATAACCTTTATAGTATCCAGTGCCTTCAGCCGTTTCTTGATATCATTGAAGTGAATCGTATCGGCTGAAACGTACATCTATGATGCTGGGGACATACGGAGGAGATTGAGATGGATCATCCACTCGACACTTCTGGCTGAAGATTGTTGCGAATGCTTCATTGAGGATGAGGATATTTGCGGAGCCTCCTCTTCAAGTGAGTTGTTTAATTGTCAACCACCATTCATGGCTGGTTGTGCAGGACTGCAGAGGTTAGATCTGATGCATTCATTGTGGAATCGCCTAGCTCTGTCTATTACTTGCTGCTTTGCTGTTTGGCACACAAGTATTATCTGTAATACACGTGTTTAGCTTCAGCATGTTGACACCTCATTTTAGGTATATCTGGTGTTGCTCCTGGTATACTCTCCTGCACTCTTCATTGAACCAGGGTTGATTTCCTGGCTTGGTGGTAATGGTAGAGAGGGGGATATGCTGGGCCATGAGGTTGCAGGTTGTGGTTGAATACAATTCTGATGCTGCTGATGACTCACAGCATCTCGTGGATGCCCGGTCTTGAGTTGCTAGATCTGTTTGAAGTCTATCTCATTTAGCACGTTGATAGTGCGACTCAACATTTATTTATTTGTCTTATGGAGGCACAGAAAGATTACTGCTACAGATAATAGTTTAAAGCTTGTCAGTCATCTCTATACTAGAATTGTGGAAGAAATTAGATAGGAATAGATAACCAGAAGTTGGCTAGAAACAGTCATTCCATATATGGTATAAATGTATTACTTCAATCGCTGTCATTTTCATTCTAATGTGAAATTTCAACCTGACAAAACTGCCAATATTGCATAGAATAACCAAAATGTATCCATCAACACTTTTCTGACAGCATGTTTCAAATCCACAATATCCTGAAAGGACAGACACACACCATCCTGACTTGGAACTATATCGCTGTTCCTTTACTGTCTCTGTGTCAACATCCTGAGCTCCCGATCAGCACTGGGAGTATACCTACACTGCATGGGCTGCAGTGGTTCAAGAAGATGTCTCACCGCCATCTTCTCCTGTGAACATATGAACAAACAAGCGTACGAATTAGGGCAGCAGTAGGCCATTCGGCCCCGCGAGCCTGCTCGATAAGATCGCGGCTGCTCTGATTTGGTCCTCAAGGCCACCATCCTGCCCAATCAAGAATTTATCCTCATCTGCCTTCAAAATATTCAATGATTCTGCCGAGCAGAGTTCGACAGATGCACAACCCCTCCCGAGAGAAAAAAAAATTCTTCTCAGCTCAATCTTCAAAACAGCGTTCGCTAGTTCTGATCTCTCCCACAAGGGAAACATCCTCTCAGCATCCAGTCTATCAAATCCTCTCAGGATCTCACGTTATCCTCAAAGGCAATTAGGGATGTACAAAAGCTGCTGGGCTTTGTCAGTAACACTGAATCCCAGGAAAGAATAGAAAGACTCAAAATAAAAACTCACCAGTATTGCATTCCAACAAATAAATACTGCCTTTCATTTGGCCTGCAAGCTGAGATCATTCACTACTCAATCAACAAGACAAAGATAGGCCTGTGTTCTTCAAAAACATGATATTAAAATCAGGCATTTCCACATGAATCAAAATAAAGCTCTGGGGGAGAGATTGTGGCAAAAACATTGACTATCACATTTGACCACCAGAGTCTACAAGCACAGTAATCATTTGAGAGGTCGTCTCGATACCTCTTCCATAACCTGCGGAAGAAGCAGTTGGCTGTATTTATTAATGGCTGTTTTTCCCAAGGGGAGATAATTATTCCCTTGTTGTCAGCTCAAAGATAGATCCAGATGATTGATCTGCTAACAGCATCGACCTTGGAGCAAATTAAATTGATCTGTGTCGCTAAACAAAGTGAGGATAACGTGGATTTCAGGATAAAGTAACGCTATTGATCACCCTCACTCTGTGAATCTTTGTATAGGAGACATGCACCATTTACACAGGAGATTAAACAGGGCAGCATGGTGACACAGTGATTAGCACTGCTACCTCACAGCGGCAGGGGCCCTGGTTCAATTCCAACCTCGACTGACTGTGGAGTTGGCACGTTCTCCTGTGGGTTCCCTCCGGGAACGCCTGTTTTCTCCCAAAATCCAAAGGTGTGCAGGTTAGGTCGATTGGCCATGCTAAATTACCCCTTAGTGTCCAAATGTTAGGTGGGGTTACACGGTTGCAGAGGAGTAGGTCTGGGTCGGGTGCTCTTTCAGAAGGTTGGTGCAGAATGGATGGCTGAATGGCTGCCTTCTGAACTGAAGAAATTCTGTGATTAAGGCCACTCATAGATAAGTTTTCAGAGAAGCATGCATGAATGCCACATTCACCATCATTATTACCATTCATCACACTTTCAAAATGGAATTCCTGTCCGATAGTAATGTACTTAACAGAATTTTTATACAAATTATTTGCCTGTAGGACTTTGGACAAAAAAAATGCTTAAATACAGCTTCCAATCTGGCTAATATTGTCTTAGATTGCACTGTCTTCAATAACCTGAGAAGTGGCCTTCCTAAGACATATTGTACAAGGAATTTGTCTTCTGTGCTTAATGCAGACCCCTTACACAGCATGTTACTCAGAGCTGATGCTCAGCATTAGGAAGGCTAACCCTCACGGCAGAAGATGAATTCCACAGAAACAAAGGACAGTCAAGCCAGCGGTATGTATCTATGGCATTGTGGGTGATTGCCAATCCGGTCGACTTCCATCAATGTAAACACCAGTGTGGATAACAGGGGAGGGTGTTTCCAAGGTTGGTGGGTGGAGTAGACTGGGGTCACAATGTTTTGTTGCAGCATTACTGCATGGGGCAGAATGCATTGGCTGATTCTTTCCTGTCAATTAGCTTTATATTTTTTAAAACTTTAAGATTCTGAGGCATGATGAGACCGGTGGAACAGACACAGAAATCAGTCAGCTCTCATATTAAATCATAAGCATTGTATTTTTTGAGAAGAAAGTTTAGCTCAGCTCAAACTAGTATTTTTATTCTGGATTTCACCAGTAATTGGCATGGAGAGTGTGGTGATATGCATCGCTGTATATACACAAGGGATTAATGTAAATACACTACAACTAAGTAACCCCTAAAGGGAGCACCAGAGATGTCATGACATGCAGACATACAGCCAATGGGTCATTACAACAGGACACAACCAATGGGTAATGAGGACACCCAGAGGTGGCATTACCACAAGGGGGCACTTCACAACCCATATAAAAGGGCAGGGCACACATGCTCTGCCTCTTTCCACAGACAGACATCTAGAGAGTACATCAGGGTTGATCAACAGCATCACACCCAGCACGTGGCTTAGAGCAGGCTGGTAAAGATAGACTGAGTTACTGCAGCTAGATTAGCAGAGAGTCAAACTCATTTAAGAACTGTGTTAATAGTTCAATAAACAAGTTGAACTCAATTCATTATCTGGAGCTTCCTTTGTCAAAACATACATCAAGGAAGCAGCTTATGCTACACGAAGCAGCATAACACAACATGATACCAGGAGTGCCTGTTTCATCTATTTAGTTCAACTCAGCAAGATCTGTGACAACCAGCAACTGAACCCAGGTACGATGATCGAGATTCCGGTTTCTAATCCACTCGGGTACCACGGCAATCTCAGTGCCAACTGGCGTGCATTCAAGCAAAAATTTCAGCTTTACAAGGAAGCATCCGACCTACATGGCGTGGCCGATGCTGAGAAGATTGCTCTTCTACTCACCACTGCGGGTGAACATGCAACAGAGATCATCCGCTCCTTTAAATACTCCAAAGGGCAGGACTGAACGCAATTCCAGACAGTCCTGGACAAATTTGAAAGCTACTGCGAGGTAAACACAAAAGAAGTCGGTAAAACTGGCACCAATACTCACCACGAGGCAGAGGTAGGGTTGCAGTAGGAGCAAATGGCAATTTTGATTGGCAGCCATTTTGCGCGTATCCAGCCAGCCCAGTCCGCACAGGCGCAGTTCCCGGGAAGACGCGAGTTGGCAAAATAGTGTTCTGCGCATGCGCAAGAAGCCACGCATGCGCAGTTGTGAAAAAAGCGCACAGTAAAGGAAAAGCGATTAGCGCATGCGCAATCCATTCCTACGCTTTACGTCACGAGCGTCATGATGTCAGAGGCCCCGGACCACGCCCACTTAAAGGGGAAATGTCCAAAAATTACAAAGAAGAGTTTTAAAGCCGCAAAACACCATTCTTTCACCTCGAAAGACAGAACAATGCCTGAACTTCTACCAGTAGTTGAAATCAACCTCCGCAGAACTCTGTATCAAGCAGTTAGCACCACCCAAAGAGATGATTTGGTCCTTGAGGACTACTACTCAGATGATGATTTCTTCCTTGGACACAGAGAGCGCAATGACAATACCAAAACACAAGAAGATAATTGGTTTATCGAAGAATACTACTCAGACATGGCTGAGTTATTCGGATATGATGATCATACAAGCATCAGCTCCACGGATGAAAAGCTCAAAATGACTCTACTCATGGTAGATGAATCCAATACCATGATGCCGTGGCAGATCGTCGATACATTGGATGACAGCAACCTGTCAAATACCCACGAAGAAGACAAAACCCACAGAGAGCGGCCTGATGCCACACAGAGGGTGGTCCACGCACCACGAAGAGTCCCCGACTCCACACAGAGGGTGGTCCATGCACCACGAAGAGTCCCCGACTCCACACAGAGGGTGGTCCATGCACCACGAAGAGTCCCCGACTCCACACAGAGGGTGGTCCACGCACCACGAAGAGTCCCCGACTCCACACAGAGGGTGGTCCACGCACCACGAAGAGTCCCCGACTCCACACAGAGGGTGGTCCACGCACCACAAAGAGTCCCCGCCTCCACACAGAGGGTGGTCCACGCACCACGAAGAGTCCCCGACTCCACACAGAGGGTGGTCCACGCACCACGAAGAGTCCCCGCCTCCACACAGAGGGTGGTCCACGCACCACGAAGAGTCCCCGACTCCACACAGAGAGCGATGAAAGACTCCATGGTGAGACCACTGCACGACTCCACACAGAAAGTGATGAAAGACTCCACAGCAAGACCAGTGCAGTCTTGATGGGCTGAATGGCCTCCTTCTGCACTGTAAATTCTATGAAACCACTGCATGACTCCGTTGAGAGCGCACAGATAGACTCCACAGCGAGACCACTGCATGATTCCACACAGGGAACGATGCCAGACTCCACAGAGAGAGCGATACAAGCCTCCACAGCAAGCTCGTTGATAGACTCCACAATGGAAGCAACTCAATACTCCAAAGCACAGTTCATGCATGAACAAGACCATGAAGGTCTATTCACCTTATCTGAACAACCAGCAACAGACGATGCAAGTCTGCCACGCTCACATGAACAACAGAAAGACTATGACAGTCTGCCCAGATTACTTGAGCCACCAGAAGAAGACTCTGACAGTCTCCCAGCTCATCTAACCAACAAGAAGACACTGCAGGTCTACCCACTGTATGTGAGACAAGTGACAAAGGCATCACAATTGAAATGAAAATCGCTTATTGTCACAAGTAGGCTTCAAATGAAGTTACTGTGAGAAGCCCCTAGTCGCCACATTGCAGCGCCTGTTCGGGGAGGCTGTTACGGGAATTGAACCGTGCTGCTGGCCTGCCTTGGTCTGCTTTCAAAGCCAGCGATTTAGCCCTGTGCTAAACAGCCCCCAATTCCCATACAAGATGTGCAATATCACGGCGAGACTGACAGATCTCAGCTCGTATGCACAGAGGCACTTGACAATCCAAGTGAAACTACTCATGAGTCCAGTGCGACCACGTCAATTTAAACCTCATCCACTCGAGCCTCTCCACAAGAAAATGAAATCTTGAACATTTTGACTCCAGACGAGGAGCATCAAGAAACCAAAGATGATTCAGGTGAACCAGAACGGACTCCAGACGGGGAGCATCAACAAGCCAAAGATGATTCAAGTGAACCAGAATTGACTCCAGATGGGGAGCACCGAGGAATCAAAGACGAAACGCTTAATGAAACAGCAAATGCCACAAAGGACAATGACATAAGTAACTTTATGAAGGACTCGAATTCTCCAATCGGAATGGTCATTGAGCGCAGCAAAAGCAACATTCACAGACAACAACAAGAAGCGCACCAAAGGCACCAACGTCAATAACAAGCACGACAAAAACAACAACACTGGAACAACGACTGGTATGACATGGTACTACGACACGGTAGCATTGTGGATAGCACAATTGCTTCACAGCTCCAGGGTCCCAGGTTCGATTCCCGGCTTGGGTCACTGTCTGTGCGGAGTCTGCACATTCTCCCCGTGTGTGCGTGGGTTTCCTCCGGGTGCTCCGGTTTCCTCCCACAGTCCAAAGATGTGCGGGTTAGGTGGATTGGCAATGCTAAATTGCCCAAAGTGTCCAAAATTGCCCTTAGTGTTGGGTGGGGTTACTGGGTTATGGGGATAAGACCATAAGACCTAGGAGTGGAAGTAAGGCCATTCGGCCCATCGAGTCCACTCCACCATTCAATCATGGCTGATTTCAACTCCATTTACCCGCTCTCTCTCCATAGCCCTTAATTCCTCGAGAAATCAAGAATTTATCAACTTCTGTCTTAAAGACACTCAACGTCCCGGCCTCCACCGCCCTCTGTGGCAATGAATTCCACAGATCCACCACTCTCTGGCTGAAGAAATTTCTCATCATCTCTGTTCTAAAGTGACTCCCTTTTATTCTAAGGCTGTGCCCCCGGGTCCTAGTCTCCCCTGCTAATGGAAACAACTTCCCTCCATCCACCCTATCTAAGCCATTCATTATCTTGTAAGTTTCTATTAGATCTCCCCTCAACCTCCTAAACTCCAATGAATATAATCCCAGGATCCTCAGACGTTCATTATATGTTAGGCCTACCATTCCTGGGATCATCCGTGTGAATCTCCGTTGGACCCGCTCCAGTGCCAATATGTCCTTCCTGAGGTGTGGGGCCCAAAATTGCTCACAGTATTCTAAATGGGGCCTAACTAATGTTTTATAAAGCTTCAGAAATACACCCCTGCTTTTATATTCCAAGTCTCTTGAGATGAATGACAACATTGCATTTGCTTTCTTAATTACGGACTCAACCTGCAAGTTTACCTTTAGAGAATCCTGGACTAGGACTCCCAAGTCCCTTTGCACTTCAGCATTATGAATTTTGGCACCGTTTAGAAAATAGTCCATGCCTCTATTCTTTTTTCCAAAGTGCAAGACCTCGCACTTGCCCACGTTGAATTTCATCAGCCATTTCTTGGACCACTCTCCTAAACTGTCTAAATCTTTCTGCAGCCTCCCCACCTCCTCCATACTACCTGCCCCTCCACCTATCTTTGTATCATCGGCAAACTTAGCCAGAATGCCCCCAGTCCCGTCATCTAGATCGTTAATATATAAAGAGAACAGCTGTGGCCCCAACACTGAACCCTGCGGGACACCACTCGTCACCGGTTGCCATTCCGAAAAAGAACCTTTTATCCCAACTCTCTGCCTTCTGCCTGACAGCCAATCGTCAATCCATGTTAGTACCTTGCCTCGAATACCATGGGCCCTTATTTTACTCAGCAGTCTCCCGTGATGCACCTTATCAAAGGCCTTTTGGAAGTCAAGATAGGTAACATCCATTGCCTCGCCTTGGTCTAACCTATTTGTTATCTCTTCAAAGAACTCCAACAGGTTTGTCAGGCATGACCTCCCCTTACTAAATCCATGCTGACTTGTCCTAATCCGACCCTGCACGTCCAAGAATTTAGAAATCTCACCCTCAGCCAACAACCAAGGTTAGGCTAATTGGCCTATAATTTTCCATCTTTTTCCTCATTCCCTTCTTGAACAGGGGGGTTACAACAGCGATTTTCCAATCCTCTGGGACTTTCCCTGACTCCAGTGACTTTTGAAAGATCATAACTAACGCCTCCACTATTTCTTCAGCTATTTCCTTTAGAACTCTAGGATGTAGCCCATCTGGGCCCGGAGATTTATCAATTTTTTCACCTTTTCGTTTCTCTAGCACTTTCTCCTTTGTGATGGCTACCATATTCAACTCTGCCCCCTGACTCTCCGGAATTGTTGGGATATTACTCATGTCTTCTACTGTGAAGACTGATGCAAAGTACTTATTTAGTTCCTCAGCTATTTCCTTGTCTCCCATCACTAGATTACCAGCGTCATTTTGGAGCAGCCCAATGTCTACTTTTGCCTCCCGTTTGTTTTTAATGTATTTAAATAAACTTTTACTATCAATCCTAATGTTACTGGCTAGCCTACCTTCATATTTGATCCTCTCTTTTCTTATTTCTCTCTTTGTTATCCTCTGTTTGTTTTTGAAGCCTTCCCAATCTTCTGACTTCCCACTACTCTTTGCCACATTCTCGGCTTTCTCTTTTGCTTTGATGCATTCCCTGACTTCCTTTGTCAGCCATGGCTGCCTAACCCCCCCCCCCTCTGATAACCTTTCTTTTCTTTGGGATGAACCTCTGTACTGTGTCCTCAATTACTCCCAGAAACTCCCGCCATTGCTGTTCTACTGTCTTTCCCACTAGGCTCTGCTCCCAGTCGATTTTTGTCAGTTCCTCCCTCATGCCCCTGTAGTTACCTTTATTTAACTGTAACACCTTTACATCTGATTCTACCTTCTTTCTTTCAAATTGGAGATTGAATTCGACCATATTATGATCACTGCCTCCTAAGTGCTCCCTTACTTTAAGATCTTTAATCAAGTCTGGCTCATTACATAACACTAAGTCCAGAATGGCCTGTTCCCTCGTGGGCTCCATCACAAGCTGTTCCAAAAAGCCCTCCTGTAAACATTCAATGAATTCCCTTTCCTTGGGTCCACTGGCAGCATTATTTACCCAGTCCACCTGCATATTGAAGTCCTCCATGATCACTGTGACCTTGCCTTTCTGACATGCACTTTCTATTTCGTGGTGCATTTTGTGCCCCTGGTCCTGACCACTGTTAGGAGGCCTGTACATAACTCCCATTATGTTTTTTTTGCCTTTGTTGTTCCTCAACTCTACCCACACAGACGCCACATCATCTGACCCTATGTCGTTTAGTGCTATTGATTTAATTTCATTCCTAATTAACAAGGCAACCCCGCCCCCTCTGCCCACCTCTCTGTCTTTTCCATAGGTTGTGAATCCCTGGATGTTTAAATGCCAGTCCTGAACCCCCTGCAACCATGTCTCTGTGATGCCTACCACATCATAACTGCTAGTCACAATCTGGGCCACAAGCTCATCTACCTTGTTCCGTACACTGCGCGCATTTAAATATAGCACCTTTAATTCTCTATTGACCGTCCCTTTTTGTTTTCTTAGTGTGGTGGACCTTGGTGGGGTGCTCTTTCTAAGAGCCGGTGCAGACTCGATGGGCCGAATGGCCTCCTTCTGCACTGTAAATTCTATGAAATGCAGGACACTGTGACAGCACAGCTCAAGACAATGGCAAGTGTGCAGACATACCATGGCATGACAAATCATGGCATCTTACAAATTCACATTTGCTACACTACAAACAAGCAGACCAGCTTTCAAGGCAGCTGACATACGGCATCAATACCACAAACACAGACACCAGTCCAGGTCAGACAGGAAAGATGACCTAAAGAATTGCTACCATAAACATCGGAAAAAAACCGGAGTCCAAATCAGACAACAAAGTGATTTGACCATTTGAACACCTCCTGATAACTTCTTGGTTCCTTACGCACAGGGACACTGACGGCATTCACAAGGAAATGACAACATCAACATCGACACTTCAATAACAAAACAAGAAAGCCACTCGACCATATAAATTCATGAACTTTGGACTCATAAATATTATTTGGTATTGTATGATCATCACTGTCATCATAACTTGTACATGTCATCCCTTATCTACCTATTTTGTTCAATTTTCTTTAACCAAGTACAGAAAATATGTAACACGAGAAAAGGAGGGGGATGTGGTGATATGCATCACTGTATATACACAAGGGGTTAATGTAAATGCACTACAACTAAGTAACCACTAGAGGGAGCACCAGAGATGTCATGACATGCAGACATACAGCCAATGGGTCATTACAACAGGACACAACCAATGGGTAATCAGGACACCCAGAAGTGGCATTACCACAAGGGGGCACTTCACAACCCATATAAAAGGACAGGGCACACATGCTCTGCCTCTTTCCACAGACAGACATCTAGAGAGGACATCAGGGTTGATCAACAGCATCACACCCAGCACGTGGCTTAGAGCAGGCTGGTAAAGATAGCCTGAGATACTACAGCTAGATTAGCAGAGAGTCAAACTCATTTAAGAACTGTGTTAATAGTTCAATAAACAAGTTGAACTCATTTCATAGTCTGGAGCTTCCTTTGTCAAAGCATCAAGGAAGCAGCTTATGCTACACGAGGCAGCATAACACAACAGAGAGGCTTCTGTTTCTGTGGAGTGGAATAGAAGTCAGTTCACCTGCTTTGAAGCCCAATTATCCCCTTCGGGTCGATATAACCTCTCAGACCTGGTGCAGAGCTTAGCGGTGAGAGCACCAATTCAGGATTCAGGAACAAGAGATGACTGGGCCCTGCAGGGTTTTCTGCCATTAAATTCGCTGTATCACTTGAATCTCTGCATCAGAATCATAAATGCATCAAATCTGTTGTACCTCACAACACTTCTGTAAAGAAAGTTGTTTCCTGAGAGGAGGACTTTTTTCTTTATAAATGTTAAGAATGCCAACCCTGGATGTATAATCCTGAGTGCCTGCAGTTCACATGGAAACTGTGGCCGCGATTCTCCGGAAAGATTTCTAAGTGTGGTAGCGAGTGGGAATTGCGGTGAGCTTCCCAGCGCTTGGCCCAGCGAGGCCGACAACGCTATTCAACGCTAATTGGCCCACTTAACGAGGCTTCACGGGCTTCTCGCCGCAAATGAAGGCTCACCTGCTGATTTGCTAGCACCGCGCTCGCCAGTCCCCCGGCTCTAACAAGGTTGAGCAACACTTAAGCAGCACTTGCTCAGCCAGCTCGCAACAATGCGCCCAGGAGACCGGCCCCAAAATTCAGGGATGCAGATCTGGGGAGGCTCCTGGACACAGTGGAGGTCCCTGGACACAGTGGAGGCCAGGAGGGATATCCTGTTCTCTCGAGGGTCCCAGAAGGTCAGTCGTAGGGCAGCCAGTGCTGCCTGGGATGAGGTGGCGGTGGCTGTGAGCACCGGGAGTGTGACCAAGAGGACTGGCCTCCAGTGCCAGAAAAAGGTTAACAATGTACAGCATGAGTGAGCAGATATCCCCACCACCATCGAGACCTTTCCGCCCCCACTCGAGCATCCACCCCCCCAACTCTCCATGTGACTCCCAACCCTCCCTCCATTCTCCCTCTCATATTAACTCCCCCAACCTTCCTTCATACCCCCCTCCCCCCATGACTGTGAACCATGCATGTGGCTAATGATGCCCTATCTGTGTCTCCTCAGGAAAAGTTCTCCCACAATCGCCAGGAGAGGGTCCAGATTGGCATGGTGAGCTTGACATAAGAATCCTTACCACCTTCGAGGAGGGTGCCCTAGAAGTGACGTGGGTGGCCAAAAACAGAGCAGTCACCAAAGCGGAGGCTAACGGATGCCGCTGAGGTGAGGAATCACTGGACCCCACCCGGAGGACCTGTCAAATGTGAGTTGTTAATGCCTTACTGACTAACCCTTCATTAAATGAATGCAGGTTGAAAAGGATTTAGAAGCCTTGAACATATTAACTAGGGTGATCAGAGAAAATATTTTAATGCATTGTGGAAAGTCGGTACTATGTTCGGATGAAAGGTTCTTGATTTGAAATGTTTTTTTATCATAGAATTTACAGTGCAATAGGAGGCCATTCGGCCCATCGAGTCTGCACCGGCTCTTGGAAAGAGCACCCTACCCAAGGTCAACACCTCCACCCTATCCCCATAACCCAATAACCCCACCCAATACTAAGGGCAATTTTGGACACTAAGGGCAATTTATCACGGCCAATCCACCTAACCTGCACATCTTTGGACTGTGGGAGGAAACCGGAGCACCCGAAGGAAACCCACGCACACACGGGGAGAACGTGCAGACTCCACACAGACAGTGACCCAAGCCGGAACCGAACCTGGGACCCTGGAGCTGTGAAGCAATTGTGCTAACCACCATGCTACCGTGCTGCCGTTCTCTGAGCCTTTCCGAACATTTTCTAATTGTATTCCTCTATTTGGTCTCAGATATATCATTTTGTGTAATATAGCTTCCTGCAAGAAACTGATAGTGCCATTGAAGAGAATTATTAGAATTGAGAGATTTTGAGAGCACTGTGGCATCCTGTTTATTTCTGTTTCTTACTGCCAACAAACGTCCACTTTTTATTTGGTTGCCTGTTGCACTCGTCAGCTTCACACACAAGCACAAGGTTCACTTTGGAAGAAGGGCGGGTGACGTTTGAAGAAAGAAACAACTTGCATTAATATAATATAATAATTCCAGAGTTTAGGGCTTAGGTAGCTTAAGGCACAGTCGACAATGGCTCAGAAATGAAAATCAGAGATGTGGAAAAAGCCAGAATTGGGAGAGCATTGAGATCTTTGAAGGTTGCGGAGTTAAGGTAAGGAGGGGGGTGAACAATGTATATTATGTATGTGACAATAAGGTGGAGTGTGCACCAGGTATTGTCTATCCTTTGGCAGTAGGCCTTGAATAACCTAACCATGGTCTTGAAAAGGACAGCAGGTGGCTGCTCACCAAAATACTGAGCCCTGTGGCCAGTTACTTGGTGAGTTCTGCGCGAGTGCCTCTCCTATATACACTTGGGTCTCCTATGCCTTCCCTGACCCAATACAAATAAGGCCTGAACATGAAAATAGTTTAGTCATTCTACGGGTACCAGTGTATGGTGCACTCGCTCTGTCCACTGCCGAACAAATGTGGGCAGATCACCTCTATGGTCCATGGGTCAGAAGATCAATAAAGGTACTGAGCAATTCAATCTGAGTTGTGGAATAAGTTAAAATATATATTTGATTGATAAATCTGAGTTTTGGAACTAGATATTTAATTCTTCCTTTTCAGAAGTATTTCCCAGTCTGTCTTGTTCCGAACGAGTGATCTGCCTGAAGCCGGCTGAGATTGATAGCTAGGTCGGAAAGAGTTCAGTGAATGGGCAGCTGCAAATCACCTTAAAAAAAATTATTATTCGGGGTGTTCAGCCCAATTTACATCGCGGCTTTAGTGTGACAGATGTAACTGTTTTGCTTTTTGTTTATGCTCTGAGGAAGAAAAGTTAAGTGTGTAACTGCTAAAAATTTACAGCGTGCGGTCTGTTCACATATTTTATGGTTTAATAAATCTGTTAGGCAATTAGTAGATCACACCGTGCTCGTGTATGGTTTATTTAATCGCTATATATGTTGTATAATCAGTAGCTGGGAAACAACAAGAGTTTTCAGTTTGATCTTCAGGCTAGCAACAAATTACTTCGTTATTGGACAGATAGCAACACATTCTGGGTCTTAGCGAATGGTCTGAGAGGCTGAACCCAAGAAACTTAATTGAGAAGATCAAAGCTCAATGTAAAACAGAGAAATTGCAGTGGACAGCGGTTTCTAGTTTTCATGTTGTTGGAAAGCACGATGAGATGTGCGATGGGTTCATTTTGAGTTTGCAATCCTGGCATCGATTCCCATGCTTTGGGAGTGCAGAGCAGGAATGCTGACAGTGAGCTGCACAGTATTTTCTGTTCATTAATCTGTTGACCTCAGTGCCAGAAATCACGATATGCACAGCTTTGCAGTAAGAGCACATCTCCTTAAAATTATCCCCGACATCTAGGTAACAACCTCAAAGGGCAATTGAATACAGTCAGCTGGTGATAGCTTGGGACTGTATATTCACTTAATTATTGCCAATGCAGGAATAAAAAGCGGGGCTCTGAAAGCAGATCACGTTCAGTGGGAATAAAGGTCAGCACTATTTCAAAATGCATACGGGAAGCCCCTCTCATGCCATGCTTGCTGAGAATCTGTCGAAGCAGCCAAGGTACTCAGAATATAAAGAAACCTAGTTCAAGAACCTGTGGATTGTTTCACCAAAGGCAAACAGAATATTGAGAATATCTGCATCCTGATAGGCCACGTGTTGTGCAGAACACCTGAACTGTGGAGAAAGGAATCTTTTTCAGAGAATCCGAGACTTGGGAAAATAAAGTAGTTCTTTCTGCAGAACCCAATAACGTGATTGCAGTGTAACAAAACCATCCCCTCTATTCGCACCTACAGTGCTACTATCTATGGTACAAGATAGGATTCTTTAACAATGCAATGGGGAATACTAGAACAAAAAGAGCCAACATTGGAAGACAAATGCTGGCTACTTGCCTGATACATGAAGAGGAGGAGCAACCCAAAGGGACACTTTCCTAAAATGAAGTGCTCCTTCCATAAAGAGATATTTTTTTTCTAAATACTTCCTTCTTGACAGGAGATATTCTCACCGGTGCCACTAAACCCCGAAGCCAAGTAGAGAGCCAGCTATGTCAATTCTCCCAACAGGAACCTGCCCAAGTTCAGCTGGTGCTAAAGCTTTCGGTATTCTTTGGTGCTTTGCAAATTTGTAGAAGCGTTTTCAGGTTTGGAATGGGAACTGTATTCTTTGATGTGAGCCGTCTATCTGTTGACATTTGTTTTAGATTTCTGGAGGCTTCCATTCGCATCATGGATTTGATAAACAGATGTCAGTTTGAATTTTAACTGCAGCCTACGCCAGATGCACTGCCCCTAAAGCAGGAAACTATAAAATGAATGATAAAATAATAAAATGTACCAGGTATGTACTTTTGCACCTGGACTGTACCTATATATCACAATAATAATGTTGATTTTTACGAAAACACAATGTTTAATTTCTCTGTTCTCCAGTGATGCTAGGTGAATTGGCCATGCTAGGATTGCTCCTTAAGTGTCCAAAGATGTGCTGGTTACCTGGGGTCACAGAGATAGGGCGGGGAGTGGGCCATGGTAAGGTGCTCTTTCAGAGGGTCAGTGTTCACTCGATGGACCGAATGGCCTCCTTCTGCACTGCAGGGTGTATATGGATGATCTGTCAATTATTGCATGTCAATTACTTGGCAAATTGTTTCATCTGCCCCCCCCCCGCCCCCCCCCTCATCCCACCCCAGCGGGTGATTGGCGATTTAACTGAAAATATTTTAAATGGGCCCAGTGGCCCAATTTGATGCTGGACAACAGAAGTAGCCTTCCCGGGATGCAGTAGATCGAATTTCCTGAAGTATTAAGCAAGGTTTATCTTGGATTTCAAACTCTGGCGGATATTCAGCTAAAAATCACATCACGTGCTCAGACAGAAATGATGCTGCATTTACTTTCTCCAAATATGCTTTGGAATTTAAAAATATTGAGCCTTGTCCTTTCTGGTGGTTTAAGCTTCACAGCAGGATGTTTTCATCATGCTGACATAAGCTGGTAAAGACAATGTCACAGCGAAAGGAAACCTGACGCATATCTATCAGCAACGTGGCCTCAAATACGGCCCTACTACACAGGCCTTAAATCTAGAAACACCTTCAACCAGGGTTTTGGATTCAGTTCAGGTCACCTTATTATGAACTGAATGCAATCTTGACAAAGTCTGTATCTGTATCAGCTAACCCTCCCTAACAACCAAGGAAAGCAAATACAGGGCGTTTTGTAACAAGACCTGCAAGCTTTAATGATACTTTGCAGTCATTTTTTTCCTTTGACAGCATTTAAATACAGACGGCTGGGCAGCATAAAAGAGATGAACATTCAAACTTAACTTGACAAGAAATCATCTGATACCTGGGCCAGATTTTAATGAGCTGCAAATTTGTTGACTTTAATTATCATATTACATATTAACCAAGGCTTCTTTAAAGACAGGCTGCAGTATTGGTGCTACGTTTATTAGAGAAATGACCTTTACTGATGGAGAAACAAATGTATTTTACTGTTTAAAAACAGATGCAAGAACAATTATAGAAATATGGGCCTACCTTACAGCGTTCCAAGCATTCTTTCTACTTGGCTGTATATCGTCTGTGCCTAGGGATTTATTAAAGAGTATTTTATGCACCACAGTCAAGTAATATGCTTTTAATGAGTATATTTTGAACTGTTACAGGAAGACCTCTGTTTTGTGGCAAATAAACAAGATTGCCAAGTCTTATCTCCTGTGCACTTGTGTTTCTCGTTTTCGTTAAACATTATTCTTTTATCTTTTGTTGGCCCTCCAGGACTGAACTTCAGAGTTATCAAATCATCAGGCTGATTTAACACACTCCAATCCTTTTCGAACCGTTCAGTAAGCATCAATTTGTGGAGACAGCTGGCACACATATTTCAGATACCTTGGCCGGGATTCTCCCGCAATTGGCGGGATGGCCCGACGCCGGCCTCAAGAGTGGCGTGAACCACTCCGGCGTCAGGCCGCCCAGAAGTTGCGGAATCCTCCGTACTTCCAGGGGGCTATGCCGGCGCCGGCGGGGTTGGCGCCGCGCCAACCGGTGCCGAAGGACCGCTGTGGGCCGGCGCGAGTTGGCGCATGCCAAGAACCGCCGGCGTGTTCTGGCGCATGCGCAGAATCGCCGACGTGTTTCCTGCACATGCGCAGGGGGCTTCTCCGCGCCGGTCACGGCAGAGCCTTACAGGGGCCGGCGCAGAGGGAAAAAATGTCCCCACGGCACAGGCACGCCCGCAGATCGGTGGGGCCCAATTGCGAGCCAGGCCACCGTCGGGGCCATCCCCCCAAGGGCCGGATCTGCCGCGCCCCCCGAGAAATCTGCTAGCCGCCCTCCAAGCCAGGTCCCGCCGGGATGGATCATGTCCATTTGACGCCGACGGGACTGGCCAAAAATGGGCGGCCGCTCAGCCCATCGGGGCCCGAGAATTGCTGGGGGGGGGGGCCACTGTCAACGGCTACCGATCGGCACGGCGTGATCCCCACCGCCGACCGAAAACCGGCGCCAGAGAATTCGGCAACCAGCGGCGGGGCGGGATTCACACCGTCCCCCGGCGATTCTCCGACCCGGCGGGGGGTCGGAGAATCCTGCCCCATATTCTCATAACAAAATGGCATTTAATCTTGGTAACTTTGACATCCTTTAGTTAACTGGCCCCTTTGATTAAAACAGACCTCTATGCTTAAACCGTTTAAAGATGTATTCCTTCTTTGGGACCCTTGTTGGCATTGGAGTCAGAGAAATCAGGGGCCACAGATGTAAGAGAATTACAAAAGAACAAGCAGGGGGATGAGGATAAGCACCTTCTTACAATATGGTTCATGAACTGGAGATTACATCCTGCAAAAGTGGTGGGATCAGATACAATCGCACCTTCCAAAATTGAAATGGATACATGATTAAGAAGGAAATAATAAATGAAGGTTTATGAGAAAAGAGTAGGGATGTGGGCCGAATTGGACAACTTGTTAAAGATATGGCAGAGGCATGATGGGCTGAATGGCCTCTTTCTGGAGTGAGGAAATCTCCAGCCATTGGGCATCTCTGTTCCTGCCAGGGCAGGCACTCCTGCCCGCGGGTTTCCTGGCAGCGTGGGGTAGCTTCAATGGGAAATCCCATTGAGAAAGGACGGGATGAGGAGCGCGCTGCCAGGAAACAGGTGGCCAGGGGATTGGAGAATCCAGCCCCAGGTATTTTGGGTCAGTGTAAATCAAAAATAAAACATGCATGAATAATGTAGCCACAAATAATAAAATTTCCTTCAATGCATTACTGAGTGAGTTGATGTTCTTTGCCCTGTTATCAAGTTATCATTGATTTCTTCCTTTAAGTCCAGAATGAGTGGAATGTGATATCTTTAACAGGAACCTCAACAGTTAAGTCTCTAAGGGGCTGACATTCCTTTCCTCATTAATGAAAGCTAAAACAGTCACAAAAGTAAAACATGGTGCCATGCAGTCGAAAACACGCATTGTCGATTGGCGCTGAAGGTTGTTACCCCTCCAAAAATGGATTTGTGAAAGTTAAGGAAAAAGTGACCGAGGTATTTTACATTCCAGGGTTGCGATTAGGTAGATAGATGAACAGGAAAAGGTAGAAATAGCATCAGATCAGTGACATAAATGCGGGGCCTCGTCTGTATGTCAAAATATTCTGAAACGTCCAAACTTGTCCTTTTCCACAAATTGCACAATTCACAGCTGCATGAACTTTGACATTTGATCAAGGTTATGTGACTGGTTGAAATGAATTGTAGGTCATTATCACAGGTGCATTCCATTCATTCACATATTTTATTACCAATAATTAAGCCACATTCTAAATTTGTCATACTTTAATGCCACACCTTCCCACAAATTCATTAGTAGGGGACTATTTATGAAAACAGGCTTTTCCAATTAAGAATAGTTTTGCTTTAAATTTGCTGGCTTACTATTTATTTACTTTTTAAATCTAACTTCATCTTAGAAAACCACAGTTTATAAAATATCTGACATTATTATTGTTTTCTTCGCCAGTTGATAGAATTGCAGCAATAACTCTGCCCAGAGAGTGTGTGAGGACATTCTGGACAGATAGGCAATAATATAATATTAACCCACTACCCAAGGCAAATTCTGCCACGGAGCAGCTTATTGTTAACTGAAGAGATTCAAGCAATATTATTCAAAGATACTTCTGGTGTGATTTTAACTCATGCAAAACTCAGCCACCCACCAAGGGTTAAAATTAGGCCCACTGTCGCAACAAACAGCAATGAGTTATTGGGCCATATTAACTAGAATACTGCAAACTGCTGAAGTAAACTGGAGACTGATCGTGGCTGCAAAGTTTAGCTCCATAATGCCACTGGCTCAGTCTCTGTGATAGTCCGTTTTTCCGGTACCACTGCCATGTCCACAGGGCCACAATTTGGGGATTAAGCACCCATTCCCTTCTCAGGGGTGTCTTTCATGCCTTCTAACCCCCTTGTATAAATCTGGCATCTTTTCTCCTTCTGATTCCAGAGCCCTCTCTCTGGCCTGTTCCTCCATTTGCTGCCCTCCTCCTTTTGAAGCATAGCCGTCCTAAGTGTTTCACCAACAGCTGTTGTACGAGTGCAACACCCCTTTAAGAGGGGAAGGTTGCTGTTAAGAAGGGCAGGCTGGCTGTTTATCACCCTCGTCATGTGCGTACCTGGACTCCCTACTGAGAGTGCAGCTGGTCAGCAGCATGTTTCACAAAGTTTACCCGCTGCCTTTTCGAGATTGGGTATGGCATCATCACACATTGCCCAACATTGAGCCGAATCGAACTTCCCCCAAAATAGAAGTTCAAAGGCCCATGATTTACAGAGACTGAATTGTTAAAGATGAATACTGTTAATTTGGAACTGAAGAACCCTATTCAGAGGAGGAAATGTATCGTGATATCCCATCAACTGAGCAAAATGTCAAAAATGTTACTGGTTTTACAGCATTACCATGACTTCAGATAGTTTATTCAGCTACAGGCCCAACTTGCTGATCCATGGTTTTCTTTCCATTAAAAGCTAGGACTGAATTTACCCATTGATTTAGTAGTGAACAAAATGGCAGTGACTCTGTAGACATCACGCAGCATCAATTCCATAGTTTGTTATCTTGCTAAACTAAAAATCAAACCACCAATTATACCATTGTGCAGACTTTACTTATTAGATTTGTCTGGCTCATTGATGTTTCTCATTCATGTCTCCAGTGATATTTCCTCATCATGTGCATGCCTGTTTTGTTTCTCATTTCATATTCTCCCTCACCACTAGGCCTACCTCCTCTGGTGATGTGTCCTTCCGTTGGAGAGCTGCAAACAGGTTTGTCGTCAGGCACGAAACCTGCAGAAAAAAAAATTGAAAGCATGTCCTAAAGTTAAAAACTGTCACATTTGGTAAACCGGGGGCGGGATTCTCCAATAATGGGGATATGTCCCCACGCCAGCGTCAAAACGTTGGCGAATCACTCTGAATTTTCCTGAAGAAAGTCCAGAGTGATTCTCCTACCTGAAGGGAGCTAGTGGGGCCACGGAGGTAGTCCTCACAGCTCCGGCTTCCAATACGGAGTCCTGCACTTCCGGTTGGGTGTCCACGCATGCGGATGGCAGTGGCCTGCATCGGCCGCCACGGGCGACATGGCAGACCCACACCGCGATCCAGCAGCAAAAAGATAGGCCCCCCCCTAGATCGAGCGTGCCCGGTGGCCCCCGATCGCTAGCCTGGCCATCTGTGAGGCCCCCCTGGTGAAGGATCCCCCCCGCCCTCCACCAGGGCGGCCGTGGACTGACTCCGCAGCCGCCACTGGCCGTTCCCGACAGACAAAACGTGGTTAGAACCATGCCGTCGGGAACCCGGCCATTTCACGTTGGAGAATCGCCGTGGGGGCGTCTGTCAATGGCCCCCGACCCGCGTAGACCGCGTGCGCGATTCGCGCCAATTCATCCAGGGATCCGAAAATGGCGGGAGCGGCGTTGGACCGGATTACGGGTGATCGTGATTTTGGCGTGGAGGCTCGGAGAATTACGTCCCCTCAGCCTCTCGGTTTCCTGTCCTGGGCTCTCTCCCCACCCACTTTGCACTGCAAGTAGTCGGCCCCATATTTTTGGAGACCAATGAATTCTCCAGTTTTTGTGATGCATTTTCCTTGCCGGCAACAGTATTAACCACTGTGTTACCGTGCCGCCCACATCGATGGACTGTGGCAGGCAACGGGAACACCCGGAAGAAACTCATGCAGATACAGGGAGGAAGTGCACACTCCACCCAGACAGTCACCCAATTGAACCCGGGGCCCTGGCGCTGTGAGGGAGCAGTACTAACCACTGTGCCACCCATGCTATTCAGCTCCTTGTTTTCTTGGCCGCTGCCTGTAGTGCGATGTTGTCACAACTCGGGTGGTCAGGTGGGAACGGATGGGACTGGAGCCGAGTTTTTATGCACTTACAAGCTTTTATGTCCAGGACCAGATTTTCTGGCCCTTCCCGCCGGTGGGTCCATCAGTCACGCCAAAGGCGACCCCCATGGAGGGTTGCCCGGCAGCAGGATGGGTGAGCCACACAAAACGGTATAGACTTCCGCATGACCAATGGTAAGCTGCCTCCGCTGCCAGAAAACATATCACAGGGGACCAGAAAATCCCACCCATACGTATCCGCATCTCTGCTCCAGCCAACACAATTTCTGCCTGGTCCAAATATACCTGTTTGGTCCTCAGTTAATGTCCACAATCTGACTACAATTAAACACCCAATTAATATATATAAATATATATATATATATATATATATATACACAGCGAACAGATGTTGTGTTCAGTTGTATGAACCTGTAATGTTCAACAGATATTTGAAAATAACCTAAATGATTTTTTTTTTTTACAAAGGATATGCGTCTCTGCTCTGAAAGAGATCCAGGCGTCTTTCCTGCAAGTTTGATTTGATTCTCTCAAAATTAACAGATACATTTAGCTTCACAGTGTTTTTATTGAATGTCCTTCTTTGTGTGCTGCTGAGAAAGTCACTGTTCTGTCTCTGTCCTCAATCTAATGTGGCTTAGGGTCAAGATAAATGCCTCGGTATTTTGCCCGCAATTTGTTCTAAGGATGTGATTTTATTTCCCCACAGCTACTAACTGATAAAAGGGAGGAACTCTCTGCGGAATCCATTGTAATGATCAGCAAAGATGAGGCTGATCCTCTCACACAAATGCCTGAAAATGAGATGCAGCCACTATAAAGCTCATCCTTTATTTTCCTGCACGTTCCAATCCTGCCTTTCTTTCATACGCGTCATGGATAAAAATGAACTTTATTCAAGAACAACCACTGATGCAGCTGAAAGACAGAAAAACTTAAAGCAGCTCTTTTCATCTTTCTAAAGTCCATTGAGTACAGACCCAGAGTCCTCAACCGCTCCTTATATGAAGTCCTAATTCCAGGGGTCATTCCTGTGAACGTTTTGCCCATACGGTACCCTGTGCACTGCTGGTGAAAGTTGAGGCGGAACTCGGCCGACTATAGGGCCTCGGGTTCATCCGGCTGGTAGTGTTCGTCAATTGGGCAGCGTTGGTAGTCCCTGTACTTAAGGCAAATCGTTCGGCCTATGCAGCGGCTATAAGTTAACCGTGAATAGGCCTCCCGTTTGGCAGGTACCGGATTGAAGATTTGTACGCAAAATTGGCTGGGGGTGTCATTCATTTACTGAACTCGACATGAACCATGCATATCTCCAACTGGAGCTGGTCCCAGAGTCCAGCAACGTTATGTGACTATTAATACACACAGGGGCCTTTACGAGTATACCAAGCTGCCATTTGGAGTGTCACTGGCTTGTGCCATTTTTCAACACGCATGGAGAATACTCTGTGAGGGCTGCAGCAAGTGGCGGCCTATTTAAACAATGACTTAGTCACTGAGCTACGGAGCGAGAGCATCTGAGCAATCTAGGGGAGATCCTCCACCGGTATTTTGAAAACAGGCATCCGCCTCAAGAGGGAGAAGTATGTTTTTCTCACCAAGGAGTTTATCTACTTGGGATACTGCATGCACTGGGATGGACTGCATCCAGTAATGGAGAACGTGTGAGCGATTTGACGAGCTCACACTCCAGAAAATGCAACTAAACTGCACTCTTTTTTCGCACTTGTAAATGCTTTTGCCCGGGTAAAAAGACAGTTGATGCCATCCGCCCTGCTGAAGCATTATGATCTCACCAAACCGTTGTTAGTCATTGTGATGCCTCGACATATGGCAATGAAGCCCTTTTATCACATCGCATTGACGATTGATCACATTTGCGTCCAGGACACTGGCTGCGGCAGAGCGTAATTACACTCAGATTGAAAAGGAGGGTTTGGCAGTAGTCTTCATGGTGAAAAGGTTCCACCAGTACGTATACGGACGTCTTTCACTATTGTGATAGACCACAAGATGTTACTGGTACTTATTAAGAAAGGCAATTCCACCGATGGTGTCCGCCAGGATCCAAAGGTGGGCCCTATTATTAACGGCCTACGATATACGTTCAAGTATCACCCAGGGATGCAGATTGCAAATGCAGATACGTTGAGCAGGCTCCCGCTGCCAACTTCCCCCCGCACCGCCCTCTCCTCCCAGAGCTGACAAAGTCATTGCCACACTGAATAGATGATAATAATATTCTTTATTATAGGTCACAAGTAGACTTACATTAACACTGCAATGACGTTATTGTAAAAAGCCCCGAGTCGCCACACTGCGGCGCCTGTTCGGGTGCACAGAGGGAGAATTCAGAATGTCAAATTCACCTAACAAGCACTTCTTTCGGGACTTGTGGGAGGAAACCAGAGCACCCGGAGGAAACCCACACAGACATGGGGAGAACGTGCAGACTCCGCACAGACAGTGACCCAAGCAGGAATCAAACCTGTGATCCTGCCGCTGTGAAGCAACAGTGCTAACCACTGTGCTACCATGCCGCACTATTTCATGGATACCTTGCCGGTTACCACTGCCCAGATCCACAATTGGACGCAAAAAGACCCCATAGTGTCAAAGGTCCGCCACATTCTGTTGTACGGAGATCCGGAACCTGCCCGATGACCTGTGGGCCTTTGTGACCAAGATGTTGGAGCTGTGTTGAGGACAGCCTTCTCCTGTGGGGGCCTACGTAATGATCCCACACCCGGGCTGAGACCCTATTCCATGGGACCTACCAAACAGACACCCAGGTGTCACAAAAATGAAAATGCTGACCCATAGTTACATGTGGTGGCCAGTCCTGGATGAGGAGATAGAACGGCTGGCCCAACAGTGCGACATCTGCAAAGTGCAGCAGGAATTCCCACTTCATCCATGGGAATGGCCAGGCCGGCCTTGGGTGCGCCTTCATGCTGATTTTGCTGAGCCTTTACAGGGATCCATGTTCATGCTTATACTAGATCCACATTCCAAATGGCTGAAAGTCCACAATATGTCCTCCATCACACCAAGAGCGACGATCAAGAAGCTCGGGCTCTCTTTTAGCGCACGAGGCATTCCGGATATGTTGGTCATGGATAACAGCACCTCCTTTACCAGCAGAAATATCAGGGGTTTCATGAAGGCCAAAAGGTGCGACGCAACCACTAGGCCCCGTTCCACCCACCCGTTCCACCCATCCTCAAAAGGTTGGTGCAACCTTTTAAAAGGAGCCTGAAGAAACAGGGGCGGGACTCTCTCAGTCTGGGGCCGGGCCGGAGAATCCCCGCGACCGGCGCGAATCGCACCACGCCGCCCCGACGCCGGCACGCGATTCTCCGCAGAGCGATTGGCACCGGCGTGGTTGGTGCGGCGCTGGTCGGGGACCGCTCGGGATGGGCCGAGCAGCCGTCGTGAAAAACCCGTGTCCCGCCGGCGCCGTTCACACCTGCTCTCAGCCGGCGGGAACTCGGCGTGGAAGGATCGGGGGGGGCGGCCTGTGCGGGGGGGGGGGGGCCTCCGATGCGGCCTAGCCCATGATCAGGGCCCACCGTTCAGCGGTCCTGCCTCTCTAGCTGGCGGCCCATGTAGTCCTGCGCCATGTTGCGTCGGGGCCAGCGGTTTGAAGGAAGCCACTGCGCATGCGCACTTTGGCGTAGGTGTCACTGCGCATGCACGGATCCCGCTGCGCCCATTTGACACCGGGATCAGCAGCTGGAGCGGGGTGAACTGCTCCAGTACCGTGCTGGCCCCCTGTAGGGGCCAGAATTGCTGAACCTGAGGCCGCGTCGACGCCGTTGAGAAACGCGACGGTGTTTCCGACGGTGTCAACACTTAGCCTCAGGATCACAGAATCCCACCCCAGAGATCGGGATCCCTGGACACACAGCCGGCTAGATTTCTGCTTTGCTATTGCACCACAATGCATGCCACAACCGGGGTAGCACCGGCAGAAATATTAATGGGCCAACGGCTCAGGAGCCGCCACAGCCTCACGTTCCCAGATATTGGGTGAAGGTTCAGCAGAGTCAGGACAGGCAGGGTCATAGCCAGACAGGCGAGAACGGACTAGGTAGTTCAGACCAGGTGACATCACCTTTGGCGATGGCGCGAAGTGGGTTCCTGGGACGGTGGCGCGGCCGACACGGCCAGCCTCATATCAGATGCGTACATGTAGCACCGTCAATATGACGCGAGGCAGGTTGAGGTAATGTCAATTGAAGGCTTTATTAAGCAGAACTTTATCCCCAGTAGCGTGGTTACAGAATACAACTGCTGAGGGAAATGGAGGGAAAAACTGGGTTCTTATACCGGCATTTCTGGGTGGAGTCCAGTAGGTGGCAGATCCTATCAGGACCTGGCATCCCTCCACCAGTAGCCTGTCAACACGTGGTGTACCGTATTACCCCTAATACATACCACCACATTCACCCCTTGTTGAAAATAAACCCGGCGGGATGGTGGTTCGCACGGTGGTAGGGGTTTACAGAGTCGGTACTGTGCCGTAACTTTGAACAAAACACAAAATTATCGCTTCAACTGGGCCAACGGGCCAAACAGGGTCGGCATGATGCCATAACTATAACAAGACACAATAACTGAAAACGTTGAGAGTTAAAGTGATTCGATGAGCTGGATGGGCGCCCTGGTCGTCCTTTCCGATCATCTCGGGCGTGGTGGTGATGGCGCTGGCTCGAGTCCCGTCGACTCTGGGAGCGTAGCGCTGTCCCCTGTGTCCTTACTCCTGGGCGGGTCTGGGAGGAGAACCGAACCCCCCCGGGAAGGGGGTGGCTGCGGGATGAACCGGCGGGAGTGAGGCGGTGGTGATTGGCGTTGGGGGGGTGTGGGTAGCTCCGGCGGGCGCCAGATCTCGCAGGGAGACCGTGTCCTGTCGCCCATCGGGGTACTCCACTGTCGCTATGGATATAGTCGGGGAAACCGAACAGTGTAAAAATGGTACCGAGGGCTTTAATGACCGTGGACGCGGTCATGTCGGGGCAGGGGATGACAAAAGGGAAACGGGAGTATTCGTCAACGACGTTCAGGAAGTACGCATTGCGATCGGTGGAGGGGAAGGGGCCTTTGAAATCCAGACTGAGGCGTTCAAAGGGTCGAGAGGCCTTAACCAGGTGCGCTCTATCTGGCATGAAAAAGTGCAGTTTGCACTCAGCGCAGATCTGGCAGTTTCTGGTGACTGTTCGGATGTCCTCGACGGAGTAAGGGAGGTTGCGGGCCTTAAGGAAGTGGTAGAAATGAGTGACCCCCGGGTGGCAGAGGTCCTCGTGGAGGGCTTGTAGACGGTCCACTTGTACATTGGCACATGTGCCGCGAGATAGGGCATCGGATGGCTCGTTCAGCTTTCCGGGACGATACAAGATCTCATAATTGAAGGTGGAGAGTTCGATCCTCCACCGCAAGATCTTGTCGTTCTTGATCTTGCCCCGCTGTGCATTATCGAACATGAAGGCAACCGACCGTTGGTCAGTGAGGAGAGTGAATCTCCTACCGGCCAGGTAATGCCTCCAGTGTCGCACAGCTTCCACTATTGCTTGTGCCTCCTTTTCCACTGAGGAGTGGCGGATTTCTGAAGTGTGGAGGGTTCGGGGGAAGAAGGCCACGGGTCTGCCTGCTTGGTTGAGGGTGGCCGCAAGAGCTACGTCCGATGCGTCGTTCTCGACCTGGAAGGGGAGGGACTCGTCGATGGCGCGCATCGTGGCCTTTGCGATATCCGTTTTGATGCGGCTAAAGGCCTGGCATGCCTCTGTCGTCAGGGGAAAAGGAGTGGACTGGATTAGTGCACGGGCCTTGTCTGCGTACTGGGAGACCCACTGGGCGTAATAAGAAAAGAAGCCCAGGCAACGTTTCAGGGCTTTGGCACAGTGGTGGAGAGGGAACTCCATGAGGGGGCGCATGCGTTCAGGGTCGGGGCCTATCACTCCATTACGCACTACGTAGCCCAGGATGGCTAGACGATCGGTGCGGAACACGCATTTTTCTTTGTTGTAAGTGAGGTTCAGGGCGTGAGCGGTCTGGAGGAATTTTTGGAGGTTGGTGTCGTGGTCCTGCTGGTCGTGGCCGCAGATGGTGACGTTGTCGAGATACGGGAAAGTGGCCCGTAAACCGTGCTGGTCAACCATTCGGTCCATCTCTCGTTGGAAGACCGAGACTCCGTTCGTGACGCCGAATGGAACCCTTAAAAAGTGGTACAACCGCCCGTCTGCTTCGAAGGCAGTATAGTTGCGGTCACCGGGACGGATGGGCAGCTGGTGGTAGGCGGTCTTGAGGTCCACGGTGGAAAAGACCTTGTACTGTGCAATCCGATTGACCATGTCGGATATGCGGGGGAGAGGGTACGCATCTAGCTGAGTGTACCTGTTGATGGTCTGACTATAGTCGATGACCATCCTCTGTTTCTCCCCGGTCTTAACAACTTCCACCTGGGCTCTCCAGGGACTGGTGCTAGCCTGGATGATGCCTTCCTTCAGCAGCCTCTGGACTTCAGACTGGATAAATGCTCGGTCCTGGGCGCTGTACCATCTGCTCCTTGTGGCGACGGGTTTGCAATCCGGTGTGAGGTTCGCAAACAAGGAAGGCGGTTCAACCTTGAGGGTCGCAAGGCCGCAGACAGTCAGTGGGGGTATAGGGCCGCCAAATTTAAATGTTAAACTCTGGAGGTTGCATTGGAAGTCCAACGCTAGGAGTGTGGGCGCACAGAGATGGGGGAGGACATACAGCCGGTAATTTCGGAACTCCCTCCCCTGCACCGTTAGGTTAGCGATGCAGAACCCCGTGATCTGAACGGAGTGGGATCCCGCCGCCAGGAAAATTTTCTTGGCCGAATTACGAGGGAACAGCGCCTTACCGTGTCCGGATGAATGAAGCTCTCCATGCTCCCAGAGTCGATAAGACACGGCGTCTCGTAGCCATTCACTAGGACTGTAGTGGTTGCAGTCTGGAGCGTCCGGGGTCGCGACTGGTCGAGGGTCGTCGAAGCCAGACGTGGTTGTTGAAGTTGAGCATCGTAACCAGACAGTATGTGGCCGTCTGTGTCGGGGTCCTTCAGCCAAGATGGCGGCGTCCACGGATAGAGCGCGGTCGGGGGTGGACAAAATGGCGGCGCCCTTCTCTCCCTCGCGGCGTCCGTTGGTCACACGTGGATCGCTGGGGGGGCTGGGTCTGTGGTCCCATTTCTTCCCCGGAGATAGCGGCGACCCCGTGGGACTTGCACACCGTCGCGTAGTGGCCTTTTGTCCCGCAGCTTTTGCAGGTAGCCGCGCGGGCCGGGCACCGCTGCCGAGGGTGTTTCGGCTGGCCGCAAAAATAGCAGCGGGGCCCCCCCGGTTGGTCTGGTGTTTTGGCCGCGCAGGTTTGCGGGGGTGGGGGTGGTGTCGGAGAGTCGACCGCAGCGGGGGTCCACGGAGCCCAAGGGGCTGTAGTGCGGTCGGGGGCGTAGGCGCGGGCGTTACGCGAGGCCACATCGAGGGATGCCGCCAGGGCCCGAGCTTCTGTAAGTCCCAGAGATTCTTTCTCCAGAAGCCTCTGGCGGATCTGGGAAGAGGCCAAACCTGCCACATACGCATCGCGGACCAGGAGCTCTGTGTGTTCACTCGCTGTTACCGCCGGGCAGTTGCAGTTTCGACCCAGGATCTGCAGGGCGTTATAAAACTCGTCCAGCGATTCCCCCGGAAATTGCCATCGTGTGGCGAGCTGGTAGCGAGCAAAAACCTGGTTGGTGGGCCGGATGTAGATCCCCTCCAGCGCGGCGATGGCACCGGTGAAACCGTCCTCGTCCTCGATGAGGGAGTAGACGTCAGGACTCACCCTGGAATAGAGGACCTGCACCTTTTGTTCGTAAGTCGGTGTGCCGGGGGCCGTTCGGAGGTAGCCCTCAAAGCATGCCATCCAGTGTTTGAAGATAGAGGCCGAGTTAGCTGCTTGGGGTGCGATGCGCAGGCACTCCGGGGTGATTCGGAGCTCCATGTTCCCACGTCGTTTTCTTCTATTTAAATTCTGCTTAATAAATTGTAGCACCGTCAATATGACGTGAGGCAGTTTGAGGTAATGTCAATTGAAGGCTTTATTAAGCAGAACTTTATCCCCAGCAGCGTGGTTACAGAATGCAGCTGCTGAGGGAAATGGAGGGAAAACTGGGTTCTTATACCGGCATTTCTGGGTGGAGTCCAGTAGGTGGCAGATCCTATCAGGACCTGGCATCCCTCCACCAATAGCCTGTCGACACGTGGTGTACCGTATTACCCCTAATACATACCACCACAGTACACAAGAATGGACAATGAAGAAACATTTGGAGCCCCTCAGGAGCAGGAGACCAGCATTGCGCCACACTCCCCCGGAGGAGGCAGTTTCTAAACACATCGCCTTGACCCAAGTGGGCTTTAGAGCGTCATCCCCTGGGGGACCCGACACTGAGATGGGAGAGATCATTGCATCGGATATGGAGACCCAGGCATCGAAGGTTTCTGACGATCAGCAGGCCGGGGTTCAGCTGCCAGTAGTGATGCCCCAGACGGACAGTGAGAAAGCGGCATTCCCCGACGAGATACCTGCCCTCCGATTCTGGCTCCGCAGGTGCTTGAAGAGCAGCCGCGAGCGAAGAAGAGCAGGTGCCCTCCTGCTCCACCTTCCTCAGACGGGAGGCTCATCAGGCCGTCAGAGGGGCCGACTAGCCTCCCTGTAAGCCTCGAGGAATACAAGCTTCCCTGCTGAGGAGCGGGGACCCATTACAGCCCAGATAGGACCCTAGGCAGAGATGTCCTGGCTGGAACAGGGATTGTGACCTGTTAAAAATTTGCTTTAACAGTAAATAGTTTTCATTATACTCTCGTACCTGACTCCTCTGTGGCCACACAAATAGGCAATGAGCCAAATTTACACAGTAAATGTTGTTTTGTGCCTGGCTCCTCTCAGGAGGGGTTCTATCGTAAACCACATTAATGTAGTTTGAACAGAATTGTGATGAAAATATTGAAATATTTGTAATGTTCTCATTACTGCACTGAAGCACATCTTGATCTCTGGAGAAAATATGAATATCATTGCACTTTCCTGTTATGACAATTTGAAATGTTTCATAATGTTCTTTTAGATATTTTATGAAAAAAGTATATTTTTGCAAAAACTTGTAAACCACATTAATGTATTTCTTTCAATTGCAGACTATGTTGTAAAAAGTTAGATTGTGTCCTGTAGCGCCCCACAAAAAAAGCGTAACGTAAATGTTTATATAAAATAAACATTAAAATGACTAAGCCTGACCCCTCTACAATATTAATGGATTCAAAAAATGTAGTTAAGTTCCATCTGATTAACTCTGAAGTCTAAAGCAGGAAAGAATGCTTTTCTCTCCATTCCTCGCCTTTTTCTTCAACCTTTCTTTAGTTCAGTTTCTCTCCTTTTGCCATTTTTACCCATCGTTGTCCCAAACACTTTTTCTCTTTTTTATTCTATTTTTAAAATGTAGTTCCTTCAGGGGCAGCACAGTGGTTAGCACTGCTGCCTCACGGTGCTGAGGACCCGGGTTCGATCCCGGCCGCGGGCCACTGTCCGTGTGGAGTTTACACATTCTCCCCGTGTTTGCTTGGGCCTCACCCCCTCAACCCAAAGATGTGCAGGGTAGATGGATTGTCACTTCATTTTAAAAAATGTAGTTCCTCCCACATCTAACTGTACCCCCTGGATTTAATGCTCTAAAGTATGAAGAGTGATATGTGTCAGTTTTCTTGCTTTGTTTCCACACCGCAACTCCTCAATGCTGTTGGGATGGTGATGGTTGCAGATTGTGTCTGCTGAAGTGTCTTCTGTATGTTAAAAGCTAGTTTTTATTAGCCACTTGTGACCATACACAATAAAGGGTACAGGCAAGGAACAAGGTCTGAGCACATCTCTAGCCAATACCACACTGACCTTAGGTCAAGCTAGGCAAGTGCCTTCTTAAATCATTGTATGGCTGGTACTGTACTTAGTCCCTTCCACGACAAATGCCTCCTGACTAAAGCCAGATTGAGCAATTTGGGTTATACCAAAGTCACCAATCCCCTCACTTCAAGCTTTATTACAGCCCCTACTAAAGCAGAAAACTTATTAAAGTCATTTTGTGGATATATTTTGAACTTATCAACCCTTTTTTGTTTTTGCATGTGCAGTAATCACCAAGCCAGGCAATTAGCTTCTGCAGTGGCTAAATGGAACTCTCTGAGCCCTGTGCTGAATTTTGTCAGGGGCAGACTTCAGTGATGTGAGTCCTTGATTGGAGAGCACCACAGTCTCTGCAAGGCTCCACTTGTGCCAGTTTGCTGCCAAAGGCCTTGGCCAGTGCGGAAACAGTTGAGGAGTGCCTGATGTTGGCACAGTAGTTGAAGCTGGTTGGGCGGGCCGTGGGATCTGTGATGAAGAAGAGGTTTTCCATGATGGTATGTTGGTTCCATTCCTGCTGCCATCGGGCCTCTACTATTGGCACAATGGTCTTAGCCATACAGGCTGGAATGATAGATGTGCAGCAGGTGCATTGGTAAGGTCAGCCTTATAGAATCAACGAATCGCAACAGTGCAGAAGGAGACCATTCGGCCCATCGAGTCCGCACCGACCCTTCAAATGAGCACTCTACCCATGTAGAGGAAACTGGAGCACTCGGAGGAAACCCATGCAGACACGGGGGGAACGTACAATCTCAACACAGACCATGACCAAGGTCGGAATTGAACCCGGGTCACCGGCGCTGTGGGGCAGAAATGCTTACCATAGGTAGGCATGGTGATGCAGTCGTTAGCACTGCTGCCTCACGGCACTGAGGACCCTGTTCGATCCTGGCCCGGGTCACTGTCCTTGCGGAGTTTGCACACTCTCCCTGTGTCTGTATGGGTCTCACCCCAGAACCCAAAGATGTGCACGCTAGGTGGATTGGCCACGCTAAATTGCTCCTTAATTGAACAACAAATAATTGGGTACTCTAAATTTATTTTTAAAAAGTGCCGTCCATGTCACAGTCTGTTGTGGCTCAGCAGAGGGAGAGGTATATGAAATGGCATTCTGTGTTGCAGATGTAGAATCATCTTTAATTCACTTTGTGTAAACAAAATGCCCTGTGTCTGTGAAGTTAATTCATATCGGAATTATTATCTGATTTTTGACTTAAAGTAACCTTATTACTTAAGATTAGTGCATTACAAGAGCAGACCAAAAATAGTTGCAAAAGAAAGGTTTTAAAAATATGTTTTGTACCAAGGTATGCAGCCCATCATATTCCTTCATTTCTAACCAGGTATGCTCAGCGACATTCCTGAGGCCTATTCCTTGCAACTACTTGTGCCAGTTTGCTGCTAAATCCTTAGCCTGCGTGGAGGCTACCGAGTAAGGGCAGAAGGTTTTTTTTAAGTTAGGGCATCATGATCGGCACAAACTTGGGGGGGTGGGGGGGGGGGGGGGGGGGGGCGAAGGGCCTGTTCCTGTGCTGTACTTTTCTTTGTTCTTTGTACTCTCAGCATATGGCTCAATACTTCCATCTATACCAAAGTTGCCATTTGACAATCCATAAAAAGAAACACCATTTGTACCAAGCCTAGTGTTGTCACATGCTTTTAAGGGATAGCAGTATGAGATCATTAGAGGGGAAGTGTGTCATGTGATCCAGTCTCAGTTTGACTTCGGCCTGTGAGCAGAACGCAGCACACACAGCAAAGGGAGCACAAAATCTCCGGGCAGCATTTTCCGTTTTGTTGACTATGTGTCAACTCAGGCGTGAAAAGCAATGTGTAGCCCACTGGCTGTACTGCCAGGTTTACTTGCCATACCTTTTGATACTTGCACAAACAAAATCTTGGAGGCGGGTCCCATGATGTCACGCTGGCTCTAAATGAGTCCGCCCCGTAAGCACCATCGGCCTTCAAGAGAATGGGGCCCCATTTTTAAATCTATAGATCTGAAGAACATTAAAAGAAGATTCCTCCCCACGGCAGCTCCCCACGAAGAACATCCCCTCACCCCCATGTGCACCCTACCCTCCAGGGAATCCAACCCCTATGCACACATTGATTTCACCCTTCCCACAGAACCGTCCATTGGAAGACCCCATCCGCGGCCCCCTAGCAGTGCCCAGGTACTGGCCTCGATATTGCCCAGACTTGGCCCTCTTCCCCCTGGGGGCTGTACTTAGCTGTGTGTCCCGGTGGGAACCATTCACCAGGTCCCCATTTGTTAAAAGTTATGTAAGCCCGCCAGCATGACATCACGTCAGCAGCGGTGGGAAGGGAAATCTTGGGCGGGATTCTCCCAACGGGAGTCCAAGTGCCGACCCCGGAGTAAATACAGGAATGTTTTACTCTGGCGGCGGCACCCGTTCCCAGACCCCATTCTGGGGCCTCCATGGGGCTGGCAGGGGCGTGGCGCAATTTGCGGGGGCGGGGCCTCGGTGCGGCATTGGAGACCCCCGCGTAAAAGATACGGCACCTTGGGTCCCGCGCATGCGCAGTTGTGCAGTCGACAACTAGCACATGCGCAGTGGCTGTCCTCCCCACACAAAAATGGCGCAGGGATATAACATTGCCGGCGGAGGAAAGGACGCCCGCCGACAGAGAGGCCAGCCTGCCGATCGGTGGGCCCCGATCACGGGCCAGACACCATCGGAGGCCTCCCCCCAGTGAGGGAGCCCCCCCACCCCCCACAGGCCGCCCCCCGAGCGTTCCCGCAGAGTTCCCGCCGGCAGCAACCAGAGGTGAACGGCGCCCTCGGAGCGGCCGCTCGGCCCATCCGGGCCGGAGAATCGGGCCGATTCCAGCGGCCCGCAGCGCGCCAAACGCGTCGGCGCAAATGACACTGATTCTCCGTACTTCGGAGAATCGCGCGCCGCCGTCGGGGCGTCGTGGCGCGGTTGCTCCGATTCTCCGGCCTGGCGTGGGGCTCAGAGAATCGCCCCCCGTATCATTGGAGGGGAAACCCACTAACGATATTAAAATGTATGGTAATGCGTTTCCCGTCCTTTTGGAGCAGGAACCTCAATATGTCACTGGTGGGTTGACGGGACAATCGGAACAGGAAATCCTGATGGTGCACAAGCTGTTTGGGGATACCCGTTGGATTCCCCCCCCCCCCCCCCCCCCCCCCGCCGCCATTGCTGCCCATTTAAAACAGGGATGGAAAATCCCCTCCATTCCCGATGGACTGTGGCCGTGAAATCAGCTCCTGCAAAAAAAAAAATCTCTTGAATCCCTGAAATATGAGCCAAAGAAATGAATGAAACTATTGTTCGGTTGAACAGTTGAGGGGAAAAAATCCATTAATTGTCTGATAAGCCATGCTGACTTAGATCTTGTGTGACTCGGCTAATTATCTAATTTATTATATAAACAGCGAGTTGATTATATGGTTGGAGACAGAGGGAGCAGATACACAATCCTCTTTGTATCCCTCTATCTGTCTCATGATAGAAGCCCTGCAGAAATATTAACCCAAAACCAACAGGAAAATGCCTACAGCCATAACCAGCAATTATTCCTAATTGTTTCTGCTGTTTTGCATAAAAAGATACAACAAAGTCGACAAATATTTTTAAAGGGAAGAAGGGACTTTGGTTTGATGTACTAATCAGGTATTGCCACTGTGCTACACACCACCTCCCACCTTGGTGGTCGGGCCTCATTCGCGTGTACCTGATTGGGTGGGTCTAAGACAATTTGCTCCTCAGGGAGGGTGGGAAATTGAAGAGCCAACATTTCAGTCTGTGAACTGCGGTTGGGTTTGGAGTGGAGGGGGTCCAAAGAGCAGTTGGGGATCCCATGGGGGAGACTGCACTGGGCAGGTAGAAGATCAAAGTATTTTTGTGAAGCCACCAGGAGCACCCCTGCTCCTCATGGACCAGCAGAACGGAAAAATACAGAAGAGCCAGATTGGGCACGGGAACCTTAACTCGGTTTCTCTTCCCACAGATGCTGCCAGAGCCATGAGCATTTCCAGCTTTATGTTTATGATATTTAAAGGTAAAACCTTGGCCATTTGCTCCTGTGATCAGCAGTGGTTGGGCCTCTCATCACCCTCCTGGTGGTGCCTGGGTGGCACTGCCAGGGTGCCAGGATGGCAGTGCCAAGATTCCAGGATGGCAGTGCCAAGGTTCCAGGATGGCAGTGCCAAGGTGCACCAATGGCAGGAGTGTCAGGCTACCACCCTGTCCAGAATCCAACCACCAATGCCTCCAGTGGCCTGCCCCCCCCTCCAATGGCCTGCCCCCCGTCCCCCCCATGTCCCATTACACCTGGTCCACGCTTGTGTGAGCCAGCACTAAACAGCACCCTGGCAAAGTCTCCGAGGTGTGGCCGTTAATTCTTGGCCCTTGGGAGAATCTGCTGCAGACATATTTAAGTGAGCCTAAATGCTCACGTAAATATGTAAATCTGGACCGCGACGCCTCACAAAATCTTGTTAGATCTCAGGAGGCGTTCCGAGCTGCACAAATCCCACAAGAGGCCTCACAATTTCTTGGTGGAGCGTAACCTTCCCTCACACACCAGCTGCCCATGAAATCTGCGTAGCAGAGGTATGAGGCCCTAGAGTATACATGAAATGCTGGTATAACTGATGTGGGGGCAGGGGATGGCAAATAAGAGGTGGGCAGGGTGCCCGCCAGTTCTAACTCCCGTCAGTGGGAGAATGTAAAATCCAGCCTATAATATCAAGATTTATAACAAATCCACATTAAAATTATTTCTTAAGAAAACTGTTCAGAAAACACGTTTGGGACAGGGATTGTGTTTTGGATCACAAGCCTGACGTTGGGATCACGATCCCCACAGTCAGACAGCATGATTTTCTCTGAATTGATCAATCAGCGGCCCGAGTGGATGTTTGCTGTTGAATTAAGGGAGCGAATAGAAGACCCTCCAACACTGGAGCTGTAGCCTGCCATTTCTGGTAAGGAAGAGAGAGGGTGCCTCCACTTTTAGGTGCCCTCTCAACAACTCTAAAATGAACAAATGGCCAGCCACCATTATGAAGGGAATTCCTGCCACAGGACGGCCTGTAGAAGCAGCTCTGACCAGGTAGACTGGAGGGGGCAGGGTCTCAATGGCATCCTGGAGCGTAACCCACCTTGCTCTGCAGCAGGGTGGCTGCCTCCAGGCAGCTAACCTGGTTCCCACACCGCAGGCCCACCCCCCTTCCATACCCGCCCTCATACAGGGCGAAAATTCAGCCCCGGTTTTCAGCATTGAAAAATAAACTAAAAATTCTGCAACTGGCGTCAGTCAGATATACAGAAAACAGATGTAGAATTTCAACTCATATAATCAGATCTGTGGATAAGATTTAGATGCATTAATGTTTACAGGTCTCCAATAAAATGTGCTTTGTTACATCCTTCATTGTTACTTAAATTCACTAATTCCTATTTAAAACTTATAAAGAAGTCAATGAATGTATCTCTTCAGTTTCAATACGTAACAAAATACATTTTATATGATGTAAATTACAGGTTTAAAAAAAAAACTTACCAGACTTCTTCAGAAAACATGCCCCTTCTTTCTCAGTCAGACAAGTCTAATTTCCCCTCAACTCCAAAACCCGATTCCCAAAGCTGCTCCCATAAATATATATTTTTCTCAATGGATTTACGAGGCATTTATTTTTTACAGCACCCGCAATAACAGTAAGAAAAGCTTTGCCAGGTTGAAATGAACAGGTTTTCTACTTGCTGCCTGCTGTCACTTTGAACCAGCCTAAATATTGAATTCGTGGTGAGAATCCTGAAGCACCAAGAGGGCACATGCAGGAAATTATAAACATTCATCCATGATGCAGAGCAGCAAAATATGCAGCAGCCTATTATGGAAAGTAGAGTGTGCAGCATAAGGGAACAATCTTATGCAGCAGCCAGCTACTTGTCAGCCGAAACTATCCTGAAGCATTTGCTTTGTTTTCTGAGAACTCTCCATATAAAAAGTACAACGCTAAAAAGAATCATTAAAACAACATCCATATTTGGGGTGGTGGTGGTGAGAGTCAGTGCAAGGTCAGTTTTTAAACACGGTTATTCAAAGTCAGCTGCCAACTATCACACACACACACACACACTTCCAATGTTCCAGACCGACATCACTTACCCATCAACAATTAGGACTCGTGTCCAACAATTTTACATAGAATCTCTACAGTGCAGAAGGAGGCATTCGGCTCATTGAGTTTGCACGACCCTCCGAGAGAGCACTCTACCTAGTTATCCTCATAACCCTGCTCATTGATCATGGCCAATCCACTTAACCTGTATACCTTTGGACTGTGGGAGGAAACCGGAGCACACGGAGAAAGCCCACGCAGACACGGGGAGAAAGTGCAAGCTCCACACAGACGGACACCCAAGGCCGGAATCAAACCCTGGCGCAGCGAGGCAGCTGTGCTAACCACTGTGCTGTCATGCTGTCCCGTGTTATGCCTCACCATGACATGTTGTACCTTACTTAGCTGCCTCCAGGCAGCTAACCTGGTACCCACACTGCAGGCCCATCCATCTTCCATACCCGCCCTCATACTTACCACTGCCACAATCTACTCACATCACCCCAACACATTAGACTGAGAACATAGAACAGTACAGCACAGTACAGGCCCTTCAGCCCACGATGTTGTGCCGACCATTTATCCTAATCTAAGATCAATCTAACCTACACCCCTTCAATTTACTGCTGTCCTTGTGCCTGTCTAAGAGTCGCTTAAATGTCCCTAATGACTCTGACTCCACCACCTCTGCTGGCAGTGCATTCCACACACCCACCACTCTCTGTGTAAAGAACCTTCCTCTGACATCTCCCCTATACCTTCCTCCAATCACCTTAAAATTATGTCCCCTCGTGACAGCCATTTCCACACTGGGGAAAAGTCTCTGTCTATCCACACTATCCATGCCTCCCATCACCTTGTACACCTCTATCAAGTCACCTCTCTGCCTTCTTCGCTCCAGTGAGAAAAGCCCTAGCTCCCTCAACCTTTCTTCATAAGACATGCCCTCCGGTCCAGGCAGCATCCTGGTAAATCTCCTCTGTACTCTCTCCAAAGCATCCACATCCTTCCTATAATGAGACGACCAGAACTGGACACAATATTCCAAGTGTGGTCTAACTAGAGTTTTATAAAGCTGCAGCAAAACCTTGCGGCTCTTAATCTCAATCCCCCTGTAATGAAAGCCACCATACCATACACCTTCTTAACAGCCCTATCAACCTGGGTGGCAACTTTGAGGGATCTATGTACGTGGAGCCCAAGAATTCTCTGTCCTCCACACTTCCAAGAATCCTGCCTTTAACCCTGTATTCGGCATTCAAATTCGACCTTCCAAAATGAATCACTTCACATTTATCAAGGTTGAACTCCATCTGCCACTTCTCAGCCCAGCTGTGCATCCTGTCAATGTCCTGCTGTAACCTGCAACAATCCTCAACACTATCTACAACTCCCCCAACCTTCGTGTCATTGGCAAACTTACTAACCCACCCTTCCACTTCCGCATCCAAGTCATTTATAAAAAATCCCTCCTCAACTACCTCCTTTTCTGCAGCTGTGGTGCACTCCATAATTAACAGTACCACTCCCCTCCTCCTTTACCTCCCTACTTATTCTTCTGAAAACATTTAAACACCGGAATATCTAACAATCATTCCTGCCCCAGTGAAATCCATGTCTCCGTAATGGCCACAACATCGTAGTTCCAAGTACTGATCCATGCTCTAAGTTCATCTCCCTTATTCCTGACACTCCTTGCATTGAAACAGACACACTTTAAGCCATTCCACTGAGTACAACTTTGCCCTATCAACTGTCTATCCTTCCTCACAGACTTGCTGCATACTATTTCTGCCTGTTCAACAGCTACCCTATCCTCCGATCCATAGTTCTGGTTCCCATCCCCCAGCCAAACCAGTTTAAACCCTCCCGAAGAGCTCTAGCAAACCTCCCACCCAGGATATTGGTGCCCTCCAGTTTAGGTGCAATCTGTCCTTCATGTACAGATCCCACCTTCCCCAGAAGATATCCCAATGATCCACATATCTGATGCCTTCCCTCCTGCACCAGCCCTGTAGCCACGTGTTCAGCTGCACTCGCTCTCTGTTCCTTGCCTCACTTGCACGTGGCACCGGTAGCAATCCTGAGATCACTACTCTGCTTGTCCTGCTCTTTAGTTTCCAACCTAACTCCCTGAAATCACTTTTTAGATCCTCATCCCTTTTCTTAGCTATGTCATTGGTGCCTATGTGCACCACGACTTCTGGTTGCTCCCCCTCCCCGTTAAGAATCCTGTAGACTCGATCCGAGACATCCCTGGCCCTGGCACCCGGGAGGCAACATACCTTCGGGGAGTCTTGCTGGCGAGCACAGACTCTCCTATCCATTCCCCTAACCATTGAGTCTCCTATCACTATTGCTTTTCTATTCTCCCCCCCTTCCCTTCTGAGCCACAGAGCCAGACTCAGTGCCAGAGACCTGGCCGCTAGGGCCTTCCCCCGGTAGGTCATCTCCCCCAACAGCATCCAAAACGGTATACTTGTTTTGAAGGGGAACGGCCACGAGGGATCCCTGCACTGTCTGCCCGTTCGTTTTCCTTTCCCTGACTGTAACCCAGATATTTAGGTCTGGAACCTTGGGTGTGGCTACCTCCCTGTAACTCTTCTCCATCACCCCCTCTGCCTCCCGGATGATCTGAAGTTCATCCAGTTCCCGTTCCCTAACGCGGTCCCAGAACAGATCCTTGCGGGACACCACTGGTCACCAACCTCCAGGCGGAATACTTTCCATCCACTACCACTCTCTGTCTTCTTTCGGCCAGATAATTCTGTATCCAGACAGCCAAATTTCCCTGTATCCCATGCCCCCTAACCTTCTGAATGAGCCTACCATGGGGAACCTTATCAAATGCCTTACTGAAATCCATATACACCACATCCACTGACCGACCTTCATCAATGTGTCTCGTCACACCCTCAAAGAATTCAATGAGGCTTGTGAGACATGACCTGCCCCTCACAAAGCCATGCTGACTATTTTTAATCAAACTATGTTTTTCCAAATAATCATAAATCCTATCTCTCAGAATCCTTTTCAATATTTTGCTCACACAGACGTAAGACTGATGGCTCTGTAATTCCCAGGGATTTCCCTATTCTCTTTCTTAAACAGGGGAACAACATTCGCCTCCCTCCAATCATCTGGTACTACTCCAGTGGAGAGTGAGGACACAAAGATCATCGCCAACGGCGCAGCAATCTCCTCCCTCGCTTCCTGTAGTAACCGTGGGTATATCCCGTGAGGCGCAGGGGACTTATCTATCCTGATGCTTTTCATAATTTCCAGCACATCCTCCTTCTTAATATCAACCTGTTCAAGTCTATTAACCTGGTTCACACTGTTATCATGAGCAACAAGGTCCCTCTCTCTAGTGAATACTGAAGCAAAGTATTCATTTAGGGCCTCCCCATCTCCCCAGACTCTTGGCACAAGTTCCCTCCACTATCCCTGATCGGCTCTACTCTTACTCTGATCATCCTCTTATTTCTCACCTAAGTGTAGAACGTCTTGGGGTTTTTCCCTAATCCTTCCCGCCAGGGCTTTTTCATGCCCCCTTCTAGCTCTCCTCAGTCCATTTTTGAGTTCCTTCCTGGCTACCTTGTAACCCTCTAGAGGCATATCAGATCCTTGCTTCCTCAACCTTACGTAAGCTTCCTTCTTCCTCTTGACTAGAAGCTCAACTTCTCTTGTCATCCAAGGCACTTTCACCTTACCATTCCTTCCTCGCCTCAGTGGGACAAAACTATTCAGCACTCGTAGTAAATGCTCCTTAAACAATCCCCACATTACTGTTGTGCATTTCCTCAAGAACAATTGTTCCCACTTTATGCTCCTCAGCTCCTGTCTAATAGGAGTATAATTTCCCCTCCCCCAATTAAATACCTTCCCAACTGTGTGTTCCTATCTCTCTCCATGACTATGGTAAAGGTCAAGGAGTTGTGGTCACTGTCACCGAAATGCTCTCCCACGGAGACATCTGACACCTGGCCTGGTTCGTTGCTGAGCACCAAGTCCTAAATGGCCTCCCCCCTAGTCGGCCGATCTACATATTGAGTCAGGAATCCTTCCTGTACACACCTGACAAAATCTGCTCCATTCAAACCATTTGCACTAAGGAGGTTCCAGTCAATATTAGGGAAGTTGAAGTCATCCATGACAACAGCTCTGTTACTTCTACACTTCTCCAAGATCTGCCGCCCAATCTGTTCCTCTATCTCTCTGCTGCTATTGGGGGGTCTATAGAAAACTCCCAATAAAGTGACTGCTCCTTTCTTGTTTCTGACTTCCACCCATACTGGCTCAGTAGACAAACCCCAAAAACAAACAACTCTTACCTTACAGAATGTAGCTGCCCTGTGGACCAACTGGAACTCCGCCCTCTGACTCTGCTCCGAGTCAGCTGCACTCTCTGTAAACACCATCTCCCTTCATGCTCTTTGAGGAAATGTCGGAAATCAAATGAAAGGAGCACTTTGCTCCCTCCTCACCTAACTCCCTCAGTCACCAAACTCTCACTATAGCACTCAAACGCACCCAAATTCAGCACTCAGTGCCAGTAAAAAAAAAGCCCCTACCCTGACTAATTCCCTTCCCTGTGAACACTACAATGGTCCATTGTACCACACTCATTAGCAACCTTTGCTATCTTGCAGGACATGGTTATACAGAGAGTGCAGCAAAGACCAGGCTGTAGATAAGCGCAGTTGGGGGGGGGGGGGGGGGTCCTCATTCCCTTGGGGCAGATAGTGATAGCCCCACCAATAATGTTGAGCACTGAGGCCATAGCAACCAGGCAGAATGGTGGTATGTTCCTGCCCTGTGCACCTTCCCAAATCCCTCTCCAACCTCATCCTGCAATGTGGTGTGAAGTATGAGTTGCAGATGGTGTTATCATTCTTCTCTTTAAAACATTGGCGATCAGAGCTAACCTCACTGGAAGTCATTGGGCAAGGACACCCACCATTATTGTCAGCACCTGTCTATTGCATTGCTGAAATCAGTGGCTTTCAGGAGCCGAATGTTGCTGTTCCTCTCTTTACAGTGACGTTACAGAGAACCCTCTGTTCATGTAGTTTCAAGAACAGGTAATTAGCTCAGAACCTCCATAATGATCCATCTAAAATAGCAATGTGGGCACACAATTTGATAAATCTATTACTCTACCACTTCCCTTCTGTGGAACATCTTTGTTATGTCATGTGAGAGTACCTTTAAGAAATGGGTGTTTATAAATGGGTATGTATATAAATATCTGTAGTGAGAGTACCTTTAGGAAATGGGTGTTTATTACTGCAGTGATGTCAGAGAGTGGGTGGAGCTGGGCTGTCTGTCAGCTTTTTACTTTCGTTTTAGGCTGTTTGCTGCAGGGTGTGTTTTAGTTTCATTTTCAGAGCTGCAGTCACAGCCAGAAGGTGTATGAATCTCTCTCTGTAATCTAAAGACTGTAAATTGATCCTGGTGATTTAAAACTAATATCAGTAGTGAGTTTAACCTGATGTGCTTCTGGTAAAAGGTGTTTTAAGTCTTATGGATGTTAAAAGGAAAGCTTAAAGGATTACTTAGTGTTGTATTCTTTGGGGGTTGTATTTGAATTAATGGTTGCTAAGATGTTCACTGTATGTTTTAAAAAGGTTAACTTGAGTTCATAGAATAAACATTGTTTTGCTTTAAAAAGTACTTTTCCATTTCTGCTATACCACACCTGTAGAGTGGGCCGTGTGCTCCCCATACCACAATCTATTAAAAGTTGTGGGTCAGGTGAATTCCATGATACACTTTGGGGTTCTCTAAACCCTGGCCCATAATTAACGAAAATTAACGTGCAGGAGTAATGTAGAGTTTAAGAAACTCTTGGAAGTCAGGACTGCTGCTTTTACAAAGCATTTCTCACATATGGATAATGACTTGTTCCTGATGGAAAACTGACTAAAGAAACAATAACGTTCAAAGGTTCTGTTTCTGAAACCTGAAATTTCACACATTAATTTTGTCAAAATTTATGAGCCATATAATCAGAATAAAAGTTTGAAATGACCGTAATATCTTTGCCATACCTTGTTGTGTCAAAGTGCTATATTAGTAAACTAATATTTCCCAGAAAAAAAACATTGAAAAGAGTTTGACTTTCAGTTTCAAATATCTGTTAAACTGAAGGCAAGATTCATAAATTCAAATCTCTTCAATCTTTGGAGACCGTGCTTTCATTCTGTACCAATATAAATGTTTTGAAAGGTAGCAAGGTATAAGCACACAAAGGATCTTAAAGAATGAGAGCAAAACTGGGTGCTGGCCTGTTCACTGCAGTTCAGCTCTCTGAAAGGGCACCCTATCTAGGCCCACTCCACTGCCTTATCCCCGTAACCCTACCTAACCTGCACATCCCTGGACACTAAGGGCAATTTAGCATGGCCAATCCACCTAAGCTGCACATCTTTGGACTGTGGGAGGAAACCGGAGCACCCGGAGGAAACCCACGCACACACGGAAAGAATGTGCAAACTCCACATAGTTAGCCACCCAAGGTCGGAATTGAACCAGGGTCCTCAGCACTGTGAGACAGCAGTGCTAACCACTAACCACTGTGCCACCAAACTATTTTGATCGTGGAGGAGGAGTGGTGGTGGGGGGGTTAGTTCAAAGACCTTGGGATTTTCTTTGTTTTCTCCCCTCACCCAGATGATGTCACTGTTGGGGGGGGGGGGGGCACTTTTGGGAGAACACACACAAGGACACCTGCAAGTGAGGTTATGAATCTGGTGGTTATTAACACAGGGCAGGATTGTCCGGCCTCCCGGCCGCGTGTTTCTCGGCTGAGGGAGGCGGTATGCCGTTCTCTGGCGATGGGACTTTCTGCTCCCAGCGCTGACAATGGGAATTTCCATTGCAGCCATCCCACGGGCGGGGTGCACTGTAGGCAGGACCAGAGAATCCAGCCGCCAGCGATCGGCTGGAGAACTCCGGCCTATGAGTGCAATGCAGGCTTGCTAAGACAGCTGGTCCTCCTCTTTCATATGTTGATGTGCTCGATCTTCGGCTCCATTCTTTCATAGGATCAATTAACAAATGTGTTACTTATAATAGACTATTGAATATTGTGTTCGTCCTTTATCAGGTGAATAATTAAGAGCGGTTATTGAAGTTCTACATCGAGCAACTAATAAATGATGAAAGCAGAGCTCCAGTCCAGAACATGGCTACAATGTAATTTTAAGCTGACGTGGGGATGGTGGTGGGCACCGATTACCAAACGATATGAGTAAACAATTAAATTTCTTTTAAATAAAGAAGTGTTTCAGCCAAGAATCTCATTCAGCATATCCACCCTGAAGGTACAAATCTACGTGGCTGTAACCAGACGGATGAACCAGATTTATGGTAACGTCGTGTGAATGAAATTTAAATTAAGTTAACTGTACTCTGGGTAGATAAAATCATGTTATAATAATTAATGTTACAATCCAAGCAATTGTGGGATTCAAAACAGCTGTTAAATTGCGAACAAGTTTAAATTTACAGCCATCACGTCAAAGTATTAAAGAGATTTAACACCAACAACAAAGTTTGAATGGTTTGAGGACCGTTGTATAATTCCTGGATCAAGGGGCAAAAGCAAAGAGGTTTGTCACTTTTTTAAGCATCTCGGATTCAAACGGACATGGCAAAGTACATCATCATGACTCTTATAATTAATGCAATGAATTTATGGAATATAGGTACTTCTTCTGGAACTAGTTTTGAGTCTAGTTCAGACTCAGGGAATGGAGGTTTGCTCTTTCAATTGATGTGTTAGGCAGGTAGGTTCGATATGGACTGCACTCGATGCAGGGAAGCTAGAAACAGACGTCTAACACTGGAGAAGATCCAACACTGTTTTATTCAACTATAGAACTGATATACATATTCAGCTGTGGGTCGACACTATACTGAACTGACTGGAGACCTTTTAATAGCCTGACCAGACTTACTAGCTACCGCATGGTGCTTGCACTTGCTAGCTCGTGGACTCTGATTGTCTCAGTGGCTGGGTCCCGAGAGAGCGGGAAACCTAGTGCCCTCTGGCTTTATAGTGGTAGTGATGTGTCTGGTGATAGGCTGCACTGTGTCGTGTGCTTACTGTTCATCCTGTGTGTCAATCGCTGTCTGTCTCATTATATACATGAGTGGATATTATGACATCAATCACCTGCTAACATTTATAAACGTAATGGGCGGAATTCTCTGTTGGCCGCGCCAAATTTGGGAAAGCCAATTCGGCGGAGAATCGGTTCTGACACTAAAATCGTGGCAGCCACTGATTTGGTGCCAAATCGCGATTCTCCGTCACCTCGACAGCAGCGCCAATGCGTTCCGGAACGCACACATTGGAAACACCATTTGCCTGCCATTAGCGGGGTCCGACCCAGTTTTCTCCAGGTCCTCCGCAATTCACCTCCTCCTCCGGGCCAAATTCCCAACGGAATTCACCTGTGCTTTTAAAAATCGTGAAACTAGCGTGGTGGCTGATGAGGGAGAGAGAGGAGGTTGGACATGGAGAGGAATGACTGGGGGCTGCTGGGCCAGACACTGGCTAGGGTGGGCGGAGGGGGGCTCTGCCAGGGCCAGGTTGGGGGGGGGGGGGGGGGGTGTACAGGGGCGAACAGGCGGAGTGGCCGTGATGACTCCCCTCACGGAACTGGGGCGGTGCCCAGGCACGAACCGCCATTACGGTGGCCATCTTGCTGTGCACCCACAAACCACCCACCTTGGCCCCTGGTTCTGCAGAGTGACAACTTAACTGGTGTCTATTTTTCTGGCCTTACGGACCTATGTTACGTCTCGGTGGATCCCCAGGCAGTACATCAGGAGTGGAGGCGGCCTGCTGTGATTCCCGCCATGCAACATGGGTCCCCATTGGCGGGCTTCTTCTTAAGCAATCGGGCCTGGATGGGCCAGCTGCTGCTCAGGTGTCCCAGGTGGCATGGTGCCGCCCTGTTCTGTCCACCAGATCCATCAAGGATAGGAAGGGTGGGGGGGGGTGGACTCCGAGGTGCTGCGGAGTTCCGGCACCCCCTCTTCGGGAGTCACCAGCACGGGCCGCATCACCTCCTCCTCCCTCGGAGTGCAAGTTGGCCCCTGGACTACTCCACGGGATGAGGGTGTCAGGGGAGCTATCCCTTGAGGCTCCCCTGACAACTGGTGCTGCCAGCCCTGGAGGCCCACTCTAATCTCGACCAGGATCTGCATGCTCGCGGCCATGGAGCACAGGGAGTGGACCATCTGCATCTGGGACTGCGCCTCATCACGCTGCGACTGTGCCGCCACCTTCCCGGTTTGTGTCACATCAGCCAGTGACTGCACCATTTCCCTCTGGGACTGGGCCACCTCCCTCTGAATCTGCACCACGTTAGCCAGTGCCTGGGCAATGCCACCGACGTTCCCAGTCATGGCCTGCCGTGGCTGGGCCACGGTCAGAAGCACCGCTGCAATTTCCAGGTGGCTCTGGGACATGGTTACCTGTGAGGCGACGTGGTAGCATAGTGGTTAGCACTATTGCTTCACAGCTCCAGGGTCCCAGGTTCGATTCCTGGCTTGGGTCACTGTCTACGTGGAGTCTGCACGTTCTCCCCATCTGCGTGGGTTTCCTCCGGGTGCTCCGGTTTACCCCCCACAGTCCAAAGATGTATTGGTTACGTGGCCATGCTAAATTTCCCTTAGTGTCCAAAAAGGTTTGATGGGGTACTGGGTTTCAGGGATAAGGTGGAGATGTAGGCTTAAGTAGGGTGCTCTTTCCAATGGCTGGTGCAGACACAATGGGCCGAATGGCCTCCTGCAGTGTAAATTCTCTGAAGCCTGTCCTGGGTATCAGCCAGCGCCTGCACAGAATTCCCCAGGCCTGGGACATACTAATCCAGAGCTAAAACCGTCGCCCCCAATGCCTCCACCACAAACACCACCCGTGCGATGTTGGCCTGGGCGCACGCATGGTCTGCACCCTCTCCTGCTCCTGCACACAGTTGGACTCCACCAACTGCAACACAGATGCCGAATGCTCGCCGGCAACCCCTCATGTAGTCCCTGGCTCTGCGACGGCATCTCCACAACCGATTGGACTGGCCGTTCCAGAAGCCCGAGACCCGTCTGGACGGCAGCTAGTTCATCGGGTAGGCCTGCCCTCCGACCTTCCGCCCCCACGGCTGTTCCTACCTCCACCTGCTGTACCGGTTCAACTGTGTGGTGTGCACCAGAAAGTGTCCCAGGAGCTTCTTCACTAAAGTGCCCAACCAAGGTGAGTGTCTCCGGGATGGTGGAGGGTGTTGGAGAGGGGAAATCTGTGTCACCCTCTGACACAAACTCAGGGGTGTCTCCGGTGGAGAGCTGGGTGTCCGAGCTGCTCTCATCATTGCTTGGCTCAGGGAAGGGCTCTGGCTGTGGCACTGGCTGAGGGTGGGGGATGCCAGATGGACCCACCCCATCTCCACAAGACAAGATGCATGATTAGACCGCGGGGCTGGGGTGGATGGGGGTTGACGGTGTAGGATGAGAGTGTGTGTGGGGTGAAGGTGGTGTGGAGGTGATGATGCTGTGGGGGTGTGGATGGTGTTGGGGTGCTGTTGAGGGGAGGGGGGTTGATACACGTGTCACAGGGAACCAGAACTCAGCAGGGGTCTGACTTCCTCGCCTATGGCTGAGCTTCACCTCGGTGACCTCCCTTTCCTCTGGGCCGACAACCACATCCATGGCCCTTTGCTCTGCCACGGTGAGAGGCCACAGGTGCGGCGGTCCCCCTCCTGTCTTCTCTCATGCCCGGTGCTTGTGCGCGGCCTTCTCCTGGGGGGAGACACAGAAAACTACAGCGTTAGACAATCCGATGCATGCAGCCCAGGGGGTGGGTAGGTGATGGCCTATGTGGCCAAGACACCCCGCCATGGCGGCTGGTGTAGGTTCTCACATGTGGTGCAGGGTGGCCCGGGGTGGGGGAAGGGTTACGGGTGTGTGGGAGGGGGGTTGGTGCGAGGGACACACTACTGCCTACTCACCCTGGCTGCCCTGAGGAGGTTGCGCAGTTTTTCCTGGCACTGCTGGCCCGTCAGGATGGTGTTGCCCAGGCCGCTCACGGCCTCTACCACCCGCGCCCAGGCACTGTGAATGGTGACGGCTGGCAGACTCCTTCCCGGGCCGGAGTACAGGGTCAACCCCCTTTCCTCCACCGCGTCCAAGACTATCTCCAGCTCGTCATCAGTGAACCTTGGGTCTGCTCCCCTCGCTGCCATCCTGTTGGCTGGGATGGTGCGTGTGGGGGGAGAATTCTTTTTTGCGGCTGCAGCCTGTCAGCCTTTTGGGTGTCAATCACAAAACCGGTGAATCCGGCACCGTTTCCATTAGAAACGATTGTGTTCCACGTGGCGCCGGTGCTCGCCCCTTAACCGTAGTGGAATCGGTCCAGGTGCAACGCCGGGTTTTCTGGCGTAAAAGTCCGCGGATTCTGCATTGCCCTCAACACTTAGGGCTGGATTCTCCGATTACCAGGCTATGTCTGGAGGATCTGAGGCGTTTTACGTAGTAAAAATTGGCGTGGCCGCAGAACCGATCGGTGAGGGGCTTGCAGCCGCGCCATGTAAAACGCACGGCCTTCTCGCTATAAATGCCTGGAGAATTGCCGGCTCCGTGGCCGTGCATGCGCACGCCGACGACCTGCAGCGGTCGCGCCGTACAACATGGCGCCGGCCGTGCGCGGACCAGACCTGCCAGATAGTGCCCCCCCTGGACTCCCTCGCTACCCCCGGGCTGCCCCCCACCAGCCTGGAAATCGACATCGGGGAACGGAGAATCCTGCCCATTGCCTCAGAAGTGGAGAATCCCACCCAATAACGTTGGTCGATCAGGACGCTCATGATTTCAGATATCCAATCTTGCCTTACTGTCGCAAAGCGAAGAACAAACAGATGTAACTATTTGTCAATCCCATTCAAAATAAAACACACTTGTTATTCTGAATATTACACAGAAAGAGGTTACTCAGAAGACCGCAAAGATTGGCGCTCTTTGATAGTCAAGGAGCACCAGTGCACAGCGCCATCTAGTGGAGAGACAAAAACATGCGTCCTAATGACGCCAACTCGGCGCAGCTTTTCTGCAAGAAGGGAGAACTTGGGCTGTCATTATAGGACAAAGGGAACATTCAGGCATTCAGACAGGGTGCCCTCGCTGGCCTCCTGTTCTGGTAGATTGAGAGTTACACTCTTGGTTGCCATGGAACAGCTGGCTCACCTCAAACTCTTGATCAAGAGGAGGGGAGCCTGTTGGGATAGATATGGAGAAAATTAAAATTGTGCAACATTCGTTGGCGGCTAATCAACTATAATTTCAAATGGCACTACAGTTATTGTAAATCATAACCGTCCGTTGAAATGTTTCGATAAATCTCGTTGTTTAGACTAATACGCTAATAAACGTAAAATATTGCATGGATGTATAATTTTATAGAAGTGGATTACAAGTTATTTATGACCAGCGTTGTTCCATGCTCCACTATCGCATAAAGGGGTCATTTTGATGAAAGGTTGAAAACAGGCATTAAATGGGTGCTGTGCTAACAGGCATACATCTTTGAAAGTCTGGGTTTGGCATGCAATTTTAATCCTAATTGCTGATCACCATGGTTTGAATTTGCCTGGAAAAGCACCACACACCCGCAGGTTTAACACACAGGTGCAGATTAGACCCAGTTTTTACAAAGTAGCCCATGTGGGCTCCTCACTCCCGTTTCCACTGAAGCTGTGGAGTATCCTAGGTGGCACACAGCAACAATTGGCAGGATGGCTCAGGGACTGAGGCAGAGGGTGCACAGGTTCCCAGGCTGGAGGGTCAGAGGAGGAGGGATGTCCCACCCCCACAGAGAACAAGGTGCTCACCTCAACCTCCTGTTCCTCTCTTCTGCAGCAGCTGGTGTTGCTCTCCCAGTCTCACCTCCTCCTCCTCCGTTCTACGTCCAGTCCAAGAGGGAATCCCAACCTAGATGCCCTTTGCCATTTCCCTGGTGACTCCTGCAAGGTGCCCAATAAAGTAGAGTGTCATTCATTTTAGGTGAGGTTCTCCGAGAATTTCCAGAATTTGTGTTGCTGGACATTTAGTTAAGTATTACAAAGTGTCCCAGAAAGTCTCCCAGTGCATTTCCAAGATCCTCTCCACAGCTCCAGCAAGTAAAGATGAGGTGACTGATCCGTTTCCAATTAGGCCCTTTACAGCCGTCTGGACTTAATTAAGTTCAACATCTTCAGAGCATGAACTCTCTTCCATTGTGACCCCCTTTTCAAAATCCGTTTTTGTTGTCCCAATGCCCGCCCTACACCTTCCCCACAGGACCATCTGTCAATTGTTCTTAAGTTTCGCTTTCATGGAGCCCTGACCCTTGTTCTGCAATCTTACCTTTATCAAACATTCTTTAGCCCTTAACATATACTTCACTCCGTTTGTCTTGTGTCTATGCCATCTTTGTCAAATCTCTCTGAGCTCCCACCTATCCCTGACCTTTTATTTTGTTCTAACTGCTCCACCTGCTCTTAAACAGTATAAAATGTTAGCTCTGAAGAAGAATCATGCAGACTTGAAGCATTAACCCTGTTTCTCTCTCCACCGATACTGCCATACCTGCTGAATTTTTCCAGCGTTTCCGGTTTTCATCCCTTAATCATAGAATTTACAGTGAAGAAGGCCATTCGGCCCAACGAGTCTGCACCGGCTCTTGGAAAGAGCACCCTACCCAAGGTCAACACCTCCACCCTATCCCCATAACCCAGTAACCCCACCCAACACTAAGGGCAATTTTGGACAGTAAGGGCAATTTATCATGGACAATCCACCTAACCTGCACATCTTTGGACTGTGGGAGGAAACCGGAGCACCCGGAGGAAACCCACGCACACACGGGGAGGATGTGCAGACTCCGCCCAGACAGTGATCCAAGCCGGAATCGAACCTGGGACCCTGGAGCTGTGAAGCAATTGTGCTATCCACAATGCTACCATGCTGCCCACAATGCTACCGTTTGAAATCCACATCAACACTCCTAAATATGTTGTCACTGCTGGAGAGAGTTTTAGGAAGGTGCTTCCCACCAAAATGTCATGCGGCCCTTTAATGAGCACTAACTGGTCTACGAACATACAAACACATGAATTAGGAACAGAAGTAGGCCATTCAGTCCCTCAAGCCTGTTCCGCCTGTGGTGATGTGCATCAATGTAAATACATGTAGGCGAGCTAGACACTAGAGGTAGCACAAGAGACATCACACACACACACACTCAACCAATAGATCAAGTAGATAGGACACGACCAATAGACATTCACGATACACAAGGAGGTGACACGACCACAGGGGGGCATTACACCAACCCATATATAAAGGACACCACACACATGGTCTGCCTCTTGCCAGTGTAGACAGTCAGTGAGTAGAGACACAGGGTCAATTCAATATTACACCCACCACGTGGATTGCAGCAACTGGTTAGTCAGTCTGGGTAGCTATAGTAGGATTAGCAGTAGTGTCGAACCGAGTAATAGAAGTGTAAATAGTTTAATAAACGTGTTGAAGTTATCTCCAAGTCTGAACCTTCCTTTGTCAAGTGCACCACAAGGAAGCCGCTTATGTTACACCTACAACATAACAAATCATGATACCAGGAGTGAACCGTTTCAATCCACATAGCCATACCTCAGCGTACAGTGACAACCAGCAACGATACCCAGGCAAGTTGTTCGAGATCCGGATTCCGCAGCAGCTCCAGTGCCACTGCGATCTCCGCGAAAACTGGCGGGCATTCCGGCAAAAGTTTGAAATCTTCCTGGTGGCAGCCGAACTAGAAGACCTGGCCGATGTTGAAAGGACAGAACTTCTCCTCACCATAGCCAGTGCCAGAGCAGAAGAAATCTTTAAACAATTCAAGTTCTCCAAAGGGCAAAACAGGAGCGACTTCCAGGCAGTCCTGGACAAACTCGGCAAATATTGTGAGGAAAACACACTCCAACCAGCAAGAAAAGGTAAGAGAAGCGCCAGTACTCACCACAATGCCGAGTTCCCAGAGCAGAGAACAGTTTTGATCAGCGGCCATCTTTCTAAAGGGTCTGCACTTGCACAGTTGCGCAAAGAGCGCGCAGAATGGCAAGACGCCGCACAAGCGCAATCACGAAAACGGCCATCGGTAAAGGAACAGCGATCTGCGCATGCGCAATCGCTTCCTACGTGCTACGTCACATGCGTCATGACGTCAGAGGCCCTGGACCACGCCCATTTAAAGGGGAAACATCCCAAATCAAAGAAAAAACGTTTAAAGCCGTAAAACAACCTCCCTTCACCTGGAATGACAGCACAATGCCTCAAATTGAACCAGGGAATGAAATTAACCTCCGAAGAACCCTGCAACAAGCAGTTACTTACGCCCAAACCGATGATTCCGACCTTGAATACTTTGTTACTGACCTTTACATTTTCTCTGGAACTCGCGAGCCCAATGCCAGCTCCAACACAAACAGTGATGATATGGTCCTAGAAGACGATGACTCAGATGAACCTTTCACCTTGGGAGGCTACCCCAGTACCAAATCCGAACTGCAACTTGACATGTAGCACATTGGCAACCCCCGAACTGAATCCGACGCAAACGCGGATTCGTTCTTCGGATTTGAGGATCTTTAGCCCAGCAGATATGACATCCCAACTCGTGAGTGCAGGATGATGTTGCAGCCTGAAATTAAGAGACAGAGAGCGGTACACGCCCACAGAGAGTGGCCTGCTGCCACACAGAGTGTGGTCCATGCACCACTCAGGGTTCCCGACTCTACGAAAGAAGACACGCAAGACTCCACACCGCAGTCCTTGCACGAACAAGAAGTGACTCCAGTGTCACAAGCCTCCACAGCGAGCTTGTGGACAGCCTCCACGATAAAAGCAATGCAAGACTCCGACGCGCCGTCCTTGCAGGAACAAGACCATGAGGGTCTAGCAACCTCCTCTGACCAATTAGCGGCAAACGATCCAATTCTGCCATGCTCAAGCAAACAGCAAGAAGACTATGACAGTCTACCACGCTCCAGTGCACAGCAGGACGACCATGACGGTCTATCTTGCTACAGTGAAGAACAAAGCGACGATGACAATCCAAGCCCAAATGAAGGACAACAGCAAGACAATGACAGTCCACCCACATTGCTTGCGCCACCAGATGAAGACTCTGACAATTTACCCAACCCAAGTGAATAACAAGCGGCTACTGAGGATCTACCCACGGTATGTGAGACGAGTGACGACAGCATCCCACTTCCCATGCAAGATGTGCAAAGTGACAGACCTCAGCGAGTGTGTACAGAGGCACTCGACGATCACTGTGAGACAACTGGTGACTCCGGTGACACCACGATACATCCACCCTCATTCGCTCGAACCTCTCCACAAGTCAATGCATTCCTGCATGTTCCGACTCCACACGTGCAGCTTCAAGAAATCTCAGCTGACTCCAGTGAACCTGCTAAGACTCCGGATGGGGAGCATCAACAAACTAACACTGACTCTGTTAAAACAGACCAGACTCCAGATGGGGAGCAACCAAATGCCGACTCTTGATTCACGTAAGCCGGACTTTACTCCAGACAGAGAGTGCCGCAACCTCAGTGATGGCACGCTCAGGGTGACAGCAGATGCCCAAACGACAGGAGATGGATCACTCAACAATTACACTGGGTCAGTAATAACAAGCAACGGCTACAGTCCAAGAGGAATACACCAATTATCACCACAGGTATATCCACACATTTTTTCCACACCAGCAGTGCAGCCAATGACAGCCCATGCTGGACAAACCCAGTATTCAGGCATGCAGCAGCCAGCAGTCTATGCAGCATATTCTCAAACACGCCAGCACTACGGATTGCCCACTAATGAAATCAAGACCAAAGGAGGACTACCGCAAGCCCAAATTGCACCAAAGACTGGATGCCTTAGTTACAGCCCAGGATTTGCTGCACCACAGCCTGACCAGACGGCATATTCCTATCAGATGCAAGATTCTAGTTTCACACCATCGCCAGGTATTTATGCGAGCAGCAATTCTGTTTTCAATTCGACAAGCTTCAACGGTTCTCAGCAGGATCACCCTTCCTGCACAGCATGTGGCCAGAACCAGTATGTACAGTCTTATCCAACTTCAACATATGGCACATCCATGACCTCAAATGATACTGTTGATGGTACCTCTTCAACGTTAACACCTTATCAGCTACAAGATGCCATCCAACAGCATCATCACAAACATCGAAAAAAGAAAGGGACTCCAAATCAGACAGCGAAGTGATTTGGCCACTTCTTGGTTCCTGTGGCACAGGGACGTTGATGGCGTTCATAACCAAGAGAGACATTTGACAATGATGATTGATGGTTTTTGGACTCACACGAATGATTTGGACTTATTGCTTAATCACTGTTCCCATGACTTGTATATACCTTACCTTATCTACCTGTTCTTTGTTCAATTTTCTCAAAGTGTGCAGAAAATATGAACATATAAAAAAGGGGGGATGTGGTGATGTGCATCAATGTAAATGCATGTAGGCTAGTTAGACACTAGAGGGAGCACAAGAGACATCACACACACACACTCAACCAATAGATCAAGTAGATATGACACGACCAATAGACATTCACGATACACAAGGAGGTGACACGACCACAGGGGGGCATTACACCAACCCATATATAAAGGACACCACACACATGATCTGCCTCTTTCCAGTGGAGACAGTCAGTGAGTAGAGGCACAGGGTTGATTCAATATTACACCCACCACATGGATTGCAGCAACTGGTTAATCAGTCTGGGTAGCTATAGTAGGATTAGCAATAGTATCGCACCAGAGTAATAGAAGTGTAAATATTTTAATAAACGTGTTGAAGTTATCTCCACGTCTGAACCTTCCTTTGTCAAGTGCACCACAAGGAAGCCGCTTATGTTACACCTACACCATAACAAATCACCGCCATTCAATAAAATCATAATTCATCGGATTGCAGCATCAATCCCATATCCCTGCCCACCCTGATAATCTTTCATCCCCTTGTTAATCACTAATCTATCTAGCTCTACCTTAAAAATATGCAAAGTTCCTGCTTCCACTGCCAGAGGCTTGTGACCCTCTGAGAGAAATAACTTCTCCTCATCTCGGTCTTAAGTGAGTGACCCCTTATTTTCAAACCCTGACCCCAGTTCTAGATTCTCAGACAAGAGGAAGCATCCTCTCCACCTCCACCCTGTCAATACCCCTCAGGATCTTAAAGGTTTTGGTCAAGTCGCCTCTTATGCTTCTGAACTCTGGTGGATACAAATCTAACTTCTCCAAACTTTCCTCACAAGACAATCCTCCCATTCCTGGTATTAGTCGTGTAAACTTTCTCTGAACTGCTTCTAACGTATTTACATCTTTCCTTCAATAAGGTGGACAGTATTGTACACAATACTCCAGATGTGGTCTCACCAATGCCCGAAACAACTGAAGAATAACCTCCATCCTTGTGTAATCAAATCCCCTCACAATATGCCTGCATACTAGTCTTTTGTGATTCGTCACTAGGACACCCAGATCCCTCTGCACCTTTAAGCGTTGCATTCTTCCACCATTTAGATAATATTCTTTTTTATTCCTCCTGCCAAAATAGGCAATTTCACATTTGGCCACATTATGCTCTATTTGCCAGATCTTTGTCCACTCACTTAACCTATCTATGCCCTTTGTATCCTCCTTACGTCCTCTTCACAATTTACTTGCCTAACTACCTTCGTGTTGGCAGCAAATTTAGCAACCATCCCTTCATCCAAGTCATTTGTATAAATTGTAAAAAGTTGCGGCCCCAGCACTGATCCCTGTGGCACACCCTTAAGGAGCCCCTGGGTAGCTATTCCGAGTATAAGCTTCAAATCCTCTACCAAGGTGGCACCTTGCACTAAACACAAGCATTTCAGTTGACTATCTCGGAAAATTTTCAGCGACAGAAAGTGCTACTGTGAAAGTGCTCCACGGTATTCTCTGTGGTGCAATGGGTAATGCCCCCGTCTCTGAGACAGAACCTCCGGGTTTGAGTCCAACCCCAGGACCCGATGGGCCAAGGAAGGTCCGTTCATAACACGGTCAAACAATTTGGAGTATCAATCTGAAAATCCTTCCAAACACACCAATGGCTGGTGGTAAGAGCGGGAGAGACTCCTGGTCAGTCACGCTTGATGGCGAGTGGCGCCCTTCAAGCTAAAAGCCCATGTCGATAGACTAGCGGCCTGTTCTGAAAATTACTATCTAGGGAAACAGATGAAAGTCTGTCTTAGAATCATGGAATTTACAGTGCAGAAGGAGGCCATTCAGCCCATTGAGTCTGCACCAGCTCTTGGAAATAGCACCCTATTTACGCCCACACCTCCACCCTATACCAGTACCCCCCCCCCCTTTTTATCATGCCCAATCCACCTGACCTGCACATCTTTGGACTGTGGGAGGAAACCAGAGCACCCGAAAAAACCCACGCAGGCATAGGAGAACGTGCAAACGCCACACGGACAGTCACCTGAGACCGGAATCGAACCCGGGTCCCTGGTGTTAGATGTTTTAGATGCTGTGATATGAAGAGTCTAAAGTTCTGTTCCTTTTTCACCAACACACATTTATTTCATTCCAACAGACTTTTCACAAAACTCTTAACTACACATCACCTGCCAGAGGCCACCTGAAGCCCCTTTACATATCAGTGTCAATTAATGGATACTTAACATAAATGAGACAACTAATTGCAATGTCTCTTAACCCATTAGTTAACAGTCTCCCCTTCCTTGGTGAAAAAAAATAAATTAGGTGAAAACAAAATTTCAAGAAACTCAAAAACACACATATGATTTCCCCCCCTTTTGTTTCCAGTTTTTTTTCTTTAGTTTGGACGAGAAAGAAAAAAAACAGTCACAGAAACAAGCGTCCTTCATTAACAATATCCAAAAGTTTCTGTGAACTCGCCCCTCTTTTCATAAAACAGTCTGACAGTTGATAGCTACTGTCAACTCATTTAATTTTTGTTATTTCCCCTCTGTCCAACATCTGCTTCAAACTTGCGATGTCTATCCGTAACCTCTTTTCATTTACACTTTTTTGTAGAGTGCACATTTTCCCACAGGGATTTATTGTCAATGTGACAGTCAATAGGTATATTACCCAAATCCCCTAATCCCAAAATTTCTGTCAATATCTGACTTACACAAAAGGCCACATCCACCGCCTCTGCAAAGCTTAACGTCTCAGCAGCCAAAGTGCTTTTTACCATTCTCCTTATTTTCTTTGTTTCCCACACAAGCGGGCAACATTTACCATTGTTCCCCAAAAGGAAAATGATAGAACCTCCTGCGCTTGAAACCCCATCACATAAATTTGCGTAGGACGCATCACTATAAACTATGAGTTTCAAGTGCCTAAGGTCACCTAAAACCGGGAACTTCAAAACACACTCCTGCATTTTTAGTTTGGCCAACGCTTTATTAGCTCTTATTATGTCTTCCACTTTGGGATCATTCATTTTTGTACTCAACTCTAAGACATCAAAACTCACGTCCGGTCTAGTCTGTCTACCTAACCAGTTCAGTTGCCCAATTAAACTTCGCAGTTGCTCTTTTTCTATCTTTGAAACCATTGCGTCTTTTTGTGAAACTCGGCCACGACTAATTGCTATTGGGCTGATGCTTTCCAAATAAGATTGCTGACGTAAAGTTGCCCCTAACTTAGTCTGTCCAATTTCCAGTCCAATATATTTAAATGCACCGGAAGCCTGACTTCCAACCCTGAATTCTTTCCTCAAACAAGAGATTACAATAGCTTCAAAATCACTAGTCCCACCACATAAAAAATCATCGACATGCATCATAAAAATGCCAGAAAGATTTCCTTTATAGTGCCAGTAAAACATTGCAGGATCTGCTTTCAACTGGCAACAGCCTAACTTTAACAAAACTGACTTTACCAAAAATACCAGACTCTAGATGCATCATTTAATCCATATACACATTTGTTCAACTTCCAGAGTACCCCTTCTGTGTTAGCTGCTTCTTTAGGAGGACGGAGAAAAATGTCTCTCTGGAGCTGATGCCCCTGCAAAAAGGCAGCTTTTATATCTATAGATTTGCATTCCCATGCCTTTGTGGCTAATAGAGCCAAGAAGATCTTTAAAATAACCTTTCCTGCTGTAGGTGAATTTACCCTTATATCCTGATCTTCTACGTTTTCTTCAAATCCCCTTCCCACAAGCCTGGCCTTTGCCATATAAGTTCCATCCGGAAGAACCTTTTCCGTGCAAATCCATCTGTGGGATAGAGCTCTTTGTCCCCTATCCGGTACTTCAGTGTATACCCCAAATTCACTCCAACTATGCAGTTCTTGCTGTTTAGCATCTTTGATAACTTTTTCATCTAATTTATTTGAAGCCACCAAAATCTCATGTGCATGTGGGCTTCTACTCCTATTAGTATATCCTACGCATGTTCCGAGATCTTGATAAACTACGTCCCCTCTCCCGCCTGGTATCTCGATCTGTACTGCTACTGCTTGATCTTTCCCTTCTGCTGTGGGATGTCCTTTCAATAGTTCTCGACCTTTTCCTGCGGACCTGTTCACTATCCGATGTACTATCTGAACTGGTACTGCATTTCTGTGTCCTCCATTTTTGAACTTCGTTTTCCCAATCCATTGTCTTGACTCCTTCCACTGAATGCTGTACATTCAACCAATGTTTATACTTTCCAATGGCCTTCCCTGCTCTACTAATAACAGTTGCATCCTTCCATTGACTAGACCCTTCAGGCAAGTATGTCACTTTTGTACCAACTTTTGGCAGTTGCCCTTTTGGAAAAATGGCCTGTTCTAATTCATCAGAAGTGTTGTGTTCCTCTACAGAAACCCTGTCTATATCAGTTAACTGGTCCTCATAGTTCTGTAACACATGCGTACCAGATGACTCTGGTTCCTCGTCATGTCTGTCTGCTCTGTCTAATTTTGAAAATTTGTAATCTGTACCCATTATCCTTGATGAATGTACCCTAACAGTTTAATTACCATGTTGCAAAATAATTGTTTTGCCATCTATGCCTATGATCTTCCCTGGGCCTTTCCATTCATTAGAATTGTCTCTCTTATAGTATGCCATGTCTCCTTCCTGAAAAACAGCATCTGATGGCCGTACGTTATGTCTTAAAGCTCTGCGAATTCTTTCAGAGACTTCTGCTTCCAAAAAAGCTTTTCTACTGCTATGTAATGCATTTAAATGTTCAGCAAAACGAGAGCTAATTGTAGTCCCCTCCCAAGCTGGAGGCTGATCATCCAAAATGGACGGAATTTTAGGATTTCTACCAAACACCAATTGATAGGACTATAGCCCCCAACCATCTGCAATGAATTCTTTGCATGTACCGCCCATGATAAGGCTGAATTTAGCCTGCAATTTGGTTGATCTGCCAAAAGTTTCCGAAGCGTCATCAATGACAGCATGATTTCTTTCACAGACAGCATTACTAAATGGGCTTTCTGCAGTCATATTCATAACTCTGATATTCACGTTTTCACACATATCCCTAAACTCATCATTAGCAAATTCTCCCCCATTGTCCGTAAGGAATTTTGCTGGTGGACCCATTTCTGTCCCTTTTCATTTTTCCACGATTTGATCCAGAATTACTCTCTTTTCTTTATTTCATACAATCGTTGATTGAATAAATCTGTTTGCTAAATCTACAAAATGCAAAATAAATATATGATTTGCTTTATCCCAGATATTAAGGTCCATGGCCACAATGTCGTTAAAATCCCTGGCCAAAGGTATGGATACTATCGGTGCTGGTGTCCTTCTGTACTTCCTACAAACTTCACAACGGTCACTAACCTGTTCTATCAGTTTAGTATAGTCGTCATCCCTTACCCCTGCATCCTTTAATACATTTTTCAGCCTCCGAGGAGACGGATGTGCAAATTGCCGATGCAGTTTTAATACAGCAAGCTTTTTATTAGCGAAAGTCCCATTTTCAACTGCAATTAACACATCCTTAACCACTCTACTTGAAATATTATTTTTCAGTAATGGAATACAATAGTGTCCCGACTGTGTAAATTGTAAGTCCACCATCTTTCCAAAAACTGTTGCCTTATCCTGTTCCATATCCAGTTTCATGTGTGCTTTCTTCAACAACGGTCTGCTCAGAGGCAAAGGTATCTCACTTGATACAACATCCGTGCTAATGAAATGATTCACTCCGGCAATATTGCAAGGGATCACCACTCTTTTCAGCGACTTCAGTGTATTATCATCCCCAAACCTGAAACTTGTGGAACTTTCAAATTCCTTAACCTTGTTAATATTTTCAGCAATCAAGGAGTCCAGATAACATTTTAACCAGTCAATTCCACACACAGTAGATGTGCATCTACTGTCCAATACAGCACAGTTGAAGGATTCTGCAACCAACACCCTCGTTAACAGCGTAAAACTGCTCGCCAATAGGACAATGCCTTCTTTCTGGTCACTATCTTTTTCCTCTTCTGACTCTTCCGTGTCATGTGTCGCTTCAAATACTCTATCATAATGAGTTGGACAGTTGAAAGCATAATTGTATTGAGAGTCACATCGAAAACATCGATTTATCATGCCCCGTGCATTTCTGGGGTTCATCTTCCTATTGTAGTTCTAACTGGGTTTCTGTCTTCATAATTTCCTTGTCTCGGTCTCCTTCTATAGTCTTGAGCCCTGTTCGTAGCCGTACGATTTCGCCATCCTGTTGGTAGTCTATCTTCCATATTCTGCCTTATTGCAGGCGGACCTATTTGGGTCATAAGAGCCATCGGAATCGAATGTTTCCCCAGAAACCTTTGTAAAGCTTTTGTCATCTGTTCGAATAAGGTATCCTTATCAGTAAACTGAACTCCTGTCAAAATCAGGAGCCTATCCATGTTGCTCACTCTAGCACAGTCAAGTAATTTAAAGGCCAACACAGACTGTGGAAATTCCAGGTTGTGTTTCTGCAGCCTTTTATATAGTCTGCCAAATTCCATTATATAGTCTTCCATGGAGATATCCTCCATTTTCCGGAACGCATCAAAATCCGACCATGCTTCATACGCACTTAACAAGTCATCTTTCTTATAAATCTTATCCATGTAATGTAATAAAGTCTCCAGACCTTCTTCTGAGTCTAACTCTTCCAATTCCAGCTCAGAAAGCACTTTGTTTCGGATTTTATTGCCATATGGTAGAGAAAGAGCCAATGCCATACCTTGTTTTCTCTTTCCCAAAGCATGTACCTTCGTCCACATAACTACTGCACTTCTCCATTGATCATACAATTCCCTTTCAGAAAATAAGGGAGGATAGTCATATCCAGCCATCTTTATCCTCGGTTGAGCCATATATCCCTTTTTTTCTTTTCTCACTCACTCCTTAGTTTCATCTGGAAAAGTTGTATCTTTCAACCCTTCACATTTACACAGCAACCATCCTCTGCTACCAATTGTTAGATGTTTTAGATCCTTTGATATGAACACACATTTATTTCATTCCAACAGACTTTGCACAAAACTCTTAACTACACATCACCTGCCAGAGGCCACCTGAAGCCCCTTTACATATCAGTGTCAATTAATGGATACTTAACATAAATGAGACAACTAATTGCAATGTCTCTTAACCCATTAGTTAACACCTGGCGCCGTGAGGCAGCAGCGCTAACCACTGTGCCACTAGGAGCGGGTAGAGAATTGGAAATGGAAATTCAGCACTGGATAGGGCACTGTGTCCAAAATTCAAGATGTTGTTCATATTATGCTCAAATGGAAATTAGAGTTTGACAGGCATTTTCGTTCTAAAATATAGATTGACACATTTCAGTTTGCCTTGGTCCCATCAATCAGACATTTTTTTCTGATGCTTGAAAGAAAAGAATCCTTAAATAACAACTGAACAAGCATACAAGAAACCTTCGCATGTAAATGTAGTGCACTCGGCCATCTGAGGAGGAAGGAAACAATAAGTTCCTAACTACGTTCGATTCACATTTCTTAACCTTAGCGAGATTTTAATTTGAGTAACTGTCATAGTCTCTGTTCAACATGTGGACCGAAGCTGGCTGCTGGATTTAACAAGCCATCTAACGTATGCAAACCTGCCACAGACTAGAAGCTGGGCCTGGCAACGATGCTCGGCTCAATCATTACATTCTGCACTTTCCAACAAGCTGCAGGTTATTCCTGATGACAGAATTCGACGGCGGAGGGAATGGAATCATCTACCACCACTTTGTAGATTGCATTTTGTTCGCAGCGTTCTTACGAGTTGTTGCTTAGGGAGTAAAATAATGACATGCTTTTACATCAAAGAGTAATAAAACATTTCATCACTTGAGTACATCTACATCAGCTTTGCCTCGCAAAAGTATGAAAATACTGACAGGTCAGCTTGCTACCCTTTAAGTCTAAATGTGGATTGCGCTGAAGGAGATAACTAGAAAATTACAAATGTGAAGCATATTAAATCAAAGCTGAGGGAGAATGCCAGAACATCTGGGGGGTGGGGGGGGGGGGGGGGGGGGGGGGGGGGAGAGAAGGTTGTAAATCTGACTTAATACAGCTGACAAGTCAAAATTCATAAGTATGTTCTTCTCGGCAGGTCCAAACTTAGATTAAAACCCGACTTTAAATTAACAACATTGGTCAAGGGAAACAGCAATCTTTGGGAAATAGATAGTTGAATCATTCCAAGCCATGTATGGTTCATGTACGACACTGGTAAATGCTTTTTCAAGCTCTCCGTGTTTAAATGAGGTATCCTATGCTTCATCTTACAGCAGGTTACAGCTTTTGTGAAATGGCTCTGCCTGGGATGATGGATAGAGAGTTTCGCTAAATTTATGACCACCATAAAATATTGGCATTTGTGACTGGTAACTTTTAGTAACCATGGAAACTCATGTGAATTTTCAAATAAAAACGCATCTACTCAATTGGACCATAAGGATGACCCCAACCCCTGTCACACAAGAGCCTGAAAGGGACACAAACACCAGACAGCAAAATTATACTAAAAATGAAAGGAAAGTTAACAAATTATTATTTTTTTTAAATAAATATTTTTAACGGCTTTCTCAAAATTTTTTAACATAAATTACTATCCACATATTTAACAATCCCTTCCTCAACCTGAAAACTATTACTTAACTAATTAACCCCCCCCCCCCTTTTAGCTGCTGACTGAACTTAATTGCTTAAAGTGAGATATGAATGGATGCTGCCAGATTTTATGGAATCCCTCCTCATTCACTCTTTTTTTTATTTTTTAAAATATTTTTATTCTCCTGCTTTTTCACATTTACTCCCACATTTACACCCATCAACAATAAACAATAATCAGCAAGATATGTCAATCCCCATAATAACAACGATCCCATCCGCCCACCAACCCCCAAACATCAGCCCGCATGTTTACATAAACAAATGACAAAAAGGAATCAGGGATTATCCGTAGTCACCCTCAATCTACACAGCCCCCCCTCCCCTCCAACTAATATTTGATGTTATCCAGTTCTTGAAAGTGCATAATAAATAGTGCCCATGACTTGTAGAACCCCTCCGAGCTTCCCCTCAGTTCAAACTTAACCTTCTCAAGGGTCAAGTATTCCAATAGGTCCCCCCGCCACGCCAGGGCACTGGGTGGAGAGGCTGCTCTCCATCCCAGCAGGAACCGCCTTCGGGCGATCAACGAGGCGAAGGCTATGGTATCTGCCTCCGCTCCCGTTTCCAACCCTGGCTGGTCCGACACCCCGAATATGGCCTCCTGGGGACCCGGGTCCAGTTTCACACGCACCACCTTGGAAGTTACCCTAAACACCTCCTTCCAGTACTCCCCTAGCTTTGGACAGGACTAAAACACATGAACGTGATTCGCGCCCCCCCCCCCCCCCCCCCCCCCCCCCCCCCCCCCCGCAACGCTCACACACATCCTCTACGCCTTCAAAAAATCGGCTCATCCTCGCCCTCGTGAGGTGCGCTCTATATACCACCTTCAGCTGTATCAGCCCCAACCTCGCACATGAGGTGGAGGCATTCACTCTCCGGAGCACCTCACACCAGACCCCCTCCTCTATAACCTCTCCCAGCTCTTCCTCCCACTTTGCTTTGATCCCTTCCAGTGGTCCCTTATCCTCTTCCAGAATAGCTCTGTACACCGCTGACACTGCCCCCTTCTCCAGTCCCCATGTCGTCAACACCTCCTCCAGCAATGTGGAGGCCGGTTCCTCTGGGAAACTCTGTATCTCCTTCCTGGCAAAATCCCGAACCTGCACGTACCTAAACACTTCTCCCTGCTCTAGCCCATACTTCACTTCCAGCTCCCTCAATCCTGCAAACTGACCCTGAAGAAACAAATCTTTTAGCGTCTTAATCCCCTTCTCTTCCCATTTCCGAAAACTTCCATCCCACCTCCCTGGCTCAAATCTGTGGTTCCCCCGAATCGGCATTTCCCTTGACCCTAAACCCAACCTGAAGTGTTGGCGAAACTGCCTCCAGATTTTCAATGAAGCTATTATTACCGGACTCCCTGAATATTTCCCCGGAGCTATCGGGAGCGGCGCTGTTGCAAGTGCCTTCAGCCCCGACCCCCTGCACAAACTCTCCTCCATTCTGACCCACTGAGAATCAACCCCTCTGACTCAGCTCCGCACTTTCTCCACATTCGCCGCCCAGTAGTAGTACAACAGGTTCGGGAGACCCAAACACCCTGCCTGCCTTCCCCTCTGTAGAAGCACCTTTCTCACTCTGGCCACCTTCCCTCCCCATATGAATGAGGTAATCCTTCCCTCAATCTCCCTGAAAAAAGAATCGCAGCAACACATTCATTTTAACCGCCTGTACCCGACCTGCCAGTGACAGAGGAAGGCCATACCACCTTGCCAGATCGGCTTTCACTCTCCCCACCAAACTAGTGATGTTGTACCTGCGAAGCCTCCCCCACTCCCGGGCAATCTGCACCTCCAGATACCTAAAATGAGTCCCTGCTCTACGGAATGGCAGCCCCCCCACCCCTGCCCCCGGCCGAGACACCACAAAGTACTCACTCTTGTCCAGGTTCAACTTGTACCCCGAGAAAGACCCAAATACCCGCAGTAGCTCCAATATTCCTCCTATCGACGCACTCGGCTCCGACACATACAGCAGCAAGTCGTCGGCATACAAGGACACCCTATGCTCTATCCCCCCCCCGCACTATTCCTTTCCATGTTCCCGAACTTCTCAATGCGATGGCCAACGGCTCAATCGCAAGTGCAAACAGCAGGGGGGACATAGGACATCCCTGTCTCGTTCCACGGTGGAGAGAAAAATATCTCAAACTGATATTATTTGTGCGGACACTCGCCTTCGGTTCCTTATATAACAGCTTTACCCAGTTCACAAACCTTGGTCCAATCCCAAACCGCTCCAGCACTGCCATCAGGTACCCCCATTCTACCCGATCAAACGCCTTCTCGGCGTCCAATGCCACAACTACCTCGGTTTCCTTTCTTTCCGCCGGTGCCATCACAACGCTCAAAACCCTCCTAATGTTCGAAAACAGCTGCCTCCTTTTCACGAACCCCGTCTGATTCTCCCCTATCACTTTCGGAAGGCACTCCTCCAGCCTACCAGCCATTACCTTCGCCAACACTTTTACGTCCACATTCAGAAGTGATATGGGCCGATACGACCCACGCTCCGTCGGATCCTTATCTTTTTTTAGTAACAAGGAAATCGATGCTTGCCCCAAGGTTTGCGGCAACACCCCCTTCCCTATCGCCTCCTCAAACATCCCCACCATCAGGGGTGCCAACCTATCCTTAAATTTTTAATTATATTCCACCGGAAACCTATCCGGCCCTGCCACCTTCCCCGACTGCATCCTCCCAATCGCATCCTTTATCTCCTGCTCCACTATTGCTCCTCATTCCCTCTTAAACTAAATTTAACCTTCTCTAGGCTTAGAAACTTCATTCAATCTCCCAGCCATATTGAGGCACAGGCTGGAGAAACTGACTTTGAACCCAATAGGATCTGCCTCCTTGCCACCAGCGAGGCAAAGACACCTGCCCCCACCCCTGTCTGGAGCTCCAGCAGGTCGGACACCCCGAATATGACTCCCAGGTAACTGGGCTCTAGGTCCAACTGTAACACTGCCAACATGGTGCTAAAGAAGGTGTTCCAGAATTCCCCAGCTTCAGGCACGAGGAAAGTAATCAAATTAAATCGTAGTATTATTTACATTGTAAACCACACACTCCAATCTGCGTATGGCTCAATTGTCACATTGAAGGCCTCAAGAATAATTAGAACCATTCTGTGCCCCCTCTCCAGGGACCCCTAGGCATTGACAAGACCATGGAAAAGAAAAAGGCAATGAGAAAAACCATCCCCAGAAACAGTGTCCAGACTTACCTGGTGGGTGCTCATCATGACCAAATCTGAAGCAGATGCAGCCACTTGTCCAGTCTCTCAGCACTTTGTTGTCAAGGATCAGGAACGTGACTGAAGTGTAGCCAGAGATTGAGGAGAAGCCCTTCAGATATTGGAACAGGGGCTGGAATTTCTCACACACTGGGCGAAATTCTCCGTTTGGGAGACTATTTTCTCCCGCCGGAGTAGAAACAAGTTTGAAGCATTCAACAATATAAAGAAATCAAGTCTTTAAGCCAGAGTCCATCGTGTTGCCTGCAGTAAGGTAATGTAATAATTGTGCCTTCTCCAGTTTTGAGAAAAAGCTCAATTCTTAGTATGTATAGAGAGCACATTTGGATTCTATTTAAAGCAAGTTACATATTAAAAGGTTTACATTTGGAAGTTACTCCTATGTTTCACAATTGCTGAGGTAAGTAACTTTATTTTCAGCATTCGTTTTGTAGCTTGGGAAAATGCAAAGTCATAACTTGATCCCAATTACCATAAAGATATTGGCCAAATCTTTCTCGGCATTATAGAAACATACTGACTACTACACCAATAGAGATCAGATGGAGACAGCACTCCTACTGCAGAATAATCTATCAATGCAGAGGTGAATAAGGAACAAGTTAGCAAAGAATGGATATAAACCATGACTAGCCCCCCAGTGAATTAGTCAAAAACAAAAATATTAGTGCCACAAGAACCAACTCAGATCCATTGCTACAATGGAAAAGATTACACAGTAGCATTGTGGATAGCACAATTGCTTCACAGCTCCAGGGTCCCAGGTTCGATTCTGGCTTGGGTCACTGTCTGTGCGGAGTCTGCACATCCTCCCCGTGTGTGCGTGGGTTTCCTCCGGGTGCTCCGGTTTCCTCCCACAGTCCAAAGATGTGCAGGTTAGGTGGATTGGCCATGATAATTGCCCTTAGTGTCCAAAATTGCCCTTAGTGTTGGGTGGGGTTACTGGGTTATGGGGATAGGGTGGAGGTGTTGACCTTGGGTAGGGTGCTCTATCCAAGAGCCGGTGCAGACTCGATGGGCCGGATGGCCTCCTTCTGCACTGTAAATTCTATGAAACTCTATGAAATTACACACGCCAGGATTAAATTTAAAATACAGGGGCTGGATTCTCCATCGGTGGGATCCTCCGCTTCGCCAGCAGCGCACTCACGCCCGCGGATTTCCCGGCGACATGGGGGTGCCCACAATGGGAAACCCCATTGGCCAGCTGGCGGGGCAGAGGATCCCGCTGCTGGCGGTGGCACATCACAACAGAAAGCCGGTGTGGCGGGCCAGAAAATCCCGTCCCAGATTTTCTAAAGGGATTATTTTTTCTCTTCCAAATCTGACTTGTTGCCATACATCATACTATTTATATTGTCTAGTCTCTTCAATGCAGACTAGGAGGATAATTGTAGTGATCTATATTATAATGATTAACAATACTATTCTATAACTTGGAAATCAGAAGGAAGGGAGATTGTCAGGATAAAGAACAATTGTATAAACCCACAGGCAGTTATTGGGTCAGTTTACTCTTGAAATATGTTGAGGGAACCACAGTGGCACAGTGGTTAGCATTGCTGCCTCACAGCACTAGGGTCCCGGGTTTGATTCCAGCCCTGGGCAACTGTCTGTGTGGAGTTTGCACATTCTCCCCGTGTCTGCTCTGGTTTCTTCCCACAGTCCAAAGATGTGCAGGTTAGGTGTGGTTATTGGGATAGGGTGGGGGACTGGGCCTAGATAGGGCGCTCTTTCAGAGGGTCGGTGCAGACTAGGTGGGCCGAATGGCCTCCTTCTGCACTGTAGAGATTCTATGATTTGCGTCAATATCTGCTGTAGTAAACTGTCGCAAGTTGTGAAATGTTGACAAATTGTTCCAAAGTTCAATTTTCATGCATGAGCAAAATAAATCTGGCTGACTACAGGAAATCATCCTCTGTAAAAAAAAAAAAGAGGCAAAATAACCCCCCAACCTGAGCAGAAAATGAGAGCGAGCTTCTGGAAGTAGCAGCTAAACAGAGGAAAAACACATGGAAATCCTGATTAATGCTTCGCTTCACATCAAAAACAAGAGTTGATTGGTGTTTCACAGTCCATTGATTGGGCGGTCATCATATACTAATAAACAAACCAGACCCACGTCAGTAATGTGGATTTATATAGACCAAAATTCAGATTCATTGGTTGCAGCTTGCTCACTCTCCATAACACTAACTTAATTCTTTAATGAGCAGAATTATTAAAAGCATCAGGTGTGTGATTCTGGACAAATTAGTTGGCTACTCGTAGACACAGCTGTAGTTGGTTGATCAGTTTGCCTTCTCAGTTCACCATTTATCCCACAATCATCACAACCTTCATTAAATTAGTTCATTGAGCTGATCAAATTTGTCACCAGGAGTGCTTGAAATTGGAACAGTTTGTTTTACAATTTTGGACATGTCAGTAGCAAGCATCATCTGATCAGGTTTAGCACAAGCTATTTGTACGTAATTACTTCTACCCTTTCCTATCAATGCCCATTAACCTAGGCCACACATTAGTATTCTGTCCTCTGCAGCTCTATTGCTGTAAACTGCTTCACGTTTGGGACCAGCCCTCACCAACACCTCAGGTCGGACAGTCTGGGAAAATTCAATCTGATTGGCAGGAACATTTCATCAAACCAAGGTGAATTCAAAGTGAAAGCAAAAGGGTATAACACCAGCAAGGGAGATTCTCAGTACAGGTGTTTCTGCTCCATTGCTGCAATCTTGGCAGAAGAGTCATGGTAATCCTGGAAAAAGAGCCCTGAACACCATTTAATACACATTTTCCCATGGTTTCTCCAGCTGTTACACTGCAGTTCCAGCAGATAATCAGGAGAACCCTTGCAGAAATGTACCCTCAGTGTGTGGCAACACACTGCATGACTGACTCACTTCAGTCACTACAGCTTCTGAATAAACAATCACATAAACTGAATAAAACCCATTCGAGATAACTTTCAACTGCTCATCCCTATCCTCCTTTCCTTACAGCTCCCTGTTACTGATTATTTAGCTTTTCCTCTGAGGAGGTAGGGAGGTTGCGAAGTGATAGCCCAGTGGAATGTGCCTGACCAGACTGAATAGTGGAGCCAGTGTGTGAGAGGGTGCTTCATGTGTGCGGGAGTGAGCAGCGGTGGTGGAGTGAGGCGAGATGTGGTGATTTGAGGAGAGTGTTGATAATCAGAGAGATAATGCCCTCACCCAATTTTGTTTGCCAGCCCATGAGATTGGGCAGGTAGTGCCCGACTCATCAACGAGCAGTGAAGAGTCTCACCTTAGCCATCTCAGTCAGGACACTGAAGCTTTTCCTGTACTGTGGCCATGTCCATGGGCAATGTTGCTGGCAACTGACCCATTCCACCACCTCTACCCACTGTTGGCAAACAACCCACCTTGAGACTTGTTGCCTGGAGAGTAAACACCTCTCCTCGTACCCAGTCCCCCCACTAACATAACCAACGTGCTGCTGAAAATCCAGGGAGGCCGGAAAACAGCATCCTTCACTCTGCCTGCCTGCCAGTTCTTCAAAGTTGAAGTCACATTGCTGCTCCTCTTTAAGCGTTACAGGCTGCCTTTAAATGGCATCGGGGGCATTGGATATTCCTGGCCCGATTAAGCACTCTGGCAATCGATAGTACTTCAAGAACTGACAACCGAGCTGATAATGAGGACCCCTCACCCAATTTTGTTTGCCAGCCCATGAGATTGGGCGCTCGTAACATTGGTTCGAAGCCCAATAATAGGCCCAGATGTATTTTGGCCCTGATTAATGATTCAATTTGCCACATAGATAGACACAGAGTCCATCGCTATTTTATCTGTTGACCACAGCACCATAGAGTCCCTACAGCATGGAAGGAGACCATTCGGCCCATTGAGTCTGCAACGGTCCTCTGAATGAGCACCCTACCTAGGCCACTCCCCCACCCTATTCCCGTAACCCCACCTGTACATCTTTGGACACTAGGGGGCAATTTAAAATGGCCAATCCACCTAATCTGCACAACTTTTGACTGTGGGAGGAAACCAGAGCACCCAGAGGAAACCCACCCAGACACGGGGAGAATGTGCAAACCCCACAAAGACACAAGGCTGGAATTGAACCCGGGTCCTTGGCGCTCTGAGGTAGCAGTGTTAACCATTGTGCCACTGTGCCGCCCCTTTTGTGCACATTTATGTGCCTTGTTTGATTTTTCTGCAGTCACGTTGAGGGCATGTTGTTTTAATACATTATTTGATTAGTTGTTAGCGTAGGAGAGCACAATTAGCATTACAGAAAATTGAATGCAGTTGTCTAAAGTGTCTCATTACCCAATAGTAATATACGAAAGAAGGACACAGATTTCCAACTGGAATCAATTTTGTCACATCTGATGTGGGCCCCCACTTATATTGTCCAACAAAATGTCCATGTTGGTTCATGATCCATTTTATAGAGACTTGGGTTAATTATTGAGGCAAGCAAATTCTGAAGAACCTCTTATTCTGAACAGAGCTATTAAATATCCGTCTGGTGGATCAAGAAAGTTGTGCTTAGTATCTAGTGTTTCAAAGACGGTCTTGACTTAATCACTTTAAAAGGGCACATTGTCTGGTGTGTCAAAGTTTAAGTACATTCAGCACAATAGAATTTGGCAATCTGCGGATATTTGTGGTCTGCCTCCAGAATAAGTGCAAAAGCAGCTGATTTAATACTCTTTGCTTTACACCTGCACATGCATTCCAGCAAATGAGGAGTCAATGTGGCCTAACCTGAACAGTCATGGAATAGGCTACAAATTACTGGGTGCTAAGAGTAGCCAAAATAAATAAAAATAGGTAAGAAGTACCTAGGGTGATTCTCCAAATCGTAAATAGACTACGGTGTCAGAAGCATGAACCTGTCTCTCGGCCACGCAAATGCACTATGGTCGTCTACCTAATGTTTCATACAATGAGATTTAAACTTTAAAGAAGTGGCTATGATAAGTGTAGCCCTGTGAAAACTCAAGAACGATGCTTATGAGATTTGCAAAGTGAACTTTGAGATTGTTCATTATGTTTTTAATTTCCTACCCTCATTACTTTGAACTGAATCATTTCTTTGCAAGTGGGATGAATTTCTGACTCGATGTTCAATCAATCCCGCCGAATACATTCCTCGTGTTTGAATACATGTGAAAATAATAATATTAATCTCTAATCACCATAAAACATCTACATTCTATGCCAAAAAGTGGTGTTATTAGTTTTAAGGGAAATTGCAGTGGAATTTTTCAGGTCATTTAACATTTCCTCCAGTTATTAAACCGTTTATATTAAACTCTAAGCAGTCCCAGAGTTTAGAAGATTACATTTAAGACTGAGTTGCATATTATCTTCTGCGATTCCTCCCCATTTACAATGCTGTGTCAAGATCTTTTAATTTTCTGCAGTTTACACATTTCCATTACTAGCACAAGCTTCAGTAAAGTACAGGACATGCTCAGTTGGCTGGATATCTGGTTCATGATGCAGAGCAAAGTCAACAGTATGGGTTCAATTCCTGTACCGGCTGAAGTTATTCATGAACCGTCATCTCAACCTTGCCTCTTACCTGAGGTGTGGTGATCCTCAGGTTAAATCACCACCAGTCAATTCTCCTCCTCAAAGGAGAAAGCAGCCTCTGGTCATCTGAGACTATGGCGACTTTGCTTTTACTGGACATGCCCTGCCCATTATTAGTGGTATCACTGATATATTAAGTACAAAACTATTCTTATTTGAGAGATATCCATTAATTTTGAAACATAGAAAATAGGAGCAGGAGGAGGCCATTTGGCCCTTCGAGCCTGCTCTGCTATTCATTATGATCATGGCTGATCATCCAACTCAATAGCCTCATCCTGCCTTCGCCCCATATCCTTTGATCCTCTCCGCCCCAAGTGCTATATCTAACTGCTTCTTGAAAAAATACAATGTTTTGGCCTCAACTACTTCCTGTGGTAATGAATTCCACAGGCTCACCACTCTCTCGGTGAAGACATTTATCCTCATCTCTGTCCTAAATGGTCTATTGCGTATCTTCAGCTGTGAACCCTGATTCTGGACACCCCCACTATCGGGAACATCCTTCTTGCATCTACCCTGCCTAGTCCTGTTAGCATTTTATAGATTTCTATGAGATCCCACCCTCATCCTTCTGCACTTCAGTGAATACAATCCTAACCGACTCAATCTCTCCCCATACGTACATCCTGCCATCCTAGAGATCAGTCTGGTAAACCTTTGCTGCACTCCCTCTAGAGCAAGAACATCCTTCCTCAGATAAGGAGCCAAAACTGCCCAAAATATTCCAGGAGTGACCTCACCAAGGCCCTGTATAATTGCAACAGACACCTCTGCTCCTGTACTCAAATCCCTCGCTGTGAAGACCAAAATACCACGTATCTTCTTTTCCGCCAGCTGCACCTGTATGCTTACCTTCAGCGACTGGTGTACGAGGACAACCAGGTCTTGTTGCGCATTCCCCTCTCCTAATTTATGGCCATTCAGATAACAATCTGCCTTCCCGTTTCTGTTACCAGTGGATAACCTCTTATTTATCCAAATTATACTGCATCTGCCATTAATTTGCCCACTCACTCAACTTGTCCAAATCACACTGAAGAATCTCTGCATCCTCCACACAGCGCACCCTCCCAATCAACTTTGTGTCATCTGCAAATTTGGAGAATTTTGTTCCCTCATCCAAATCATTAATACATATTGCGAATAGCTGGGGTCCCAGCACCGATCTCTGCGGTACCCCACTAGTCACTGCCTGCCATTTGCAAAAAGATCTGTTAATTGCTACACTTTGTTTCCTGTCTGCCAGCCAGTTTTCTATCCATCTCAATACACTACCCCTAATCCCATGCACTTTAATTTTACAAGCTAATCTCTTAATCTCTTATGTGAGATTTTGTCAAAGTCTTCTAAAGACCAAATAAACTACAGCCACTGGGTCCCCCTTGTCAATTCTACTAGTTACATATTCAAAGAATTCCAGTAGATTTGTCAAGCATTAATTCCCCTTCAAACATCCATGATGTCTCTGTCCGATCCTGCCACTGTTTTCCAAGTACCCTGCTATAAAATCTTTGATAATGGATTCTAGAATTTTCCCCATGACTGACATCAGGCTTACTGGTCCATAAGTCCCGGTTTTCTCTCTACCCCCCCTTTTTAAATAGCACACTGGGCTAAATCGCTGGCTTTTAAAGCAGACCAAGGCAGGCCAGCAGCACGGTTCAATTCCCGTACCAGCCTCCCCGAACAGGCGCCGGAATGTGGCGACTAGGGGCTTTTCACAGTAACTTCATTTGAACGCTACTTGCGACAATAAGCAATTTTTTTCTTTTTTTTTCAAATAGTGGAGTTACATTAGCTACCCTTCAATCTGTGGGGACTGTTTCAGACTCTATAGAATCTTGAAGGTGACCACCATTGAGTCACTTCCTTAAGTACTCTGGGATGTAGATTATAAGGCCCTGGGGATTTATCAGCCTATAATCTTATCAATTTCCCCAACACAATTTCCCTACTAATATTGAACACCTTCAGTTCCTTCATCACATCAAGCCCTGCATTCCCCAACATTTCTGGTATCTTTGTGTCCTCATTTGTGAAGACAGAACCAAAGTATGCATTTAGTTGCTCAACTATGTCTTTGTCCCCCATTATAAATCCCTCTGTTTCAGAGTTTAAGGGACCTACATATGTCTTCACCAATTTTTTTATCTTCACATACCTATAAAAACCTCTACAGTCAGTTTGTGTGTTACCTGCAAGCTTACTCTCATACTCTATTTTCCCCTTTCTAAGCAATCCCTTAGTCCTCCTTTGCTGAATTCTGAACTGCTCCCAATCCTCAGCCCTGTTGTTTTTCCTGGCCAATTGTTATGCTTCTTCCTTCGATTGAATACCATCTCTAATTTCCCTTCCAAGCCGTTCCCGTTTTACTTTTGTGCCAGACAGGAAAAAACAATTGTTGCCGTTCCCCCATGCACGCCTTGATTATTTGCCATTGCCTATCCACAATCATCCCTTTAAGTAACGTTCCCCAATCGACCATAGCCAATACAATTGATACAATTATAAAACTTAATCCTCTATTTTTTTCTGAAAAGCAGCAACAAAACTACCACTAGATTCAGAAACGTGTTATTTTAGAGCATTAGTAAACTGGATTTTAAAAAAAAGAGTTAAGCATAGATCACAAGCTTAGCTAAATGTTTTTATTTGCAACATGTGGAAGGACCAATGTTAATCACAGGCAGTTACTGGGAGGGCAATGTGCCGAGCAATCTGCTTGTTCACCTCATATCATCGTCTCGAAATAGTCTGTCAATTGGAATTTATTCACATTGCATTGATTGACTGATTGTGTACTTCAGTGTGTCTCAGGGAAGAACCCCTGCCTCGCTGAATCAGTGGGTAAGGTGCTAGTGGAGCAGCTGAGATCATATGGGTAGGTCTTGTTCCTCTCAGATGGTAAATAGGTGTCAAAAGAGATGCTGTAACGGACTTAGAGGCAGCAGACAATGCTTGCAGCATGGTCCCCAGGATGTGGGATCAGTGAACGAGGCACCTTAATTACCTGACTGACAGCGAGACCTTGCAGGGGGATTCCTTTCTCTATTACTGCATTATGCCTGGCCCGGTGCTTATCCCCTGCGTGCTCCCCCCCCCCCCCCCCCTGTACCCCAAATACTCACAAGTTCCTTCCCTGCTGCACCAAACCTTTCCACTTAAAGACACTGTTTAAAAGCAAATTGCTGCTATCCTGAGGTTGCATTCCTCAATTCTGTCCATTTATTATTAGGGTGGCTTGCTCACAGTAATCAAGCCATTACTAATGGACTTATTTCATAGAATTTACAGTGCCGAAGGAGGCCATTCAGCCCATCGAGTCTGCACCGGCTCTTGGAAAGAGCACCCTACCCAAGGTCCACACCTCCACCCTATCCCCATAACCCAGTAACCCCACCCAACACTAAGGGAAATTTTGGACACTAAGGGCAATTTATCATGGCCAATCCACCCAACCTGCACATCTTTGGACTGTGGGAGGAAACGGGAGCACCCGGAGGAAACCCACGCACACACGGGGAGGATGTGCAGACTCCGCACAGACAGTGACCCAAGCGGGAATCGAACCTGGGACCCTGGAGCTGTGAGGCAATGGTGCTATCCACAATGCTACTGTGCTGCCCATAGTGACTTCTGTGACTTTGACCAATATTTTGGAGATTTAATTCAAGACTCTTCCTGTTTTCATGTGAAGACTTATTTTGATTTGTTATGATTAAATATCATTACAAAACACCTAACCCTGACAATCACCCTATCGTACAGACACAGCTTCCGGGGAGGTGGAAATGATAAGTAATAAAATACCCACAATCACAAACAATTATCAACTAATACAAAACTAAAAGCAGACAGAGATCACTGCCAACTCTGAGAGGATGCACACAGTGGACTGGTGCAGACATTCCACCCATCCAACCCCACAATGTTCTCCCCTGCCTCGAGTTGGACCTGGCGTATATGCGGTTCGGGAGGCAAGTCACAATAGGGGGCAGAAAACAGATTGATTGCTCCCGTGGCTTCCATTTGTGGGGGCGGGGGGGCGGGGGGGGGGGGGGGTAGAAGGGGCCGGGCACACAATCCCGCCCATTGTCACAGTTTTGTCATTGCCAATGGGTGAACTGTTGCTGCTACTTGTTTCTACCCAAGAATGATGCTAGTTTAAAATTTCCAAATAATTGACAATAACCTTATATATTATCTTAACAATAAATATATATTCAGGCCTTACACCACATTCATGATTACATTATTAAAAAGAGAACAGTTTGTTACAATAATACAACACTCTAATTAATTTCTTCAACTCCATGACAGTCATGTGGTTAAGTCATATGCATTATAACGGATAGACTTTCTGATCAAAAACAGCCCAGAAATAATTAATATAACACTGACTGTGGTTAATCTAAATCATTGCCTTGCTGCTGATAGGGTGTAGCCGACACATTATCTGCCAAATAATCATTATCTATTCATTCTCAAGGGAAAGATAGTGAAACTTTTTTGATTAATTAAAGGTGGAGATTTACTGGAACAAGATTAGCCTTATATTCCCATGGCAGCATCATGGTCTGAGACTGATTACAAGGTTACATTTTACAACGCACTGCACAATGCAAGTAAAGTCAGGAGATGTTGAAGTGCCAAAAATGTGCTTGACATAGATGAGGAAACTAAACTTCTTGGAGGTAGCCTTGACAACAGGAAATGTGGAAGTTCAGCTTAAAGTCAGAGAAGACCGTACCAGTGGCCTGGATTTTTCACTCAGTGGCAAAGTAGCCTAGTGATATTTGTGGCATAGGTTTCACCTTTCCTGATGTTAATTCTGTTTCAACATCAACTGAAGGGGACCACTAGCATCTGGCATCAGTGTTGTCATCAAGCATGCTAGGCAGCCTATCACATTGAAGAATACTCACAGACATCAAATCAGGACATGAAAAACAATGATCATCCTTCACATTTTACATAGAATTAAATAAAGATTGAGACGTTCGCGAGATTATAGTTGAAGCTGAAACACCATCAACAGATGTTGAAAATAAAATATTTATTATTTTGAAAATCTATGGAATTTTTAACATAATAGAGAAATTTGACTCAAATATAAAATTAGATTTTTCAGGACCAGAGAGGTTGTTCATCAGAAATTGTGACTTATTATGCTGTTAAAAACTCAGTTACACTTCATTTAACAAAGCACAACTTTTGAAAGAGTTTTTACCATGACTAATGGATTAAAATGAGAAGTTTACATTATATATAAGTTGTTCTAAGATTTCCATTTATGAGTATTTCAACAGCGCATCCTATAGAGGAAAGGAAAATCACATCAACAACTTCTGGATTTCTATGTTTAACTGTCCATGTGGGGACTCCAGAAGTTCCCATTGTTTTCAAAGTTGGAAAACAATGAACACTTATGCTTTGCTGTTATTGCCAGTCTGTCTGTCTTCCATCCCTCCTCATTCTGAGGGTTGGCCACATTACAACCTTTCTCCACTGATTTCCATTCTTTGCTGCCTTCACGTCCCCTCCCATAGAGAGACCAGTCCACGTACCGATATTATCCATCCATACCACCCTATGTTTTGGTTGTGCACATTTTCCAGGTGATTAGCCTTGTGTCACCTCTTTATCCAAACACTCCCTTCCTGTTCGCATCACATGTCCAAAATATGTACACTTCCTTGATATCACTGCCTTCGCCAAATTCTTTGTAACACCAGCTTTCTCGAGCACCCACTTGTTTGTCTGCCTGAGTCCTTTCATGTCTAATGCTTATTTTCGAGCCTCGTCACTCTTCCTGATAGTTCAAAGTTGACAGCCATACGTTGCCAATGGCCACACAAGGGCTTTTAAAATATCTGTTAGAAGTGAGATGCTGTGGCTAATCTATACTCTGTTAACTGAGTTCACAATGCCATGACCCTTGTTAAGCCTAGCCTATATTTCTTTGGTAGATCCTGCATCTTTTGTGATGAGCGACATAAACAAAATTGAAGTTACCAACTTATGCAAACTGAACGCCATTAATCAGAATCTTGCCGGCCTTTCCACCCTTCCCCTTCACCTTTGTCTTGTCAACTGTGATCAGTAGTGGTTAACTTGATCAAGATGATCCACCAACTCCTGTCGCTTCTCCACCAGAGTAATGAGCAGACTAATGTCATCTGCATATCGAAGATTCGAAACTCGTGCTTGATAATCAATATCCCATCTTTGTATTACATCAAGTGTCTCTCTCATAAGCATTTCTGCTTGGATGTTGAATCAATATGGTAAGAGAACACACCTCTGTCTACCATCCCTTTAAAAAATAATTTAGAGTACCCAATTCATTTTTTCCAATTAAGGGGTAATTTAGCGTGGCCAATCCACCTAGCCTGCACATCCTTTGGGTTGTGGGGGCGAAACCCACGCAAACACAGGGAGAATGTGCAAACTCCACACCGACAGTGACCCAGAGCCGGGATCGAACCTGGGACCTCAGCGCCGTGAGGCTGCAGGGCTAACCCACTGCGCCACCGTGCTGCCCCACCATCCCTCTTTGACTCTGACCCTAACTCTTTTTCTACGATAAAGCTTGGGTAGTAAGTTGGTTAAATGTGGTGGGTATTCCATGTCTAACATCGGCAACCACAGTTTCTTGTGTAAGACCGAATCAAATGCCTTCCCATACTCAATGAAGCACATGTATATTGGCTGTTGACATTCTTGAACTTTGCGCATTATGACTCTTAGATTGGTCACTTGATCATTGGTTCGTCTTTAATGCCGAAATCCAGCTTGCTCACTTTTTCCACATCTGTTCCAGGATGATCCTGAAGAAGATTTTACTGGGCTAGGAGATCAAAGCAATTGTTCTATAATTTGTGCACTGTTTCAGGTTTATCAATCTAGTCCTCCGCCCATTCACCAGTCTCCCACAATGCCACATATATTCTGTATATCCTGCCATCATTACAACAATTAAATCTGGGCCAGCGAGGTGAAGAATGGTGGTGATTAACAGGCACGTGCAGACACACTAGACATCAAATAGGCCGCTCTTCACTAATGTTTCTGACTTGCTGAAGTACTGCATTCAGCTCAACGTTACTATTTAGTAAATTATTTCAGACAATCTGATGATCTGCTGAAAATTAATCATTTTAAAAGTGATGGTGCCTTAAGGGCATATCTAATCACATTCTGTGTTGTCATGCACATGCAACTGGCCATTTCATCTGGCTGGACACTATGCCAATGATCCTCTACAGCATTAGAATGCAGGTTGAGTTCTTCCTTCAGATCGCTGTACTTGGACACTAGATGAACTGCTGCTAACTTTTGGCTGTTGAGGTGTAACCAGCGCGGACCAGTAGGTGTTACTTTGCAGAGTTCCAGAGTCTGCCATGTCAGGTGTTATCGCTGGAACGTGAAGGATTTCTTCAAGCTGACAGTTAATCTGGTTTTCTAAGCACTTGGTCATGATGATGTTGTCAGTTGCACTGTGAACTAACTCAATCAGCTTCTTTTAATATACGAATGAGCATTAATCTGATGGGGTGAAACACCCACTATTCATACTGTCCTGCTCTTCTGGTAATAGGATTACAGGCTTGTGTGATCTGTAACCCAGAAAGGATTAATACGAGGCCACTCAACCTGCCTCGATCCATCCGTTCATTTTCATTGCTCTTCAGACACCGGCTCCTAGTCTGCTAAGTCCACTGCAATTATCAGAACTTTTCAGTTCTCAAACTTCAAAGTAACTGGATCTTTAACATTTATTTCAACTCGACCCTGGTGGCTTGTAATTTTTTTTAATATAGTTTAGGCTCTCCTTCATTTTCTTTGTACAAATAGCTTGCTCCACGTGATACCACTACTTGGTTGAATAATCAAACTTCAGATATTCCAGATAAGATATTTTAATTGTAACGTTAGAGGATAGTGCTTTCTGTATCACAATAAATAATACTGCATACTTATTTTTCTATTAAATATATGGAATTTATCCAGCTGCACATCAATTGGTGTGGCTCGAGAAAGTTATGTTAATTGTTCCCAGTGTTGATGCCTGGGCTAATAGATTTGGTATGCAACATGTCATAATATACACCAGTATATCATGGTGCAGACACACACACACACACTGATGGACATGCAGTGGGACCAATCAGCATACACAACACCGCAGCCAATCACCAGTGAGAGCACACGCACTATAAAGACAGGGGACAGGAGAGTTCCCGCTCATTCTAGTAGCAGCCAGCTCGGAGCACAGAGCTCACAGCCTGCAACACAAACATTCACCATGTGCTGAGTGCATCACCTGGTTAGGACTAGGCAAGGGTCAACAGTTAAAGCTGGTATTGCATTTACCCACAGTTGAAGTATGTTAATATAGTTAACCTTATAATAAAATAGAGTTGCACCACTTCAAGTGTTGGTGACCTGTTTGTGATCCAGAACACCCAACACATCACAACAAACTTTGTAACTCAACTTTGATGAGACTGGTGACTCTGCTTGAATCTTTATCCCAGTTAGTTATGCAGAGTAAGGTCCTAGTTAGTTATGCAGAGTAAGGTCCTAGCCCGGTATGGCCTTCTTTTCAGGAACTTACCGAAGGCTGCAGCTGTCATTGAAAGCGTAATGATTTTCTTTCCTCTCCAAAAAGATGTAGGTTGTGGTTTTATTACCATTGTAAAACATTGGGGTGAATTTTACATTCAGAAATCAGCTCTACTGCCCCACTGACAACCACCTCTCCCACCCCTGCCCCCCAAACCCAGCCATCTCACCATTTAAAAAATAACTAATTAGCAAGATATTGTTAACAAGATCGTTAACAACCCAGTTATCTGCAATTTTACGATGCCTGCTGGATCTTTTTGTGTGCCGGATCTTAAAATGTTTGCTAGTCATTTGTGCCAGCTACAAAGCGGCAGACAAGGTCTGCCAACGACACCATGGTTGGATGTACCGGCAGATTCTGCTGGGAAAGGTGGCAGGATTGAGAGCAGAGGGCTTTACCATCCTAGCTATGGCTGTAAGATAGCCACTCTGCCACATCATGCAACGGTCTGCAATGCCAATTCTCAGAACCCTCACATGTTGTAATGTGAACGTCGCTGATAAAAATTCAACATTTTATTATTTATTTCTTAACTCGAGAGCTTGCAATGGTGTGGCATCAGATACTAACTGCAAGCTTGGTAGGAGGCATATGGAAGGGTTTGTATTGGAGAAGCTAGCTTCCTATGTAGCTATAATTGGCTGACATGTGAGTCTGCACACATATCTGAATGGTAAGACTGGGTGTGGAAGGTCCATTCACTTATCGAGGTAAACTAGGTGACTTGGTGCCAGGACTGAAAGGGGATCTGAATCAGGCCCAGAAAGTAACTGAGAGTATTGATAACATGTGGGTGGATAGATTGTTGAGGTAATGGCTCCAGTTATAGTGATTCATTCATTTAAAATTTAAAAACAGAATGAAGTTGAATAAAAGAAAATACTGCGGATTATGGAAATCTGAAACAAAACAGAAAATTCTGGAGAAGCTCAGTGGGACTGGCAGCATCTGTGGAGAGAGGAACAGAGTTCAGTTTTGAGACCGCATGATTTCTTCAGAATGAAGAATGAGGTTGGATGTGAAGTAGTTCTATTGTTAACATAAGGTTAACTTAAAACATCTGGATGCAGTGAAACTGACTCCTTGCTTTATGAAGACGTTAGATGCATTTTTGTTAATTGATAACCATAGAAGGACGTTAAATTTTGGATAATAATTGGAGGGACTCAGTCCCGCACCACCATAGTCAGGGGAGGGCCAATCAGCGGGCAGGGGGGGACTTCATCAGGGGCTGGGGGAACAGTGGGGGGTGGGGGCTGGTCCGGGGCGTACAAGCCGGCCGAAGGGGTGGACTATTTCGCGGGCCAGGTCTGCGAGCGGCTGCCGTCATTTGCACGGCGCAGCCGCTGCAGGCGATTCTCCGACCCTTATCAGCAGCTGGAGCCGGGTGCTCTATCCTGCCTTCCTGCTAGCCCCCAGCAAAACGGGGAATCGATGGCCATTTTACACAATTTTGTCTGGCGTAAAACATTATCGTTCCCAAGCTGGCATGGGAACAAAGCCCCAGAATCGGAGAATCCAGCCCTTGTTTTTGTTGAATGATTGATGTTTTTCTGTATAAAGTTGTTGAATTAAGGTTTCTGTTGTAGGCCTTTTTGAATGATGTTGATCAGAGGGGTTTGTGAAGGGGAGTCTGATACTTACGTACTCTCAGGGAAGGACTGGCCCATGTTGGTAGGTTGGCAGATCCAGTCTTGAATGGTGGTGGACAATGGAACAACTCATTGGAGGAGGAGGCGCCTTAAATATCCCCATCCTTACTGCCGGGGTATCCCAGTTCATCAGTGCAAAAGACAAGGCTCATTTATTTTCAACAATCTTCAGCCAGAAGTGCCAAGTGGATGATCCATTTCAGCCTCCTCCTGAGGCTCCGGCATTACAGATGGCAGTCTTCAGCCAATTTGAATCACTCTCTGTGATATCAAGAAACGGCTGAAGGTATTGGATACTGCTAAGGCTTAGGCCCCTGAAAACATTCCAGCAAAGTACTGAAAGTTTGTGCTCCAAAACTTGCTACATCCCCAAGCCAAGTACAGCTACAATACTGGCATCTACCTAGCAATGTGGAATGTTGCCCAGGTATGTCCTGTACACAAAAAGCAGGGCAAATTCAAGCAAGCTGCTGAGAACTGTTTTGTTATGTTTCCTTTGTAACATAAGCGGCTTCCTTGTGTTGCATTTGTCAAGGAAGGTAGAGACGTGTAAATAACTTCAACTCATTTATTTACACTATGTACACTTTTATAACTTGAGTTCGACACTACTGCTAATCCTATTGTAGCTACCTAAACTGACTAACCAGCTGCTGTCTTCCACGTGGTGGGTGTGATAATGAATCAACCCTGTGCCTCTCCTCACTGACTGTCTCCACTGGCCAAAGGGGCTGATCATGTGTGTGGTGTCCTTTATGTATGGGTTGGTGTAATGCCCCCCCTGTGGTCATGTCACCTCCTTGTGTATCGTGAATGTCCATTGGTCGCCTCCCATCTAACTTATCTATTGGTTGAGTGTGTGTGTGTGATGTTTCTGGTGCTCTCTCTAGTGTCTGTCTAGCTTACATGTATTTACAGTGATGCACATCACCACAAGAACTGGGGAAAATTAAGATGAATAAAATAAAATTGGGATAAAGAAATTTAAACGGGGAGATGGCTGAAGAGATCTTGAGATGCAAATGAACATATCAGTGAGAAAGGAAAGCGTTTACCTCGATGACTAGAGGATAACAATGGGGGTATAGAAAAGGCAGCATCAAAGTGGAGAGATAAGGAAATTGACACATATATGTAATAAACCAACTTGACAGGGTGGATAACATGAAAGGAAAAATGCTATACCCACAGCACAATGACTGGCAAAGAAAGGGAGACAGAAACAAACACAGACGCAGTTACCATCAGCCATTGCACCAGCAGCACGGTAGCATAGTGGTTATCACAGTTGCTTCACAGCTCCAGGATCCCAGGTTCGATTCCCGGTTGGGTCACTGTCTGTGCGGAGTCTGCACGTTCTCCCCGTGTCTGCGTGGGTTTCCTCCGGGTGCGCCGGTTTCCTCCCACAGTCCAATGATGTGCGGGTTAGGTGGATTGGCCATGCTAAATTGCCGTTAGTGTCCGAAAAATGTTAAGTGGGGGTTACTGGGTTACGGGGAGAGGGTAGATACATGGGCTTCAGTTGGGTGCTCTTTGTAAGGGCTGGTGCAGACTCGATGGGCCAAATGGCCACCTTCTGCACTGTAAATTCTATGATACCCAACTTAAGATGCAGTCTCCCAAAAATGAGTTTTTGCTAAACAGGCAGCAGTTAAAATCAAAACTGGAGCCGAGGAAATTACACCTTTGTTGAAACTGAGCAGATTACTCCTTTGTTGAAACTGAAGACAGTTTTCCCAAATGTGACCACATAACCTGTGCGTGGTAATTATTTGCTGGATTAGCTCGTAGAGTTATATAAAATTGGATTTTGTTTTGGAACATAGGGGCACCTCAGAGTTCAGGGAATGTTGGTAGTTGGAACCAGGGAATAATTTCCTCCAATATTGTGCGTATAGCCATCAGTGTACTTGTATATTGTAGTGTATTACAGCCCTTCTTGCAGTGTGTTTTTTTCTTTTAAGTTAATAAATATTCTTTATTCATTGTTCACACAACAACTGGACTATTCCTCCCTGGCTCACATATTTTTCTTACAGTATATCAAATTGAAAATGTACATCACCACAAACTGTTGTTCCAAGTTACACTTCTGGATTTTGGGATAGTCTTGCATTTAGTTTCGCATTTATCATCAGCGGAGTTCTTAACACCGGCCAATATTAAATAACACTGTCTAATTGCCATTCCATCAGTTTACTCTTGATCATCAGTAAAGTTGTTGGAAGGACTCACCAACAGTGCTATCAAGTGGCACTTACTCAGCAATAACCTGCTCAGGGACGCTCAGTTTGGGTTCTGCCAGGGTCACTCAGCTCCTGACCTCATTACAGCCTTGGACAAAAGAGCTGATGCCTGAGGTGAGGTGAGAGTGACTGCCCTTGACATCAATGTAACATGTGGCCGAGTGTAGCATCAAGAAGCCCTAGCAAAGCTGGAGTCAATGGGAATCAGGGGGGAAACTCTTTGCTGGCTGAAGCCATACCAGGCACAAAGGAAGGAGGTTGTGATGGCTGGAAATCAATCATCTCAGTGTCATGTGAGAGTACCTTTACGAAATGGATGTTTTAGCAATGTACCTTTAAGAAATGGAGCTGATCATATTACTGAAGTGATGTCAGAGGTTGGGGGAGCTGAGCTCACTTCTGCTTTTGGTTTCAGTTTGAGGAGAAAGCTGGGAGTGTCTGTGTGTTTTGCTGAGAGCTGCAGGAAGAAAAGCAAGGTGCTGGAGCTGAAGTCAACCAAGCTGATATATCTCTGCCATCCAACTGAAAATATATATTAACTGTGACCTGGTGTGTTACTGTTTTTGTGAAGCTGAAGTCTTTTGGATGTGTAAAGGAACAGTTTGCAGGATTGGGTAGTGTTGTATTATTTTCGGGGTTATCTTTGAAGTAAGGGGTGTTAAGAGATTCAATGTTTATTTAAAAGATTAATTTGTGTTCATGGAATAAACATTGTTTTGTTTTAAAAACCACAGGTCCATAATTGTAATACTACACCTGGGTAACAAGTCGTGTGCTTCAACAGCAGCAATCCATTAAAGGGGGGATTAGGGTAGGATTAGTTGAACTCCATGATACATTTTGAGGTTCTGTAAACACCTCTCCCATAACAATTGGAGGCTCGAGTGGGATAAAAATCTGTCTATTGGATTGGCTTTTGTGAACTTAATGACAGTGAAGGATTGTTGCTTTTCCAGTGTGGTATTTTAGTTTAAGTGGGGAGAGTGTTGTGAACAATGGCTCTTTCGGAGGCTCAGAATTTTTTGGGGGTTGACACGATGACACGTGATACCTCACTGACAGAAACTAAAAACAGATTGTTAGGTTTGGCAAAAGCATTGCAGTTAACACTGCCTAGCAAAATACGAAATGATAAGGTACTTAACGTGGTATCTGCGCATTTACGTTTGCCTGTGATACATTCTGACTCATTAGATATGGCAAAGCTCCAGTTGCAGATTAAGCAATTTGAACATGAAAAAGAATTAAAGCAACTTGAACATGAAAAAGAATTAAAGCAGCTTGAATATGCAATGAGAGAAAAAGAAAGAGATAGAGATAGAGAGGAAAAAGAATAGGAGAGAGAAGAAAGAAACAAAGAAAGAGATAGAGAGGAAAAGGGAAAAGAGAGAGACTTTGAACTTCGGAAAATGGCTCTGAAACATGAAAATCAGTTAAAATTGGCAGATGCAAAGGGACACATACAGTTGGAGGAGATGGATGAGGATAATGAGACAGAGCGTCATAGTCGAAGACGTGGCGGGGATCTATTTAAATATGTCCAAGCATTGCCGAGGTTTGACGAGAAGGAGGTAGAAGCCTTTTTCATTTCATTTGAGAAGGTAGCTAAACAAATGCAATGGCCACAGGACATGTGGGTATTACTGATTCAAACAAAGCTAGTTGGTAGGGCGAGTGAAGTGTTTGCATCACTACTGGAGGAGGTATCTGGAACATATGCGGAGGTGAAGAAATCCATCTTAAGTGCATACGAGCTAGTGCCTGAAGCTTACAGACAAAGGTTAAGAAATTTAAGGAAAGAATTTGGTCAAACATACATGGAGTTTGAAAGGCTCAAACAGAGTAATTTTGACAGGTGGATAAGGGCTTTGAAAATAGACCAAACGTCTGAAGCTCTCAGAGAAATTATACTTTTGGAGGAGTTTACAAATTCAATTCCTCATGTAGTGAGAACTCATGTGGAAGAACAGAGGGTTAAAACTACGAGATTAGCAGCAGAAATGGCAAATGATTATGAATTAGTTCATAAATCAAAGATTGGTTTCCGACATCAGTTTCAGCCGGTGAGGGATAGAAACTGGGGACATGAGAAATACTCAAGTGGTAAAGGTAAAGGTGATCTGATGGGAGACAATAAAGAGAATGTACCTCAGATTAAAAAATAAATCCAGGAGGGTGGAAAAGAAATGAAAAGTTTCAAATGTTTTCACTGTAATAAACTAGGCCATGTAAAGTCATAGTGTTGGTGGTTGAAGAAAAGCACTGGAAAGGCTGATGTGGTAAAACAGGATAAGACAGTGGGATTTGTTAGAGTGGTAAAGGAAAGCCCAAGGGAAGCGAAGGAGGTGCAAACGATTGTACAGCCTGTTCAAGAAGCAATTGTTAAGAAGGTGCCAGATGTCTTTAAAGAATTTACTTGTGTGTGTAAAGATTACTCATGTGTATCAGGAGGAGCAGGTAAAGAAGTCACAATTTTAAGAGATACAGGGGCTAGTCAATCTTTAATGGTAAGAGATGAGGAATTATGTAGTTTGGGAAGTATGTTGCCAGAAAAGGTGGTGATATGTGGAATTCAGGGTGAGAGGAGTAGTGTTCCATTATATAAGGTAAGGTTGGAAAGTCCAGTGAAGAGTGGTGAAGTGGTAGTAGGAGTAATAGATAAACTATCTTGTCCAGGAATACAGTTCATCTTGGGTAATGATATAGCTGGATCGCAGGTGGGAGTGATGCCTACTGTGGTTGATAAGCCAGTGGAAAATCAGACAACTGAAGGGTTGAAGGACGAATATCCTGGGAATTTTCCGGATTGTGTAGTAACAAAGAGGAGAAATCAAAGAGTGAAGATGAAGTTGAAGTGCAATTATTAGAAATGATTTTTGATCAGATGGTTGAACAAGAACAGGTGGAGGATGAGGTGGATATTTTTAGTTCAGGAAAATTGACGGAGTTACAACAGAAAGATGTAGAAATAAAACGGATATATCAGAAAGCATATATGGGCGAGGAATCTGAGAGTATACCAGAGTGTTATTACCGTAAAAGTGATGTCTTGATGAGAAAATGGAGACCTTTACATATGCAGGCGGAAGAAAAGTGGGCAGAAGTTCATCAAGTAGTATTGCCGGTAGGGTATAGAAAGGAGGTGTTGCGAGTTGCACATGAGGTACCAGTGGGAGGTCATTTGGGAATAAGGAAAACTCAAGCTAAAATCCAGAAACATTTTTAGTAACCTGGACTACATGTCACACATGTCAAGTGATAGGGAAACCTCAAGCAGTGATAAAACCAGCGCCCTTAATACCCATTCCAGCATTTGAGGAACCTTTTTCGAGGGTCCTAATTGATTGTGTAGGACCGCTTCCTAAAACAAAAAGTGGGAATCAATATCTTTTGACTATAATGGATGTGTCTACTAGGTTTCCAGAGGCCATTCCATTACGTAATATTACAGCAAAAAGGATTGTGGAGGAGTTACTTCAATTCTTTACTAGATATGGACTACCCACAGAAATTCAATCGGATCAAGGATCGAATTTTACTTCAAAGTTATTCAAAGAAGTTATGGATAGCTTAGGAATAAAACAATCTAAATCAACTGCGTACCATCCAGAATCGCAGGGAGCGTTAGAAAGGTGGCATCTGACATTAAAGACAATGTTGAGGGTGTATTGTCAAGATTATCCAGAGGATTGGGATAAAGGAATCCCGTTCATATTGTTTGCAATTAGGGATGCACCTAATGAGTCTACCAAATTTAGTCCTTTTGAACTCATTTTTGGTCATGAGTTAAGCGGACCAGTTAAATTGATTAAGGAAAAATTGGTGGGTGAGAAATCGGAAATTACACTATTGGATTACGTGTCAAATTTTAGGGAACGATTAAATAGAGCAGGTGAATTGGCTAGACAACATTTAAAAGTTCACAAAATATGATGAAACGGGTAGCGGACAAGAAATCCAAAGTTCGTAGTTTTGCCAGTGGGGATAAAGTTTTAGTGTTGTTACCAGTGGTAGTTGAGCCTTTAAAAGCTAGGTTTTGTGGACCGTATCAGATTGAAAGGAAATTAAGTGAGGTGAATTATGTGGTAAAAACACCAGATAGAAGGAAGACTCACCGAGTGTGTCATGTGAATATGCTTAAAAGGTACTTTGAAAGGGGAGGAGAGAAAAAGGAGGTTTTAATGATTCTAACTCAAAGTGACGAACCAAATCCAGATGACTGTGAATTTGACATACCTCAAATTAAATTGGAAAATGAGGATGTTCTTAAAAATTGGGATGAATTGTTAAGTTACCTTCCAGAGGAAAAACAAACTGACCTGATATCACATAGGCAGGTTTGTTGAGATAAATTGGGAAGTACTAAAATGGCTATACGTGATATAGATGTGGGAAATGCTGTTCCTATCAAACAACATCCATATAGACTTAATCCTTTGAAATTGGCACAGGTTAACAGAGAGATTGGGAGTATGCTTAAAAATGGCATAATTGAAGTTGGTGGCAGCCAATGGAGCTCACCCATAGTGATGGTACCTAAACCAGACGGTACCCAACAGTTGTGTGTGGACTATCGAAAGGTGAATGCAGTTACAAGAACGGACTCTTACCCTATCCCACGTTTGAAGGATTGCATTGAGAAAGTGGGACAATCTGCTTTTATTTCCAACTTCCAGACATGGAAGGAACATTTAAAACATCGTATGGAGTTCTTCGATCGACTTCAGGCGGCGGGTTTGGTGATGAACCTCGTCGAAAGTGAATTTGGAGAAGCCCAAATCACTTTCCTTGAGTAGCTTCCGATACCCTCAAGACAAAGGGAAATAATGCAATCTCTTAGCATTAACGAATTTGATCAAACCTTTATGCAAAAGCTGTGTAGCGTGGTTGCTCCGCTGATGGAATTGCTGAAGAAACGTAAAAAATTTCAATGGACAGCGGACTTTCAACAGGCATTTGACTGCCCGAAAGCTGTGATCACCAATGCTCCTGTATTGGAGAATTGCAAGGGGCTCTGTGGTCAGAATGAACTATAATGTATCTGATTCTAAAGAGAAATGCCAAGGAGTAGAGGAATGGATGGATCGTGCAGAGACTTTCTTGTTCAAAGAGACTGTCAACTGAGAAGGTTTTCGGTTGAAGGAAGAAGAACGGGGGGAAAAAATGGACTATATTATTATACCTGTTTGCGTGTGTTCTTTTTAAACAAACAAGTATATTTACTGTGTGCATTTCTTAAAGGATAGTGCAAAGGTGAAAAATGAAACCATCTTGAAGTTGATGGTTTATTTTTTTTTCTTGGGGGTGGTTTACGAAATGGATGTTTAAGCAATGTACCTTTAAGAAATGGAGCTGATCATATTACTGAAGTGATTTCAGAGGTTGGGGGAGGTTGAGCTCACTTCTGCTTTTGGTTTCAGTTGGAGGAGAAAGCTGGGAGTGTCTGTGTGTTTTGCTGAGAGCTGCAGGAAGAAAAGCAAGGTGCTGGAGCTGAAATCAACCAAGCTGATCTATCTCTGCCATCCAACAGAAAATATATATTAACTGTGACCTGGCGTGTTACTGTTTTTGTGAAGGTGAAGTCTTTTGGATGTGTAAGGGAATAGTTTGCAGGATTGGGTGATGTTGTATTATTTTTGGGGTTATCTTTGAAATAAGGGGTGTTAAGAGATCCAATGTTTATTTAAAAGGTTAATTTGTGTTCATGGAATAAACATTGTTTTGCTTTAAAAACCACGTGTCCATAATTGTAATACTACACCTGGGGAACAAGCCGTGTGCTTCAAAAGCAGCAATCCATTAAAGGGGTTGGTTGAACTCCATGATACATTTTGGGGTTCTGAAAACACCTCTCCCATAACATCAGCTCCAGGACCCTGCAGGAGTTCCTCAGGGTAGTTTCCTAGGCCCAACCATCTTCAGCTGCTTCGTCATTGACCTTCCTTCCATCATAAGATCAGAAGTGGGGATGTTTGGTGATGATTATACAATGTTCAGCACCATTCACGACTCCTCAGATACTGCAGCAGTTCATGTCCAAATGCAGCAAGATCTGGACAATATCCAGGCTTGGACTGACAAGTAACATTCACGCCACACAATTTCCAGGCAAGAGAGAATCGAAACGCTTGACAGTGAATGGCATTACCATCGCTGAATCCCTCACTATCGACATCATGGGAGTTACCACTGACCAGAAACTGAAATATTGTGGTTACAAGAACAGGTCATAAGCTGTGGCACGTAACTCACCACCTTACTTCCCAAAGCTGGTCCACCATCTACAAGACACAAGTCAGAGATGGGTGTAATGGAATACTATCCACTTGCCCGGATGAGAGCTGCTCCAGCAACACTCAAGAAGCTCCAGGACAAAGCAGCCACACCATCCACAAAAATTCATTCCCTCCACCACTGGTGAACAATACCAGCAGAGTGCACCACCTACAAGATTCATTGCGGCAAATCACCAGGTAGCACCTTCCAAACCCACGATTGCTGCCATCCAAAAGGGCAGCATGGGCACACCACCACCTGCAAGTTCCCCTCCAAGGGGAATCCAATACCATCCTGACTTGGAAATATATTGCTAAGGGCAGTCACTCACACCTCCCCTCTGGAATTCAGCTCAGAGATGACAATTCCGTCACTACCTCATTTGTGAAGTGAAGACTCCTGAGGCACCCTTCCTGGCTCATCCCAATGTGGGAGTGCTGCATCCGGAAGACGCATTGTGGGTCAGGTTTTCTGAGGAGAACTCTCCTTCTCCCTATTCACTGAGGTTGTGCTGTTTTATCTTCCTCTGCATATGTTGCTCACATTGTAGAACAAGTGACACTGCAACGACTGCCCATGATACTTATACACGGTAACGTCATTCTCTGCCTTTCTGCGGTCAGTAGAAACATTCAAACTCCTCCAGGAATCACCAGTGTTTCCACTAACTATGTCTCAGTACAAATAAGTCAAAAGCACTTAAGCTGCAACTTAATGGGAGCCCTTTGAATAGCCCCAGAACGGGGTCCATCGTGCTTATTATAATTGTTGTTTAAGCAGTGAATAATGAAGCTCTTGGGCAGTTTGGGTCTCCTGGTGAGACATCAGCCCGTTCCCATCAATGATGCCACTATAACACCATCAATGTTCTCGGACAGACAGGGAACCCTCCCTGCGTGAAACACTCCAGTTCAGGGGCAGCCAGAGGAACCCCGCAGACAAGAACATACAAGGTAGACCATCCTAGAGGTGCTAAGCAACTGAATTTCACGCCCTCAGGGCTGGCTTCTCCATCCAGCAACACCGGAATCGCAAATCGTGACTGGGTGGAGAATCGCATTGGAGCCGAAAATCGAGACCAGCGCCGAATGGTGCCGTTGGCATATCATCAACGGGCTCAACTCGGCATTCTCTGGGCCTCCCGCGATGCCTCACCTACGCCAGACGGAAGTGGTTCACTTGTGGTATTTAAGATCAGGAAACCGGCGCCGTGGCTGATGAGGGCGAGAGAGTAGGTAAGACATGGTCCCAAAGGCACAACTGTGGGCTGCCAATCCTGCCGCTAGCTGGGGAGGCATCTGCCAGGGCCTGGTGGAGAAGCTTGGGGAAGACCAGAGGTTGGGCCGTGGGGACAGGGAGTCCCCCCGGTACCGGGTGTCCAGGCACAGACCGCCATTGCCGGGGAATGCAAGGCAGCTATCCGTCCCGCAATAGACCCGACAGGAGGGCACTGGACAGGGATTGCAGAATGCACTGCTGCCATGGGTTGTGCCAGTCACCAGCATCCCTGGAGGCAGGGACCGTGTGCCGGGATCAGAGGCACCCCCCCACACACATATTCCCACCGATGCAAGGCACCAATGGAGCCATGGGTGTGGTGCAGGCAGAGGGCAAAACATTAGGAGGAACGACCGGGGATGGGAATGGGTGTGGGGGGGAGACATGTGGGCAGGGGCTGCAATGCAAACCGGGCCCACTGTGTAGCCCACAGGGCCTGGTTGGACACAGGGGTAACTGCCATGTTAACATGTTTACCCTTTACCCGCTGCAGAGAATAGATTTTGATATCCAACAAGGAGTGGTTGACATCTGCCTGGTCGCCGCAGCCCTGGCGTATGCCATGAGGCTGGACGAGCAGGAACTGCTCAGTGAGGACCCTGCAGCTGCGGAGCATGCCCCAGAGGAACAGGAGCCAGCCAGTGAAGACGGAGAACCGGCCGCCCAACAAGCCGAGGAGGAGGTGGGAAGGCAGCATCATATCAGGCCCCGTGTGTACCGGCAGTGCCTGTCGTCAAGGATCTGCCGGACTGGGTGTGTCGTCGAAAACTCTATCTGGCCAGGGAGACTGTGCAAAATATCTGCTGCACAAAATATCTGCTGCACAACTGGAACCGTGGGGCATGGAGGAGGACACCCGCTCCCAGTGGCCATCAAGGTGACGGTCGCCCTGAACGTCTATGCCACGGGATCCTTCCAGGTCCCAGTTAGGGACCTGTTGGGGTTCTCCCTGATCTCAGTGTACGAGTGCATGCACGCCCCTAGACTACTCCTGGGGAAGGGGGCGCAGCCGCGGGGTTGCGGCTACGTGCAGGGGACTCTCCGGCATCGCCAGGTGATCCTGCAAGACAAAATTCAAGATGCATGACTAGACCACTGGTTAGGTCAGGGCGAGAGTATTGTGTGCAGTTCTGGAATCCACATTGTAGGGGGGATGTGATAGCACTGGAAAGGGTGCAAAGGAGATTTACCAGGATGTTGTCTAGGCTGGAGAGTGTTAGTTATGAAGAGAGCTCGATAGACGTGGATTGAACAGTTTAGGCCTTTGCTCTCTAGCGTTTAGAGGAATGAGGGGAGATTAAATTTAGGCATACAAGATGATAAAAGGTAGGGATAAAGTGGACAGGGAGTGGATGCTTCCTCTTGTGGGGCATTCTAGAAGGAGAGATCATAGTCTTAGGATAAGAGGTAGCAAATTTAAAACAGAGTTGAGGAGAAACTACTTCTCCCAGAGGGTTGTGAATCTGTGGTATTCGCTACCCCAGAGTGCGGTGGATGCTGGGACAGATGTAAATTTAAGGAGGAGTCAGACAGATTTTTAATTGGTAATGGGCTGAAGGGTTATGGAGAACGGGCAGGAGTTAAGGCCACGATGAGATCAACCATGATCGAACGGCAGAGCAAACACGATGGGCCAAATGGTCTAATTCTGCTCCTATATCTTATGAACTTACTGTTTTCCTTGAAGCACAGGAGACTGAGGGGGGACATCATTGAGATGTATAAAATTATGAGGGGCAAATATAGAATGGACAGGAACAAACTTTTCTCCTTGGTTGAGGGGTCAATGACTAGGGGGCTTAGATTTAAGTAAGGGGCAGGAAGTTTAGTGGGGATATGAGGGGAAACCTTTTTACCCAGAGGGCGGTGGGGGTTTGCAATTCACTGCCTGAAAGGATGGTGGAGGCAGAGACCCTCAGAACATTTAAGAAGTATTTAGATGTACACTTGTAATCCCGGAGCATACAAGGCTATGGAACAAATGCTGGGAAATAGGTTTAGAATGGTTAGGTGGCTGTTTTTGACCAGTGCAAACACGATGAGCTGAAGGACCTTTGGTTTGCTGTATGATTCTATGACTCTATGACCCCAGGAGGCGGTGGGGTGGGTGGGGGGGGGGGGGGGGGGGGGTGGGGGGGGTGGGGGGGGTGGGGGGGGGGGGGTTGCCACAGGGACATTGCTAATCACTGCGGGCTCACTTGGTACCCCAATGTCGATCTCAACCTCTCCGACCCCACCGACCAGGTCCAACATGCTCTGCTCTGCAACCGTGAGGAGCCGTAGGCCCGGTAGGCCCCCTCCAGTCTTCTCCCACTCCCTGCAGCTGAGGGCCGCCTTCCCCTGGAGGGACAGATAATGTAGTGTGAGACACTCGGATATGGCCAGCACAGGGAGTCCGCGGCTGGTGGTCTGTGTACAGGGAACCCAGTCATGGCAGCTGGTATGGGTGTGAGCATGTGGTTCAGGGTGGGGTACGGGCAGACTGACAGCGGGTAGGGTTCGATTGCCCTCTGAACTGGTGGGCTATGGGAGTGTAGGAGGGGGTTGGTAGTGGAGGTGGCAAACGCTGGCTGGCCTGGGAGGTTGTTCACCCTTGCCCAGCGCTGCCTATTAGTCCACCTGGTGGGGCCGCATGGGGGAGGGAGGTGGAGAGGGTGATGGTGATTGATGTGTGGGATGGGGGTTGGTGCCAGTGGTGCAGTGGTGGTGACTTACCCTGGCTGCCCTGAGGAGTTTGTGTAACTTCTTTCTACATTGCTGACCAGTCTTGGCAGTGGGGCCCACGGCCTCTGCCACCAGCGCCCAGGCCCGGTTGACTTCCGCGGGTGGCAGCTTCCTTCCCACTTTGGGGAACAGGGTGTCCTGCCTCCCCTCCACAGCATCCGCTAGCGTCTCGAGCTTGGCACCTTTGGGGTGGCATCTTCTTGACTGAAATGATGGTGTGTGGAGAGTGGAGTGCTTATATGCAGCTCCATTTTGTCAGGCTCTCGAGAGCTAATCCCGACCCCGGTGAATCACATGCCAGCGTTAGTTGGAATTGCACTTGTTCCACATGGCACCAGTACTAGCCCACTAGGATGTCCCGAATCGCTTCGGGACCGGAACCGCTTTTGAGGTCTCAACACTCAGGCGATTCTGTCCCATCACCAGCACTTAGTCTCTGAAACTGCGAATCCAGCCCTCAATCTGTGATAATGACCGTCACTACACAAGTGTTCTGTGCCACTGCGTTCCCTTATTCAGTTTATCTAATTATTAATCTTACTGAGCAAACATTGTACAATGTGTGTGGTTTGACTTGGTGCCTGAACAAATATTTTCTCAGAAACCTTCTGTAATGAGGTGCAATAAAACATTTGTAAAGCAATTGCCTGAACTTTATGAGGTGTTCCTATCTGATTTACAATTTTTAAAAAATATATAAATTTTATATCATGTAAATATACAATTCAATTCCAAACAGATGGTCGATAATTTAACAATTAATAATCAAGATTAAAACATATTTTGGATTTGTTTAGCACATTGTGCCTTGGTTTTAAAGTTAAATGATACCTACAAGGTGGGGGGGGGGGGGGGTGCTGCCACAGATGTGCATATTTGTAAAGTACAGAAAAGACCATCTGTAACTTACTCTGATTTACCCCACTGTGACTATCTCACCCCATGATGCTTGTAGAATTAGCAGACGACCATAACAACATTTTCAAGTGAGGGATGTTGGTGCTGGCCATCGGAATGTATTCCATTTCAGATGCCAAGATCCATCAGGTCTGGTATGGCTTGCTAGAGTAAAGCTTCGCCCTACTTGGTGTCACCAAGAATGTCAAGTTTCGTCCTACTTTGTGTCCCCAAGAAGGTCAGTCTGTTTACCTGTATTATATCTTTTCATTGTGGGCAGCAGACGTCCCCTGCTCTCCCTGATGGGCCTGTTTAGCACAGTGGGCTAAACAGCGGGCATGTAGTGCAGAGCAAGACCCCAGCACGCAGGTTCAATTCCCGTACCGGCCTTCCCGAACAGGTGCCGAAAGGTGTCGACTAGGGGCTTTTCACAATAACTTCATTGAAGCCTACTTGTGACAATAAGTGATTCTTATTATTATATTATTATGAATGACATTTCCAACTTCTTGTCAGCTTTGGGCCAGATTTGCTTTTCAGCCTAAACAAGAACTAAATCAAAACATAACTGAGGCCAAATTCTTTTTCCTTCACCCTCTAAGTGTAACAAGATGAAAATCAGAAAAAATATCCACCTGCTGCGATTTGCGAATGGGCCTCACTGGAAATAGTGGAAGCTGGAAAATTATATTTAAATGAGGGTCTTATAATACAGTTTGTATCTCGAAGCCAGTCTTGTCAGAGTCAGCCGTGTCACTACTCCTTCTGCAATCTAAACCCATCCATTAATCATTCATGGTGCAAGGTAAGAAGTAACTGGTACATAATGGTACAAGCGGCACTCAGCTGTTTGCATTTAAAAGATCACCCCAGAATGGACATGTATTTTTCTGTTGTTTAAGGGTGCTGAATCACCCATTTCGACCCCCAATAATGGGCTGGTTTGGCTCAGGTGAGAAGTTAACATTTTTAAAAATTTCACGCCCACCTCAAACCCACCCACTTCTGAGTTTTAATGAAGGTAGATCAGTCTGTAACAGGTTTCAAAGATGCGGCATGTCTCCAGCTTTCTATTTTGAACTCATTTTGGTCATGTTTCCTGGATCTGAAGAAACCCTGCAGATAAAAGGAGGCGAGGAGGTTGGGGTCCATGAGGTAACTTCACTTACAGTACTGCTGGTGGGTTAAGAGGGGCAGGATTGTTTCCTCCAGACCCAACAAGTTGGCTGCATTTCCGCTCCGCCATATCATCGACAGGCTCCCCTCCTACCTTCAGATTGTGTACCCTCAACAGTGCTGTTCCCCAGAAGCATGACCAAGAGAACCGACCGCCAACCACCTCAACCCCCACCCCATCCCCATCATGAGGCAGGCTGACCACAATTTTCTCTCCCAGCCCAGCTATTTGTTCCTTGGCTTTGCCTTGTGCTGCAGGATCACCGGCCCAGCAGCCATGCAGGCTCTCAATAAGGTTGACTGTTGGATGCAGAAAATAATTAAAAGATGTCCTGCAATTAAAATCTGGGCAATTCATGCTTCAGGGTTCTCACCCACAATTCCAGCTCCGAGTGTGGCCCTCCCTTATATATCAGCACCATGTTTTCTGTGTGCTTGTGGCTGCTGGACGGACAATTGGTCAGGAAGCTTACGGGGAATACTGATAGAATTCTCTTTCTAAAAATGGATAATCTGGCCATTCCATCTTGGCTAGCTGGTGGATAGGTAGTGATGTGGTAACAAGTCGTAGAAGGTAGCAGCATGGAGGCCAAAGAGGAGGAGCTGGAAAGCTTTACAAAATCCATTCCCTCCCAACACAAAGTGCAGAGTTATGTATGAACTTTTCAGAGGAGCAGTGTGTGGTAGTAGAGGTATTACGGTACCTGGTAATGCTGGAATACCATTGGTCAAGATGTATGGTAGCTCCGCCCTGATAGGCAGGGTATAAGAGCCCGTGCTGCCCCAGCAGCCTTCAATCTGTACCTGGCTGCTGGGGGAAACATCTAGCTTATTAAAGCCTTCAGTTGGACTACAACCTCGTTTCAGTGGTCATTGATCGTGCATCACAGTGCACACGAATGCTGCATTTGTTTTCAGAAAGGCTGTCACAGATGAGTATATCCATGAGGAGAAACCTATCGGCAGGCAATTTGTGCAGCCTGCGCCATGCCGCCATCATCCAACTTACCAGCCATTTTGACGAGCTTCCCTAACTTTCAGATACCTGTGAGCTGCCTTTTCAGAGTGCGATTAGTCCTCATTGGAATAGTTATAGTTGCTTATGGACTTTGCTGTATCGATGCTCCTGGAAAAGGCATGGTAGCTGTATTTCTGGCAGCTTCTCATGAGATATCGTCAGGAAAATGTACTTGCTGGTAACATCATCGGGCCAGTGGAGAAGTTACCCTGCCCACCGCCCACATGATGTACTATCCTACAAATACAAATTAAACCTAAAACAGCTTCGCAACTAATGGACAGAAAAGGCCTCAAAATGAACATAAGTCAAAGGCGAAAGGCTGGAATCTAATTCACTGACCCACACAGGCCTCCAACAGGCTGTTTATAGTGCCTATTTCAGAGTTTTGGTTGACATTTGGTGTAAATCACTGCCATATTGCCCAACTCGAATTTAGGCCATCAGTATGAGGGAACTTAGTGAGGTGGGCTAATGTGACTCCATCAACTGCAGGGCACATGCAATGTTGAAACACTCCAACTCGGGAAGCATGTAACTTTAATGTTTCACCTTAACATTCCAATTTAGCTGACAAACTGAACATTCAGTTCCTTTAGTCTGACTAAACCCTTTCTCAAATGTCTTATGGTTAAAATGAATCAACAGCTGTTACTAAAATCTCGGACACAGATCTCTCATTTTATAATTTATTGCACACTGCGCACTGGTAGAACACAGCACATTCACCCACACTGTGTTTCTTGACTCTTTCCTCAGTTATGCAAAGGAAATGAAGATGGACTTCTATGGAAATATAATATATATGTGTGTACATATACACAGAAACTAATAAAAGAAGGCCTTCAAAACTACATTGCAGAATGTATTACTAAATGTGCTGGATAAATGCCCGAATGTTGCTGTTAAAATTCTTCCCAAATTGCTTGTTCTTCAGTAATTGAAGTAACCCTTGAGGTTTCTGCTGGGACCATTTCTCAACTTATGTATGAACGAAGGTCTTTTTAATGGAGAAATTTTCTGGGTAAACATTTACTCAGGCAGCAGCTCAACTTACATACATTGCACAGTGTTTGCTTAGTATGATGAAGAGTAAAGATTAGCTGGAATATAGAGCTGTAAAGTATCAGGGGCGCGATTCTCCGCTCCCGCGACTAAGTGCCCACGCCGTCGTGAACGCCGCAAGGTTCAGAACGGCGCGAAACGGCCCCGATCTCGAACGATTCAGGGCTTGAAAATGGGCTAGGATCGGGGCCGCGCGAAACTCGGGGGGCGTGTCACGAAAGCAGCGTCATCAGCTGCCGGGCCGGGCATTGGCGCCGCGTAAAAGGCGTAACTGACGTCACCCGCGCATGCGTGGTTGCCATCCTTCCCGAGGCCGCCCCGCAAGAAGATATCGGATGGATCTTGCGGGGCGCGGAGGAAAGGAGGTCCTCCTTCAGAGAGGTCGGCCCGCCGATCGGTGGGCACCGATCGCAGGCCAGACCCCTTTTGAGTCCTACCCCGGTGAAAGAACCCCTGTCGCCCCCCCACAAGCCCCCCACCCCCAGCGTTCCCGCGCTGTTCCCGCCGGCAGCAACCGGGTGTGGATGGCGCCGGTGGGAAGCCGTCGTTTTGGGCAGGCCGCTCGGCCCATCCGGGCCGGAGAATAGCAGGTGTAGCGGAGAATCGCCATTTTGGGTGTCCCGGGCGATTCTCCGGCCTGCGCCGCACAGAACTTGACGGGGCCGTTCTTGTCGCTTGGGTGAATCGCAGGAGGGCGTCGGACCGACGTCGCGGGGAAAAATGGCGCGCCAGGGGATTCTCCCAACCGGTGCAGGTTTCTTTATCAAGGTGCATGACTATGGAAGGATTTCCATGTATGTCACCTTCTGAAAATATTTACCTCATGGTGGCTTCTGGCAGCTTGAAGAACAATATTCTATCATCCAATAAGATTCCAAGAGGAGTTCATGATGTAAAAGTATTGGGTTGCAATAAGTGGTGATCAGGACTCACAGAGCCCCTGTTCTCCCGACACATGACCCATTTTATATCCATGTCACCAAGTGCCCATGTGACTATCCCGTCCACATATGACATCTATTGCCTGAAACTATTGTTTCTATGCACCTTTTCACACATGGGGTTTTGAAAATCTGAAAATGTTGCCCTAAAAATATTGTGGATGCTGGGATAATTGAAATTTTAAAGGCTGAGGGCGCGATTCTCCACTCCCACGCCGAAGTGGCCGCTCCGTCGTGAACGCCGGCGAGGTTCACGACGGCGCGGAACGGCCCCGATCCCGACCGATTCAGGGCCCGAAAAAGGGCTAGGATCGGGGCCGCGAGAACCTCGGGGGGGCGTTCCACGAAGGCCGCGTCATCACCGTGCGACGCCCGAATGACGCACCGCTGCGTCATAAATTGCACGAACCGCGCACAGAGGACCCGGAGGAGAAGTGAGGAGATGGCTGAGCCCCGAAGAGCCGCACCGAGGTTCCGGGATACGGACCTGGACACCCTGGTGGATGAGGTGGAGCGGAGAAGGGAGACCCTCTGCCCAAGACGTGGGCATCGCCAGCCATCCAGCGTGGTGAGGCGCGGCTGGCGGGAGGTGGGCACCGCAGTCAGTGCTGTGGGCAGACCCCCCAGATGGGGGAGCAGTGCCGCAAGAAGCTGCACGACCTCACCCGGGCTGCCAGGGTAAGTGCCATGAGGGTGTCCCCAGGCTCCCTCCCCCCCCAGCACGGGGGGGGAATTGGGGGTGGGGGGGGGGTCATTGGAAGTGTTGGGGGGGACTGGGGCATCAGGGGCGATGTTGGGGGGGTCAGGGGGTTGGGGGGGTCATGGGGGGTTGGGGGGGGGCATTGGGAGTGTTGGGGGGGACTGGGGCATCAGGGGCGATGTTGGGGGGTCAGGGGGTTTGGGGGGGTCACGGTGCCCAACTATCTACTTGACCCACATGAGCCCCGGGACCCCCCTGGAGTGAACCCATGGCGTGCTGTCTCCTGAACCAGCAACAATGTTGTCAATATCTGCATGCCCTGATGATACCCGCCTAATGGTGATGCTTTATCCAAACCCCCCCGCCCCCCCCAGGACAAGACAGCGCACAACCAGCGGGAGCGCATGAGAACCGGAGGTGGTTCTCCGGTCCTGCACCTCCTAACCATTCACGAGCAGAGGGCCCTGGACCTCGCTGGGGGATCCGCCACCCGGGAGGTCGCGCCATGCCAGGTCGGAGGCGCAGAAGCAAGTGAGAGAACCCTGCATGTCCTCTCCACCCCCAACCCGTCATCGCCCCCCTCACACTCTGGGCACTGCACCCCAGATCCCATCCCCCCTCACACTCTGGCCACTGCACCCTCGATCCCATCCCCCCTCACACTCTGGCCACTGCACCCTCGATCCCATCCCCCCTCACACTCTGGCCACTGCACCCCAGATCCAATCCCCCCTCACACTCTGGCCACTGCACCCCAGATCCCATCCCCCCTCACACTCTGGCCACTGCACCCTCGATCCCATCCCCCCTCACACTCTGGCCACTGCACCCTAGATCCCATCCCCCCTCACACTCTGGCCACTGCACCCCAGATCCCATCCCCCCTCACACTCTGGCCACTGCACCCCCGATCCCATCCCCCTTCACACTGTGCACCCACCACCACCATATACCCGGGCCACCATGTCTAACCAACCCCAAATCTTTTATGTTCCCCAGGGCCACCCGCCGGACCTTCAGAGACGCCTCGCCCAGGAAGCAGCGCAACGCCACCCACCGCAACGGCACCCAGGGACGCACGCCAGAGGTTGGCAGTTGGTCGGACAGGAGGGCAGACCTCACAGTCTGGGACACAGGACCCAGACGCTGAGACCTCCGGGACAGACATTAGTCAGGGGCACAGGGTGGGCAGTCATGCCGAAGCCCACATCACGGCCACACTCCCGCTGGATCGAACTGGAGGTCAAGACGACATGGCCCGCATGGAGCTTGCGCCGGGCCATGAGGGGGACCAGTACACACCAGACTTCTTGTCGGATGATGACCTCGAGCTTGCGGCACTGCTGTCTCCCACACCGTTCACCATCACAGAGACACCCACCTCGGTTGGGCATATAAGTGATGAGACTCCCGGGTCACTGTCTGGTGCGCACCCCACAGCCGAGCTGGGACAGCAGGTGGAATTTGGAGCAGCCGAGGGGCTGGACGGTCGGAGGGCAGCCCAGGCCCAGCAACCAGCTGCCACCCAGACGGTTCCCGGGTTCCTGGATGTAATTGACCCACCCGGACAACCGATGCATGTGGACACCCAGGGACTGAGTAACGGGATGAGGGCCATCTTCCAGGACCTGCATACGCAGCTGGAGGAGTCTATCCGCGTCCAGGAGCAGGGAGTGGTGCCGCTCATCGCAGCCACACAGGCCGACACCGCACGGGTGGCGTCCGCGGTGGAGGCAATGGGTGAAGGGGTTTTGGCCATGGGTCAGGTTCTGCAAGGCGTTGGGCTTCACGTGCGCGCGTCATCCATGGCCCAGGAGCCGTCTGCCCTCTCACAGGTAGCCATGCGCCAGAGCCAACACGACATTGCCGCCACTCTCCGGGCCCTGGCTGAGTCTCACTATGCCATGGCCCGGTCCCAGCAAGCGATGGCTCAGTCCCAGCAGTCAGTCGCGGAGAGCATTGACTGCCTGGCGCACGTGATGGATGGCGTTGCACACTCACAGGTCGAGATCGCACAGACAGTGGCAGGAATGTGGCACTCCCTGAGCTCTGTCTCGGCGAACATTCGGACCGTGGTCGATACTGCTGCAGTCCTACTGGACTGGCAGTGCCAGGTGTCGGGGGTGCGACGGGGCATGTCTCCGAGCGCATCTCCGTCCCACAGTGAGGCCCGGGGACCACCGGGCTCCCCGAGGGAGGAGGAGGTTCTGGGGCCCGTCCCGGTAGCTCCATCAAGGGACGTCCCGGAACACTCGGCCTCCCCCCGTTCCATCCCTGGCGCATCTGGTGGGGAGCGGGCAGGTCAGGGTGGCACCACACCATCCAGCACGCCCGCAGAGCAGCCTGGCCCATTGAAGCCGGGCCGCCCCAGAAAACACGTGCCGAAGGGGAGCCATGTCGAAGGGCGTGATTCACAGCAGTCCGCCTCCACTCCTGCTGTACCATCTGGGAACACACCTAGACGTAGTGGTAGGTCCCGTAAGGCAAAGTCGTTAGGCACGTAAGAAGTTGGCACGGGTGCAGGGCACAGTTTAGTTGTAGGGGGTAGGGCACCTATGTTCACCACACGAATAAAAGCACTGTTAAATTTGACTTGTCAGACTGTGTGCTATGTCCGGTGCCAGGGGGTTCGGGAGGGTGCCCGATTGGCGTCGTGGTATACAAGCTGTTCAAGGTCTGTTTCGGATGTGGTGACCCTTCCCCCCCCCCCCCCCCCCACCCTGCCCCCCCCATAATCGGACACCGTTGTCCTTGGTACACCGACGCCAGCCACCCCACGGGCATGTGGTGAAATATCCGTCATGAAGGCTGTGACCACCGGAGTGCATGGTTCAGCTATAGCCATGAGTCAGACCTTGGCTGGCGAATCTGAGCACACAGCTCATCGCAGAGCGGGCTGTCATCATTCAACATGGCACTGTTCACACCCGCTTACCCAATCATCAATGTTGTGCAATCCCGTAGTGCCGCAGTGGTAAGGTGATGTGGAACTGTTGGCGTGAACGCGGTGCGGGGGTGCGGGGGGGAGTTGCTGTGTGGTGCCCGTGTGCAGGAGTGATGGTGCAAATGGCAGTGTTCAGCGAATCCCACCCCCATAGTGCGTGAACCGTGCGGCCACCAACGCATCGCGTGCCCGCTGTCCCCGACGGTGATGTTGCGCAGTCTCCTGGGCATAACAAGCACCCGGGCAGTGTCTGCGTCCTGCGCCCCTCCCCCCACCCTGATGCGCCCCATCATCCTCATCCTCCGCATCCTCCTCTTCCCCATCCCCCTCGTTTGCGTTGGCTCCGGTGCCGTCGGGTCCTCCCTCCGGCTCCTCCACCAGGTCATCTCCCCTCTGCATGGCAATGTTGTGCAGTGCACAGCAGACCACAACTATGCGACCGACCCTGTTGGGCCGGTACTGCAGGGCCCCTCCTGATCGGTCCAAGCATCTGAAGCGCATCTTCAGCAGGCCGAAGCACCGCTCCACCACACCCCTGGTTGCTGCATGTGCCTCGTTGTATAGGCTCTCCGCGTTGGTGTGAGGCCTCCATATTGGTGTCAGCAGCCATGACCTCAATAGATAGCCCTTATCGCCCAGCAACCAGCCCCTCAGCCGGGAGGGGGGAGGGCATCCATCGAACATTGCGGGGAAGAATGACTGTGCCAGAATGTAGGCGTCATGCACACTCCCGGGGTACTTTGCACACACGTGCATGATCTTCACGTGGGGGTCGCACACCACCTGAATGTTCATGGAGTATGCGCCCTTCCTGTTCATGAACACGTCCCTGTTGTCTGCAGGTGGGTGCATGGGGACGTGCACACCATCGATGACACCCTGGACCATCGGTATCCCGGCCACCTTGGCGAATCCACGTGCCCGTGCTTCCTGCTGTGCTCGGTCCTCAGGGAATTGAATGTACCTGTCCGCGATGGCGTACAAGGCGTCGGTGATGGCCCTGATGCACCTGTGGACCGATGCCTGTGATATCCCGGAGAGGTCCCCGCTCGGCGCCTGGAAGGAACCGGTCGCATAAAAGTTTAGGGCCACCGTCACCTTGACGGAGACTGGTATCGCGTGTCCTCCTCCCATTCCAAGTGGTGCGAGGTGCGCCACGAGCTGGCATATATGTGCGACCGTCTCCCTGCTGAACCATAGTCTCCTCCTGCATGTGATGTCCGTTAGGGCCTCGAACGACATTCTGTCACGGTACACCCTCAGCCTAACTGGACGCCTGTGGCGCCCTGGCACCACCATCAATGGATCCTCCTGCTCCACCTGTTCCTCCTCCTCCTCCTGCTCCCCCCCAAGCACTTCCTCTGCATTCCTCGCCGTCTGGCGGTCAATGTTCTCCTCGGCATCCCCCTGTACATTTGGGTCCTGAGCGCCTGCGGCCTGCGCGTCGACGACGGGCCACTCCGCGGCCATCCCCTCTGCTGCACCGGCGACCGCTGCATCTGCAGCCACTGTGGGCCGTCCGACTCTATGCTGCCGGATGGCAAACTCCAGAGCTGCGGCTCCAACCACGGCAGTGAACATCGCTGTCTGGTTGGCATACATGGTGACCTGCAGGAGGGTGGTGGGGGGCAGAGAAACGACATGTTACACGGAGGTTCTTCCACATCTTGTCAGCCGGGCTGCGGGGGATACCTGTGTGCCCCGGTGGCCTGGTCGCGCTGCAGATACGCAGCCAGCATAACACCTGGTCACTGTCTGCGCCCAACGGTCACTTCACACCGTACTGCTCACCAGTCTGCCACTCGCCTGTGCCCATCAGCCACACGCACCCTGCGGCCGTGTCCTCGTCACCGTCCTGCCATATCAGGGCGACTGACATGTGGCATCCGCGGATGGACGATACCATCCACACTCTCCCTCACCCCCCTTCCCACCTGCACACTCTCCCTCATCCCCCCTCCCACCTGCACACTCTCCCGCACCCCCCCCCACCTTCACACTCTCCCACTCCCCGACCTGTACACTCTCCCGCCCCTCCCTCCCACCTGCACACTCTCCCTCACCCCCCTCCCACCTGCACACTCTCCCTCACCCCCCTCCCACCTGCACACTCTCCCGCCCCCCCCACCTGCACACTCTCCCTCACCCCCCTCCCACCTGCACACTCTCCCGCCCCCCCCCTCCCACCTGCACACTCTCCCTCACCCCCTCCCACCTGCACACTCTCCCGCCCCCCCCACCTGCACACTCTCCCGCCCCCCCCCCCACCTGCACACTCTCCCTCACCCCCTCCCACATGCACACTCTCCCGCCCCCCCCACCTGCACACTCTCCCTCACCCCCCTCCCACCTGCACACTCTCCCGCCCCCCCTCCCACCTGCACACTCTCCCGCCCCCCCCTCCCACCTGCACACTCTCCCTCACCCCCCTCCCACCTGCACACTCTCCCACACCCCCCCTCCCACCTGCACGCTCTCCCACCCCCCCCCTCCCACCTGCACGCTCTCCCACACCCCCACCTCCCACCTGCACTCTCTCCCGCCCCCCCCCACCTGCACACTCTCCCGCCCCCCCTCCCACCTGCACTTCCCGCCCCCCCCACCTGCACACTCTCCCGCCCCCCCTCCCACCTGCACACTCTCCCGCCCCCCCCTCCCACCTGCACACTCTCCCGCCCCCCCCTCCCACCTGCACACTCTCCCGCACCTCCCCCTCCCACCTGCACTCTCCCGCCCCCCCCACATGCACACTCTCCCTCACCCCCCCCACCTGCACACTCTCCCGCCCCCCCCCTTCCCACCTGCACACTCTCCCGCCCCCCCTCCCACCTGCACACTCTCCCGCCCCCCCCCTCCCACCTGCACACTCTCCCGCCCCCCCCCTCCCACCTGCACACTCTCCCGCCCCCCCCCCCCTTTGGCTGCAGCCTTCTCAGGGAAGCCGACCCGGTCTCCGGGCGCTGCGCTACAGTCCGCTCACCTCCTCCCTGCTCAGCGACAGCCAGCACGACTGGCTGACGACTTTAAATAGGTGTGCATGGCGACGGCGTGACCCCAGTTCACGCCGTCGGGACTTCGGCCCACCCGGGCCTGAGAATAGCAGGGGTGCCAGAGAATCGCCATTTTGGGTGTCTCGGGCGATTCTCCGGCCTGCGGCCCGCGAAACTCGACCGTGCCGTTCCCGCCGCTTAGGAGAATCGCGGGAGGGCGTCGGACCGGCGTCGCGGGAAATTTTGGCGGCCCAGGCGATTCTCCCAACCGGCACGGGAGCAGAGAATCGTGCCCTGAGAGTGGTAGATGTTGATGAAATTAGGGCATTAAGGTGCACGGGAGTAAATGGAATTGAGGTACCAATCAGCATGATCTAATTGAATGGTAGAACAAGCTTGAGTGGCTAAATGGCCTACTCCTCTTTCCAATGTTTCTATCAGGAATCTACCCCAACCTCCCCCCTCTCTCCTCGCACAATCTGGTAAACACACTCTGATTTCTATGAAACTAGGGGCGACACTGCACAGACTAATATGGAGATGATGAATCTAAGGGCGGGATTTACTGGCTGTTCATGCCGGCGGGAAATTCCGGTTCCACGCCGGCGCACGCCTCTCCCATTGACAACGGCGGGGTCGGTAGATTCCGCTGGCAGACCGCCTCCGCCGGTGAAAACCACGTGGTGGGGTGGTCGGTAAATCCCGTCCACAGTAACCAATCCACACATTGCAATGTGGTGTTTTCGTTTGAGACCAGGATAGTAGTATAACTTTGTAATTTTGACCAGTAGCAACGGGGTCAATGCATCTTATTTCTGCTGATATGGGGCAGCAGGTGGCGCAGTGGTTAGCACTGCTGCCTCACGGCGCCGAGGTCCCAGGTTCGATCCCGGCTTTGGGTCACTGTCCGTGTGGAGTTTGCACATTCTTCCGTGTTTGCGTGGGTTTCGCCCCCACAACCCAAAGATGTGCAGGCTAGGTGGATTGGCCGCACTGAATTGCCCCTTAATTGGAAAAAGTGAATTGGGTACTCAAATTCTTTTTTTAAAATTCTGCTGATATAACAAGGACAATAACAAGGGCTCCATTAACTGTATATCTTTACCCTGATTGGTTATGGACTGCATGCATCCATATTGCATGTGAGCTGCTGCAAGTTATAATTTTATCTCACTCTTTGGTAATATCTGATTATTTGAATAAAAACTTACGGAAAAGAAATAGATTTATTGACCAGGAATATCCTATCCCTCAACATTCAAACTTTGGTAATTGGGTGAATATATTCCAAGCTGTCCCCAGGCCTCTCAACACTATCATGATGCAACTTTGTCATGTTTGATAACAGTGAAAGCCAACTGCCAAATCCTTTTTAATTTGAAGGGTGCAATTGCACAGTGACGTTGAAATATCAAATTGCAGCTTGTGTGCAGTGGCAATGTTACCCATCCACAGGAACACAACAACAGGTATTGACATAGCAACGGTATTGTTCAACAATCTAACATTCAGGGCTTGAAATGACAAAGGTCTCCTTTTTGAAAATCAAAGAAACCCATTTTTGCTGCTTTGATTAATTTTGTTACAATTTTCGTTCGGGAAAAATCTTACACGACACCTGCTCTCTCAGCTTGACGTAAAAACTCTGAGCCACTTTTGCAAAGTGGCCCTGGTCAGTATTTATCCCTCAACTAACATTTGATTTTGAACAAATATTAATGGCAAACCGTCAATGGTTTCTGCTTTGGAGACTTGGAGCCGTTTCTAGGAGGTGAAATACAATATGTAGGATTCACAGGAGATATATAATACTCAAATTGTCTTCCTATACTGGCTGAGTGGCACTGTAATTACAGGTTAGGTTATTCTTATTGTTTGCAAATAACTTTAGAAAGGTTGAAATTAAGGTAGAGTCACGTGACGGTAATTGTAGCGTTCTCCCCCTTGAATGAGGAACACAGTGTGGAGCTGTAAAGAGGCTGTATGCTCAGGGTAACCATTCCTTCCAAAGCCTTAAAATGAATATTTTGATCACTGCAGTACTTATACTTCAAGGTATGTATTTTCCAACCCCTTTTTATAGTATTATGGACAGTGTCTTTAATAAATATTTCTGACTACTTAGTCTAACATTAAGTTAATATATCGGCGTGTCCTAGCAATACTTAGCTCAAACGCAAAAGCAGTTATTTCAGAACATTTGGTGCTGGTATTTCTATTTGAAGAATTATTAAGATGTTTATGTACAGCACTGATTGAAAAGGAGAATTCGCTCAATTATGTTTCCGATAATGAATTGCTTTTTTCGAAAAGAAATGCATTTCTGTTCCTCGCTGTTTTATAGGAGTTTGGACAATCAGTGCAGCGACTGTTTCATTCCCATCAAATCCAGTCACGTTGCTTGAGGGAGAACCCATTGGCTCAGTGGTCACAACAACAAGTGATGACTTTGGTGCTACGGAATTCATCATTCTAGGAGGCAATCCAAATTTTGACATTGAAAATGGTGAGAATTTTAACAGCACGATTCCAGCAAAGGTTGCAAGAGTGTGCCGTAAACTGGAAAAGACTTGAGTATTTCTGTCCAGCACAACCCAGTTAAGTGCTCACTTATTTAATTATACAGCAATCTAAGGTGTTATTTTTTCCTTGTATTTTCCACAAATATAAAAAACAAATCTGCTCCAAAATCTGACAGATTTATATGTAAAAATCACTGATCGATGCAGTTACAACCTGTGTTTCAGTGCTATGATTGCCAGGTGCAATGAATAATTTAGTTAGTGTTGCTGCTGATCACTTGCACTGTGACCCGTGCTGATGCCACGTTGTTCTAGTCATTAGGACAGGGGTTATGTGCGCATGCTGGAAGTCTACAAAGTGTGCATATTGTGATATCAGTCTATGTCTAACTCGGATTTGACACAACCTGCCATTTTGGATCGTGTTGCTCCAGTTAATATCCATCCTTAAATGCAGAGGGTGGAATTCACCCATTCAGGCAATTGTGCAGTCCGAATGTTACTTGCCACTTATTTACCCAAGCCTGAATGTTGTCTAGGTCTTGTTGCAAATGGATGTAGACTGGTTTGGTAGCTGAGTAGTTGCATATGGTGCTGAACACTGCAATCATTGGCAAACATCCCCACTTCAAGCCTTATGGTGGAGGGAAGGACATTGATGAAGCAGCTGAAAATGGTTGGGCTGAGGTCACAACCCTGAGGAACTCCTGCAGTGATGTCCCGGAACTGACATGATTGACTTCCAACCACCACAACCATTTTCCTTTGTGCTAGCTATGACTCCAACCAGCGGAGGTTTTTCCCACTGATTCCCATTGACTCCAGTTTTGCTTGGGCTCACACTTGGCCAAATGCTGCCTTGATGTCAAGGGCAGTCGCTCTCACCTCACCTCATAGAGCTTTACAGCACAGAAACAGGTCTTTCAGCCCATCGTGTCTGCGCCAACCATCAAACACTTATCTATTCTAATGGCACTTTCCAGCACTTAGTCCATAGCCTTGTATGCAATGGCATTTCAAGTACTCATGCTTCTTAAATGCTGTGAGGAAGTGTCCATATTTGGATCAAATCTGTGTGAGTCTATTACTGCATCTTAGCAACACAGTCAATTTGCTGATCAACTCTGCCAGATTTAGCATCAGAAAATGCAGATAGCAGAATGGAGAAATTAGTTTGCATTTCCAACATCTTCTCCATTTATAAAGGAGATCAGCCTGTTTTCTAGGATATCCTTCAAACAAATACAAGGTTTGGTTTTCCTCAGCATGTGCTTGTCATAGGAGAGAACAAGCCATGCTCCTGCCTTGGGTCAGGCGTATGGTCTGGACATGCTCCCAGTGCAGGCCCAGACTCTAGCAAAGAGCAGATCAAGATCGCAGTTCAGAGACTTGAAGGTACACCTTTTCTGGTCAACATTTGCTAACTGCTGGAGGGCAACAACTAAAAACCCAGACACCCGAAGCTCTTGTTGGTAGAGATGGAATGTACTTGCTGAGTTGAATCATTTATCATCTTCGGAGTGCCTCCGCCACCACACTTATATAACAATGCTGGGTTTATACCTTACGCCTGCCTATAAGCCCAGTTACATTACTTCAGAAGGGCCCTGAGTCCTCAGGTTTAGATCAAAGGAAATGGTACTCAGGTTTTTTCCTGTTTACTGAACAGTACTGTATAAAAACTTGTTCTATGCACTTTGTTTCAGCAACTGGAATTATTAAAACTATCGTAGATTTTAACTATGAGGGCTATATACCTAAATCATACATTCTTGTGGTGCAAGCTGTGAATGGTTCACATAGTGCCTCGCAGTCTCTGACGATATCACTCACCGATGTTGATGAACTCCCTGAATGTACTGCAGTCGTTAATGGAACAGGTAAAACATGATGAAGAAAACACTGAGCTTTGGCTTGCTTAAGTTTATATATAATATAGCTGAGTAATAATGTATATCATGGATGTGCACTTAAGCATCTGTGAACCTCGATGCTATAAGGTTCTCCTCACCTCTGCAAACATCTTGCTTCCTCATTCCCAATCCTTCTTTTGGTATCCCATTCTAATCCGATGAGACTGTCTGGGGTGTGACGATTGGAAGGTTTTAGGATTTTGGATTATAAATGTAGGGGGCAATTTAAGGGTTAAAAGCCTGGGATTGATGAAGTCAATGCTGGGAGGAGACAGAGATAGACAGAGCAATTTTGTGAGAAGCTGTGGAGAGAGGCAGTTTGGAGAAAACTGTAAAAGAGACAGGGGTGCTCGATAAAGGCTTTTGGAAGTGAGGTCTGATCTCAGATCTGGCAATCCTTGTTTTACTTGATACCACAAGCAATAGCAGAGAGGCAGTGAGTTCGTTGAAGCTTTGAGTGAAGAGAAGCTGAGTTACCTCTGCCTGACTTTGAGTCCACAATTATTTTCCAAGTAAGATCGTTTACAAAGTGATACTATTTTAAAAGCAGAGCAACCTTGGCTGGAGACAAGGGAAAGACTAAAACAAATCAAGTGAAGCAGCCATCTGAAGACCTTCAGATACAGTAAGAAGGGATTCTCATAAGGGATTTGCATTGTAAGGCACATATCACTTTAGGCCTTGCTTGTTCAAGCTGGGTTGGGAGCTGTAAGTGTATTTTCTTGTTGTTTGATGAGAAACTGAATGGTAGTTTTAAGGTCTATAGTGTGCTGTTCTTTCCGGGCTCGAAGTTACAAAGGTTTAATATTGTTGTTTTATAATAAAGTTTTGTTTAAAAAAAGTAACCAAGCCCTATTTGGATTGGATTGGATTTGTTTATTGTCACGTGTACCAAGGTACAGTGAAAATTATTTTTCTGCGAGCAGCTCAACAGATCATTAAGTACATGAGAAGAAAAGGGAATAAAAGAAAATACATAATAGGGCAACACAACATATACAATGTAACTACATAAGCACTGGCATCGGATGAAGCATACAGGGTGTAGTGTTAATGAAGTCAGTCCATAAGAGGGTCATTTAGGAGTCTGGTGACAGTGGGGAAGAAGCTGTTTTTGAGTCTGTTCGTGCATGTTCTCAGACTTCTGTATCTCCTGCCCGATGGAAGAAGTTGGAAGAGTGAGTAAGACGGGTGGGAGGAATCTTTGATTATACTGCCCGCTTTCCCCAGGCAGCGGGAGGTGTAGATGGAGTCAATGGATGGGAGGCAGGTTTGTGTGATGGACTGGGCGGTGTTCACGACTCTCTGAAGTTTCTTGTGGTCCTGGGCCGAGCAGTTGCCATACCAGGCTGTGATGCAGCCTGATAGGATGCTTTCTATGGTGCATCTGTAAAAGGTGGTAAGAGTCAATGTGGACATGCCGAATTTCCTTAGTTTCCTGAGGAAGTATAGGCGCTGTTGTGCTTTCTTGGTGGTAGCGTCGACGTAGGTGGACCAGGCCAGAGTTTTGGAGATGTGCACCCCTAGGAATTTGAAACTGCTAACCATCTCCACCTCGGCCCCGTTGATGCTGCCAGGGGTGTGTACAGTACTTTGTTTCCTGAAGTCAATTACCAGCTCTTTAGTTTTGCTGGCATTGAGGGAGAGATTGTTGTCGCTACACCACTCCACTAGGTTCTCTATCTCCCTCCTGTATTCGGACTCATCGTTATTCGAGATCCGGCCCACTATGGTCGTATTATCAGCAAACTTGTAGATGGAGTTGGAACCAAGTTTTGCCACGCAGTCGTGTGTGTACATGGAGTAGAGTAGGGGGCTAAGTACGCAGCCTTGCGGGGCGCCAGTGTTGAGGACTATTGTGGAGGAGGTGTTGTTGTTCATTCTTACTGATTGTGGTCTGTTGGTCAGAAAATCGAGGATCCAGTTGCAGAGTGGGGAGCCATGTCCTAGGTTTTGGAGCTTTGATATGAGCTTGGCTGGGATTATGGTGTTGAAGGCGGAGCTGTAGTCAATAAATAAGAGTCTAATGTAGGAGTCCTTGTTTTTGAGATGCTCTAGGGATGAGTGTAGGGCCAGGGAAATTTCTTCATGCAATTACACCTGGAGCAAACCAATCTTAAAAACGAAATTGAAATATTGGGATTTTTGGTCGAGTATCTGTTAGGGTCTGGTCAGGGATCATAATTGGGGGCAGGGCCTGTTTGCCAGGTGATTTGAAATGTTTTCCAACGTTACAAGTACTATTTTGATGCAATTATTATGCCTAGCCCTAAACTCAGGAATTCACTCTCCCTAAACCTCCCTTCTTTTTTTCTCCTCCTTTATGATGCTCTGTTTAACCTACCTATTTGACTACGTTTTTTCACACCTGTCCTAATATCTGCTTCTAAGTCTAAGTGTCAGATTTTGTGAGATAATTGCTCCTGTGAAGCACCCTGGGATGTTTTATCACCTTAAATTCGCTAGATAAATACAAACCGTTATTCATACTGAAGGCACAAATGATGAATGAAACAACGGATCTCCAGTTGATGTGCATAGTTTAAGCAAATTCTAATGTTCAGCCTAATGCTGATTTATATATTTGTTGAAGTTTCTACTTGTTGAAGATTTTATATCTGTAATCATAGAATCCCTATAGTGCAGAAGGAGGCCATTTGGTTCATCGAGTCTGCACCGACCCTTGGGACAAACACCCTACTTAGGCCCATGCCTCCACCATCCCCGTAACCCCACCTAATCTTTTGGACACTAAGGGACAACTGATCATGGCCAATCTACCTAACCTGCTCATCTTTGGACTGTGCGAGGAAGCTGGAGCACCCAGAGGAAACCCATGCAGACACGGGGAGAAAGTGCAAACTCCACATGGACAGTCATCCAAGGCCAGAATTGAACCCGGGTCCCTGGCGCTATGAGGCAGCAGAGCTAACCACTGTGCCATCATGTCATCAGTTCTTTGAGAGTCATTAGCTATTAGTTGCTCTACATGGTCCATTGGAGAGCCTTGTAGGGTCCACAGAAATTTGAATTAGACTGATATAATACATAGACTACCAATATTATGACATAGATAAGTCTCTGTCACATTGAGACACCTCTGTTCAAAGGTACCTTCTAATACTCAGCTCCAGACAGCTGGGAACCTATCCTAGCCATTAAGGAATAGAAAGAGAATAAATCATTTGCTGGAAATAGGCAGGACAGATTCAAGCCTCTTGTGCTTGTCCAAAGATGTTTAAAAATTCACCCCGATTCATTTCTAGACGACCTGGATAGTCGTTAGATGGCATGTGTAACAGATTCAATTGGACGAAAAAGCATTTTGATTTAGACAGCAGCCAGTCAGAGAAGAAATCCAACTACAGCTTCTTACCTCAGAAAGGATATTATTGTCATAGAGGGAGCGTAACAAATGTTCACCAAACCTGTTCTGGGGATGGCGGGACTGACTTATGAAGAGAGACTGGGCAAACCAGGCCGGTTTGGAGTTTCAAAGAATGAGAGGTGATCTCAGTTGAAACTTCTAAAATATTAAAAGAAATAGACAGGGTAGTTGCAAGTAAGATGTTTCCCTTAGTTGTGGAGTCCAGAACCCAGAGGGGGATACTTTAAAAATAAAGGGGATACCACTAAAGACTGAGGGGAAGAAATGTCTTCACAAAGTGTATTTGGAATTATCTCCCCTAGAGCTTTGTAAAACCTTCATCATTGTGTATGTTTAAAGCAGAGATTCATAGATTTTTGATTAACAAAAATGTAAAGGGTTATGGAGATAGTGTAAAAGGCATTGAAGTGTCCAATCAGCCATGATCATATTAAATGGTAGAGCAGGCCTGATGGGTTGAATGGCCGACTCCTGTTCCCATGAGCCTACATCACTACACCACTACACATCAAAGCTTAGAAATGGCTGTCTGCAGTATTAGTGAGGGTTGACATATGAATGCATTCAGGACTCTTAGTAAATATTACAGTCAGACATTTATAACTTTAAATGTTTTATCGTTTAAATATTTAGTTAGAAATACAGCCAATGGGATGTGTGTGCTTCAGTAATTCTAACCTTTCTGACTGTACGATAAAGACAAAATACATTTTAATGAAAAACAGCTCAACTCTGCTGCCAAAAATCCAAGAGCCAAGCCCAGAAGAACATCAAAATAACTTTTCTAAAGTGTTATTCTGTGGCCACTAAGTTGTGGCAGACAGTGTTCAATAATTCAACAAATTTAACAAAAAGGAAAGGGCATAGAGTATTTTCCAGAGAGGGATGACCGTCTTTACAGAACTGTCAGCAATTGTGTGTGACATGAACTGCAAATTCAAATTCTCGGTCTGATTTAACAAGAATAGGAAACCCTTTGAATGCAGTAATTTGCTTCATTTTGTAATCTGGGCGTGTACCATAACTGTGGCTGATTTATGTGTAGATTTATTTTTATTATTCAGTCTCAGGATGTGAATGTCACTGGCTAGATAACCATGTATTGCACAACCCTAATTGTCCTTGAGAAGGTGGTGCTAAGCCACCTTCTTGACCCACTGCAGTCTGTGAAATAGATTTTTTGTGTAATGATTTGCCTGGCAGTAACTGTTTTTGTAAAGGTAAATTTCTATTGCTATTCCATCGATAAAAGCTGTCAAGCATTTTTTTAGATGTCATTATTCAACTCCAACCAAAATCCATGAGTGTTTTGACCAGTGCGTCCAATGGAATATGTACTGATTGACAGAGACCGGACACTGAGGACTGGAGTCACAAAGACTCTGTGGATGGGTGAAAATGGAAACTGGAGTTTGTTTCTGAGATTTCCAACCACATTGGCAGAATTTCTTACTTTCAGTGGAGCCTTTTAAGTGTCCGGATTGGGTTGTGAATCCACACCCTGCACCCCTAATCTGGCTGGCTTCATTTGAGGGGATAGGTATGACCTAGTCCTCCGCAATTTTCATTCTGGAGGAAATTACCAGATTTCCAATGAGTCAACACCTCAGAGGTGTTGTGACCCATAGTTGTCATGAAGGGACCTTTCGAAAGGTGAGAGTAAAAGGTCCTTTATGTCTCCCTCCCCAAGCGTTCTTAGCTGAGAACACAGAAATCAACTAGAATGTTGAAATAGCTGAGCTCCAGGCTAAATATTACTTGATTGATAGGCCCAACGCTCTGATGTCTTCTGCAGATTGTGCAATGTTTATTTATACAAGATAAAGAGGATTCAAATGCTTACAGTTTCTCTAGTTGATACTTTAAAGGGTCTGGATGATTAACACTTTGAATGAACTTCAGGAAGAGGTTTCAATCAGAAAGTGGAATGTTATCATTAAATAAATCTTTTGAAGCACACTTTCGACACATCCTATTGACACTGTAAGGTGCACTGGTTATAAACAGTGTTCAGTGAGTTTTAAACAGCTTGAAAGTGCCATAACTTGGCTTGGGGGCATGAGGGTGGTGGGAGGGGGCATAACTTGGCATGTGAGGGCATGAGGAGTGATGGGGGGTAATGTGGGGTGTTCATGAATTGACAAGGAGAGAGCTGCCAGCGATCACTACCTCCCGGGAATGAATAATAGAAAAATAAACTGTGTGCGGGGTGAGGGGGTGAGTGGGAAGGGCAAGAGAGCCTTCCCTTTTTCACTATAATCTGGGATGAAAGCCCACAGAACCGAGGCGGGTCTTTTAAAAAGCCCACCTCGGCAGCTTGACTGCCTCAGAACATTTTGCCAGGTTTGCTGGGCTGACTGCAGAAAGCAGCCGGCCCACACAATGAAGGCGGGCAGGCTGAGCTGGGGATGTTCTTGACTCCAACTTCCCACTTCAATGCTGAGAATCCAGTCCTGAAAGCAAGGTGCTGATTTCCCATCAACTCCTACTGCAAACAACCAACAGAGGCACTCATAAAACGGCATGGTGGCACAGCGGTTAGCACTGCTGCCTCACAGCTCCAGGGACCCAGGCTCAATTCCGGACTCGGGTGACCGTCTGTGTGGAGCTTGCACTTTCTCCCCGTGTGTGTGTGTGGGTTTCCTCCGGGTGCTCCGGTTTCCTCCCACAGGCCAAAGTCCAAAGATGTGCAGGTTAGGTGGATTGGCCATGCTAAATTGCCCTTGGTGTCCAAAAAGCTTAGGTGGGGTTACTGGGTTATGTGGATAGGGTAGAAGTGTGGACTTAAGTAGGGTGCTCTTTCAAAGGGCCAATGCAAACTTGATGGGCCTCATGACCTCATTCGGCACTGTAAATTCTAGGAAAATTCAATCTTGTTTGAAAGCATATAATGCTGTACAGTTTTAATACCTATTAACTCTTACTTTTGTTTTATGAAGGACCTAGCGTGACTATGTCTGAGACTAATAATAATGGGGAATTTGTTTATGCATTCTCTGCATCAGACCCTGAAAATGCTTCCGTAAATGTGAGTTTCTTAAATATGAGGTTCCTTTTTTGTTTGATGAGATTTTGCAACAACACAGAATGAAAATGTGATATAAGAAAGTATGATCTATCTGTTTGTTTCATGCATTCAACCCCTGAAGGAAGTTTTTATTATTAGATTTCATTTTCATATCATCTGGCGTTTGAGGACCTCCCCTTCCCTGCAGAGATCATTTAATTCCCAGCACCGTCCCCCCTAGATATCATCCCCACAGCACCACCCCTGACCTTCCCCCCAGCCCTGACACCCTGGAACCCCCCCCCCGCCCATCCATTGCCATCATCACTCCTGGGACCGTGTACCATCATTAGCCCCTGTTCCCAACCTGGGATCAGTTATCTTCCAGCCTCACTAATCTCTCCAGCGCTGACCTGCTTAACTGTCTTAATGTTACAACCAGATCATTTCCTGCCCTCTCATAGCCAGTGAGCTGCTATGGAATGTCTGTTTAGTGCCCGCAGTTCATCCGTGATCGTGAAAAGATGGCCAGATTGGAAAATAATTCGGTAATTTGGGCAGGCAACGTGTCATAATTGCTGAATACAGGTTTTTCCCCCACAGCAGAGGCCTTGTGCTGTTTTGCTGCAGCACACTTTGTTGCCAGTTACTTCCAACATAGCCTGACACTTCATTATGAAAGGAACGTCCATGCAGATGTCCCGCATGCATGGAAGATTCAGAATCAATGCTACCCTGATGCCATATGGCCTATCCAGCTGATACAATGCCAGGATACCGAATTGAGACCAGGCAGTTCCAGACAAGGAATTTTCTCATTCCTCTGCAAACAACAAGTTTTAAGCAGCACGCGGCCCCCGAACTAGGGCTCTTCAACAGCCACCCCCCCCCCCCCCCCCCGCACCCCCCCAACCCCGGCAGAATCACCGGCAGCGAGGCCAGTGGTCCACACAAATGGCTAGTAACTTTTGCGGGACTGGAGGATTCTGCTGCCGGCTAATGGCAGGAAAATACGATGTGTGGAGGAGCAGAAAATCCCACTGACTGTGTCTGCAACACATCAGGGAGATACAGCAGTGCCTGTGGTGAGAGCAACCTCTGCACAAAGCCTGCATCCATAGTTGGAAGCTGACACTTCCCTGCTCCCTCTCAGTGACATGAAGCATTCTGGCTGGTCAGACAATGTATTCAAACTCTTGGTGTGCATTTTCTATCAGCACTCTCCTGCCACATCAAGGTCCTCCTCAGCAAGGGCACGATTCAGATTGTCCCGGGCGCAGTGAGTTGGTGACTCGCGATCGGTTCAGCTTGAAACCCGATTTGGGCCTCTCCCGGGATTTAACTGTCGTGCCAAGCTCCACTCCGGGTATAATGCGGTGGCTGAACCACTGCCAAGGTTTCATGGTCACCATTAAACTTTTGAATCCAAACTTTTATTGAATTCAAATTTCAACATCTGCCGTGGTGGGATTCAAATAGCAATACCCTGGGTCACTGGATTGATATTCCAATGACAATACCACTATGTTATTGCCTCCCTCAAAATGGAAGAGCAATAGTGATAGGGGATCTCATAGCCAGGAGATCAGACAAGCATTTCTATGGCAGTAAATGTGACTCCAAGAGGGTGTGTTGTTTTCCTGGTGCCAGGGTCAAATATTTCTCAGAACCTATATGTCGTTCAGGGGAAGGGCGATTAGCCAGAAGCCATGGTCCACATTGGTACCAACGACATCAGTAGAAAGAGTCATAAGGTCCTGAAAGCAGATTTCAGGGAGTTAGGAAGGAAATTAAAAAAACAGGACCACAAGAGCAGTAGGATTACTCTCCGTTCCACTTGATAATCATGAGCATAGAAATAGGAGGATTGGTCCATTGAATACATGGCTGGAGAAATGGTATAGGAGGGACTGCAGTTAGATTGGTTCAGGGGCAGGTGGGACCTGTACAAGCTGGACGTGTTACTACCCACAGGGAGATTTGCTAGTGCTGTTGGGTGGCTTTAAACTAGCTTGGGAGGGGGGGGTGGAAACCTGAGCTGTGGCCCAAATTGGAAGGAAGTGAAGTTGGCAACAGGAAGTAGTAGTGGGACTAAAAGGCAAAAAAACAAAGCAAAGCATCAAACATGCATTGAATGCAGAATGATGTCAAAAAGATAGAGTTAAAGACGCTCTGCCTGAATGCAAGCAGCATTCGTAACAAGGTAGATGATCTAAAGGCACAAGTAGAGGTAAATGGGTATGATATACTTGCCATTACAGAAACATGGCTGATGGTGACCAAGGCTGGGAAGTGAATATTCAAGGATATTCGACTTTTAGGAAGGACAGACAAGAAAGGAAAGGAGTTGGAATTGTGCTGATGATAAGGGATGGGATTAAAGTAGTAAGGAAGGATCTCAGATTGGAGGAACAATATTTGGAATGTGTGGGTAGAGCTCAGAAACAGCAAAGGCAGCAGATATTGGTTGGAGTTGTTTCTCGCCCACCAAATAGTCATGATAATGTGGGGCATTGTATTAATCAGGAGACAAGAAAAGCATGTAGCATGGGCAATTCAAAATCAGGGATGGCTTCAATGTGCACATAGACTGGTTAAACCAAGTGAGCACTAATGCTGTGGAAGACGAGTTTCTGGACTGTGTTCGGGATGGGTTTCTAGAACAGTATGTTGAGGAGACAACTAGAGGGCAGGCTATTCTAGATCTAGTATTATGTAATGAAAAAGTGCTAATTAATAATCTAGTTGTAAAAGAACCTTTAAGGCTGAGTGACCACAATGTGTTAGAATTTTATGTTTGAAAATGTGGAGGTTCAGTCTGAAGCCAAGGTGTTAAAATTGAATGAAGGAAATGATGAATGCACGAGGGACCAATTGACAGACGTGGATTAGGAAAATACACTAAAAGGTGTGACTGTGCATTGGCAATGGATTGTCTTCACAGAACTATTACATAGCCTGAACACCTATATATTCCTTCAGGGTGCAAAATCCCCAAAAAGCCAAGGAAGTTAAGGATTATATGTGATTAAAATAAAAGATTTATAAAGTTGCCAGAAATAGTGGTAAACCTGAGGCTTAGGAGGTTTTTGGAATATAGCAAAAAGATGGCCAAGAAACTGATAAAGAAAGGGATATTAAATATTAAAACAATCTAGAAAAAAAAAACCTCTAGAAAAAGGAAGCATTTGGCTAAGGCAAAGGTGGGACCATTGCCGGCAGAGTCGTGAAAATCCATAATCGGGAATAGAGGAATGGCAGAGAAGTTAAATGATTACTTTGTGTCTGTTTTCACCAAGGAAGATACAGGAAGTCTCCCAGATATAGAGATCCAAGGGACTAGGGAGAATGCAGAGTTGAAGAAAATGAGTATAAGTAAGAAAGGTTGCTATAGAAATAGTGGATGCATTGGTGAACATCTTCCTAAATTCTATTGATTTTGGAATGGTTCCTGCAGATTGGAAGGTAGCAAATTTCATCCCACTATTTAAGAAAGATTGCAGAGAAAAAACTGGGAGGTACACACCTGTTAGTCTTACATTAGTAGTAGGAAAAGGCTAGAATTGATTGTGAAGAATGTGATAATTGGCTATGATTTGATTGGGCACTGTCAGCATGGATTTACGGGGCGGGATTCTCCGACCCCGCCGCCGGGTCGGAGAATCGCCGGGGGCTGGCATGAATCCTGCCCCCGACGGTTGCCGAATTCTCCGGCACCGGATATTCGGCGGGGGCGGGAATCGCGCCGGTCGGCGAGCCCCCCCTGCGATTCTCCGGCCCGCGATGGGCCGAAGTCGCGCTGCTGGAATGCCTGTCCCACCGGCGAGGATCAAACCACCTCTCTCCCCGGCGGGACTAGGCGGCACGGACGGGCTCCGGGAGGGTCATGGGGGATGCGTGGGGCGATATGGCCCCGGGGGATGCCCCCACGGTGGACTGGCCCGCGATCAGGGCTCATCGATCCACGGGCGGGCCTGTGCCGTGGGGGCACTCTTTTACCCCCGCCTCGGCCACAGTCTTCACCATGGAAGAGACACCCCCCCCCCCCCAGCGCATGCGCGGGGATGACGTCAGCTGCCGCTGCCGCTCCCGCGCATGCGCGGACTTCCGCCGCCCAGTGAAGTCCTTTCGGCCCCGGCTGGCATGGTGTCAAAGGCCTTTCCTGCCGGCTGACGGTGCGCCAACCACTCTGGTGCGGGGCTAGCCCCTCAAGGTGAGGGCTTGGCCCCTAAAGGTGCTGAGAAATCCACACCTTTGGGACGGCCTGATGCCGGAGTGGTTCAAGCCATTCCGTCCCGCCGGGACCCCCCGCCCCGCCGGGTAGGGGAGAATCCCGCCCACAAATGGGAAATCATGTTTGCAAACTAGTTGGAGATTTTGAGGATGTTATTAATTGGCAAAGGAGAATCGATGGACGTAGCATATTTGGACTTTCAGAAGGCATTTGATAAAATCCTTCACAGGAGGTTGACTAACAAAATAAAAGCATGTGGGGTAGGAGGCTATATACTATCATGGATTAAGGATTGGCTAACAGGCAGAAAACAGAGAGTAGGAATAAACGTGTCATTCTCACATTGGCAGGTTGTGTCTAGTGGGGTACCGCAAGGATCAGTGCTTGGACCCAGCTGTTCACGATATATATCAGTGATTTGGATATGGGGACCAAATGTAATATTTCCATGTTTGCGGATGATAAAAAGCTCGGCGGGAATGTGTATTGTGAGGAAGATGTAAAACAGCTGCAGGAGGATTCGGACAGACTTAGTGAATGGGCAAGAACATGGCAGGTGGAGTAAAATGTGGAAAAACTGATCCATTTTGGTAGAACGAACAGATGTGCAGAGTATTTCCTAAATGGTAAGAAATTAGGAAGTGTAGATGTTCAAAGGGGCCTGGGTGTCCTTGACCATAGATCAGTGAAGGCTGACATGTAGGTGCAGCTAACTATCAGGAAGGGTAATGGAGTGTTAACCTTTATCGCAAGAGGATTTGAATGCAGGACTGGTGAGGTCTTGCTTCAATTGTACAGAGGTTTGGTTAGACTGCACATGGAGTACTGTAAGCAGTGCCTCAGAAAGGATATTATTGCCAGAGACGGAGTGCAACAAGGGTTCACCAGACTTGTTCCAGGGATGGTGGGGCTGTCTTATGTTTCAACCTCTTTAGCTTTTGCAGTGAAATCAAACTGACTGCTGACTGATACATGCAACTTACTTAGATTGATATTAATTTGTGCAAAATGTATTATATTTCCACACCAAATGTATGATATTCTGTTTATTTAAGACAGTAACTATTGCACCTTTGACAACAGTGTGTATGTTCTTTTTATAACTATTTTTACAGTATACTATACTCCCAATCTCCACATCGGGTACTCTTACACTGTTTGCTATTGATACAGTGGGTGTAATTTCTACAATAAGTGCAGTGGATTATGAAGCTTCTGATCAGGTACGAAAATGATAATCTATTCACTTATTCAGCACTTTATATGTCATGGCACCATAAAGCTCACTGTGTGATTGTTTATCAGTTTCAAATATCCCTGTGATGGAGATATACCCCCGTAAGGGTATAAATTGGTTCTGTATTGGGGTCACTGTTTCTTTAAACATCTTCCATTGTTTTTCAGTTGTTTCACCCATTATAAGATTTTCCCAGTTAATTGTGGACAGTCTCTGTCTCATCTCATTAAAGTTGGCCTTACAGAAATCGAAAATTCTAGTAGCTAATTTGTGCTTTTCACTTTTAAACATTAGATTGAACCAGATGATGTTATGATCACTATTTGATAAATGTTCATGCACAATTAGGTTACTAATTAAATCTGGTTCATAACTCATTATTATATACAATATTGTTTGTCCCCTTGTTGCATCCAGGACATGTTATTGTAGGAAATTATCCCTGATGCACTCCAGAAATTACTACCTTTCTGACAGGTGCTTGACTGCCTCTCCCAATCTTCGTTCATGTAAAAATCTCCCATTAATGCTACTTTGCCTTTGCGACATTCTTGCCTAATTTTGGCATTTATACAATCTAGCACTTCTAAGCTGCCACCAGGGTGTCTATACACAACACATATTACAGTTTTAGATCCTTTACTGTTCCTCAGTTCCACCCACAATGTCTCCACTTGATGCTTTCCCCTCATTATATCCTCTCTTACCAATGAATTGATTCTGTTTCTAATCATTAAAGCTATTTTCACCCCCCCCCCTGCCCACCCCCCCCCCCCCCCCACGACCCCACCACCTGCCATTTTCCCTATCTGCCATGTAAACTTTATAACCTGGTGTACTAAGTTCACAGTCCTGACCACCCTGCAGCCATGGCTACCATATCATAATCTCTAATTTGCATTTGTGCCTGCAGCTCTTTTCCATTGCTTTTCACGTCAGAGGTTAGGATGCAACAACACTCAGAAAACATGTCTCTGTTCATTTGTAAAGCCATCTTTAATTTACAAGGTCACCAGGGTTCAAGTTGCCGTCTAAGTCACACACCATCCTGATTAAGAACTACCACTGTCACTAGGTCAAAATCATAAAAGCACTGTGGGTGTACTTGCAAAACATGGATTGCTGCAGTACAAGAAGGCAGCTCACTGCCACCTTCGCAATGACAATTAGGGATGGGCAACAAATGCTGATCTAGCCAGCGATGCCCTTTGAAAGATTAATTTAAAAAAACACTGCACTATATTTAACTAATTGCTCAAGTCTCTAAACATCCTACTCTTGTGACTAAGCCCAGCATATCATACGACACCAGAGGTTTAGTGACACAAAATGATTACTGTAACAGTAATGAACCGTAGCAGATATATTAGCTCTAGTTGGTTTTCAATGATGAAAATGTGATCACATTTTGTCTTTCTGCAGCGAAAGCGGTATCATGCAGTGGTTTCTGTTTCTGACCCAGCAGGCAATACTTGCACTGGTACTGTAACTATCCACATTGCTGATGTCAATGATGAAGTTCCAGTCATAAGGTTTGTTATTAAACTCTTATGCAGGCCACTTATTGGGTTATTACTGTATTTGAGAAAGAGAGTCAGCTTTGTCCTTTCATATAATATTCTTAATTTGCGAGAAATACAAATTCTGAATTCATATATGTACTTCTCATGAGTAATTGCATAAGATTTCCTTTTTAATACTTAGGGGTAGACTGACATTACATTTCCTATTTCTGCTGTTTTTCCTGTTTAACTTCTTCTACGAATCATGACTTAGTTCAATCCCACTGAAAAGTAAGATCAATATCAAAAGCATCCAGGTTGTACATTAATAATGAACATCCATTTTCTAGTCAATGCCCTTCGAGTCCAGTGTCAGTGGATGAAGAATTACCTGTCGGAACAATTGTAGCATTTATATCAGCCTCTGACAATGACACCAATGATTCTTTGACTTTCTCCTTTGCAATCCCTGAACTTGACTTCCAAATTCAGCAAGGTAAGCAGATTGGCATCTCTTCATTAAGTAATTTCAAAGGAGAATTCAGAAAAGTGATTATTTCAATTTTCATTTGATGCTTTACTCCCTCTTTTCTACCGCTGTCTATTGATTCCTGTACATACATTTTGAGTGAGAGATCAGAGTATGGAATCTGGAGTATGCTTCGAGCACATAAAATTGACAGACTGGTTTTCCAAAGTCAGTATTCCCCCTCCCCGCCCTCACAATTTAGGTTATACCAAGGATACAGAAGCAAAAAGTGTGCCACATGGGAAATTTTAAATAAATGTTCTTATTAAGATGAACAAGGCATTCTCTTGTATCCATGCGTTTATACCAGAGAGCAAATTGAGGAAGTTAATACATTTGGCAGAATGATTAAATACATATGAGATAATAATTGTGATGTGATTTCATTGCAATTTGTTTGTAATTTAAACACAAATACTTCTTCAAAGTATAAATCTATTAGAACTGCGCTGTGTAGATTACCATGCATAGAAGATTGTTTACTGGAGAGTAGTGTTCGATAGCTGTGAGTTACAATATTTGAATGAAACACTTAACAAAATACTTTGTAGAAAGCACTGTAACTAATACACCAGATAACACCCAGTCTCTGCAGGGAAGGGAAGTTTATTGAGGTTGGCAAACCAGTCTGAAAACAACTGAAAACAGAGAGAATAAAGAAGGCTCAATTGAGCGATCTTATTTTGTTGGTGAGAAGTAAGGAGAACGCAGGTTTTATAACCACACAAAAAGATACAAAGGTTTGAAAAGATTTACAGTCAAAATTCTGGAAACCAATTGTGTTATAGTGCAGAAAATGTCTTGCTGTTCACTTGCCACTGATTTTTCCTGAGCTTTGTTCAGGGACACTAGTCTTAACAGAGCGGTATTAGTGTAGTGGATGCAGCCACAGCATTATTTATTAACCTGCCCAGGCATATAACTAACTGGATCGATGCAACATGAAAGTGCAGGAAACTAATTTTGCAAAGTGGGTGGAACTAGAAGATCAAAGTAACTACAATAAGCAGTCTATCTGAAAATAACAGGGAGCGTTTACTAAGATCATAGGTATTATAGATACATCGTCTCATAAAATAAATGATCAATATTAAGCAACTGATCTCTCATTTTCAGATGGAAATAACATATGGATTGTTACTAATTCCACATTGGATTATGACAGTGCCTCTGAGACCAGCTACCAACTAAATATAATTGTCACTGACCTGGCATCTCACAGTGCCAGCTGTAACCTAAATGTGTCTTTAAATCCTGTCAATGAAGCACCTGTTTGTGACCCTCAGTTTGTGGCAGGTGAGTAGGGTGAATGATGGATTAAAGTATCAGTCAGTCCGTTGATGTGCAAGGGTATATCTGTCTCTCATGGACATATTTGACTCATATCTATGGAGGCTCTACTGTAGAATGGAAGGATGAGTCTTACCTGTGTTCAGTATGCTGATGGGTAGAGTTCAGCCCTGGTCAGTGATACATGCTGCCCTGTGTCTAATGCATTGAAGCAGGTTAATATGGTTCACTCTGGGTCAGGCATTTGGCAAACAGACATTGAAGCTTCATATTCATTCAACCTGATCTGACAGACATGTGAACACAATGGTCTGTCGATGGATATGTCTTCCTAGATATCAGAGTTAAGATTGTCACATTTTAATGTGTTTTCTGCCCTCATCCATTCTGGGATCTAGATTGCACTTCATCCAAGATATTTTGGGAATTCTATATTCAAACAAATAAGGGAATTTTAACTCCATCATATGTTAAATTGGTCAAAATTTGAAAACCAAAGCCAATCCAACACCATTCCAGTTTGTTCCTAGTCGGAACAATGCCATTTTAAGAGTTTGATCGCATGATGTATTGATGACATCATCGGCAGTTTGGGTGAGCTAACTAGCACACTGTGAGAAAGTACCTCTCCAATAAAGCTCTTCTTTATTTGTACTTTGTGGTCCGCAAGCCCATGCTTTTAAAAATACCGCAAAGAACCGGTAATGACAGGGACTGTTTAGCACAGGGCTAAATTGCTGGCTTTGAAAGCAGACCAAGGCAGGCCAGCAGCACGGTTCAATTCCCGTAACAGCCTCCCCGAACAGGCGTCGGAATGTGGCGACTAGGGGCTTTTCACAGTAACTTCATTTGTAGCCTACTTGTGACAATCAGCGATTTTCATGAGGAAGTCGGAACCCTGCCGGCAGACTCCCGGAGAAGAAAAAATATTGAAAAATCGTCGATACGTGCACAGATATCCTAAAAGGTTTAAGAAGATAAGAACATCATTACACCAAAGCTGGCAATGAAGTGGTGCTGAATAATGACAGCAAACATCGAAGGAACCAAAATTCAAACAAAGATTTTGGTGAAAACAGCATCAAAGGAAGTTTGCCACGTGCTCTGCCCAGAAAGTTCTAGAACAATGCTCCTCCGACGGTGAGCAGCAAGTAAAGTAACAAGTACCCTGCAACAATAGCTTAGAACGGGGGTGCTCCAACCTTGGAAGGAAACAGGATGAGCTCAGCGGTACCTTGTTGGGAAAAAAAAGCAAGGTCATGCTAAAAGTATTTTGTGGCACATTTGTGCTTCCACCAGCTTTCCCATAGTAAAATTATGACACCATATGAGGTCATTAGACAATAAACCTTCTGAAAACTATGTTTGAGAATCCAGTATCTGGGTTTAAAGAACACTAAGGCCCGACTGGAAACATATAGCAGGGACCACAATTATTGGGACCACGGGACCCTGGTTACCCATGGACAACAGTTAGTCTAGCTACTACTGGCTGTGACTGGTTACATAGACTTGACCTGGACTGGCAACAAATCTTCTGAATGGGTTCACACGGTTTGTAAGATGTCCTAGGAAAGTAACCGGTACTCTTCCTGGAAGACCTGGGGAAGATAAGGGGGGCACAAATAAAATTTATGTTGTCCCAGAAGTCTAAGGCAAATAGACTGGTCCCATACACCTTGCTTATGACGATGGACAGCAAGCTGAGCTGGCTGGAGAACTTGGGTAGTATACGCTTGGTCCAGTTCGCAGAGTGTGCAGCGCCAATGGTCCCGGTGCTAAAGCCAGATAAATCCATCCACTTATGTGGTGACTACAAAATGACAGTGAACATGGCCTCCTTCTTGGACAGGTAACCCCTGCGACCAGCTAAAGACCTTTTCTTGAAGTGGGCTGGGGGCCACTCATTCACAAAGCTGGATATGAGCCATGTGTGCCTCCAGTTGGAGTCCAGAACATACGGCACCATTAACACCCATGTGATTGCCCAAATAAAGCCGGCTCCCACACGGGGTGTCGTCAACATGTGCAATTTTCCAGCGGGTAATGGAAAGCACTCTTCAGGGGTCCCCAGGGAGGCTGTCTACCTGGATGATGCACTTATTCAGGAGCCACTGAGAAGAAACACCTGGACAATCTCGAAGAAACGCTTAATCGATTTTCAGATGTAGCTGTCTGCCTGAAGAGGGGCAAATGCGTCTTTCAGCTGAAAGAAGTTATATGCCTAAGATGCTGGGTCGATAAGGATGGGTTGCACCCAATAGAGGAGAAAGAGAAGAAAGTCAGGGCCATCAAGCATGTCCATACACCCAAGAACACAACAGAGCCAAGGTCATTCCTAGGGCTTGCCAATGATCACAGAACAATTCTTCAGAATTTACATTGCTGCTTTCTCTGCCTGAGCCAGCAGGTGTATTACTCAATTGAGTTTTAAAGCAGTGATTTTTTTTCACTGTTTCTGTCTGGACTGCTCTCTAACTTCCAGGCAAGGGTCTTTGTAATAGGGGGCTTCCAGGCAGGGGTGACTGTAATGGGAGTGGGGGTGGCTTCCAGGCATGGAGTCTCTGAAGTGGGACGCTTCCAGGCAAGGTTCTCTGTAGTGGGAGGCTTCCAGGCAGGGGTGTCTGTTATGGGGAATTTCCAGGCAGGGATCTCTATCATGGTGGGCTTCCAGGCAATGAGTCTCTGTTAGTGGGGGGCTTCCAGGCAGGAGTCTCCATACTGGGGGGTTTCTAGGCATGATTCTCTTTAATGGGGGGGCTCTCTGGTGGGGTCTCTCTTAAGGGGGCTCTCTGGTGTAGGTCTCTCTTATGGGGGTCGCTGGTGGAGGTCTCTCTTATGGGGCGGGTCTCTGGTAGGGGTGTCTCTTATGGGGTCTCTGGTGGGAGTTTCTTTTGTGCGCATCTCACGTGGGAGTCTCTCTTATGGGGGGTCTCTGGTTGGGGTCAAATGGGAGGTCTCTAGTGGGGATCTCTCTTATGGGGGTCTCTGGTGGGGTTTCTGTAATAAGGGTCTCTGGTGAGGAGTTAATGCATGGGTCAGGTCACCCTCATAATATGGCAGGGGTGACCCAGAATATCCCATGGTGGAGGGGGACACAATTGCATTGCGGGGGCGGATGGGGCCCAGCCGTCGGACCTCGCTATTGGGCCGCCCATTCAAAATGGCAACCCGATAGCGGGATTGACGAGGATATCCCTCACAATGTCTGTCATGCATAAATTTGCAGAGCAAGGGATAGTGAATCACCTCTGATTTGTGCTCCCAGTGCGAGCACAAATCAAAGGTGATTCATCTCCAATGGGAGAATACAGCTGGATTCTTCGCTAGTGGGATTCTCCATTGCGCCAGCAGCGTACCCACACCTGGGAATTTCTCGACGGTGTGGGGCTGCCCACAATGGGAACCCTCATTGGCCGGCGGGACGGAGAATCCCGCTGCCGGGGGGGGGGGGGGGGGGGCGGCGGGGGGGCACCGCCGCAGCAGTGCGGGATGGAGAATCCCACCCATAGTCTCCCAAATGGAGAATTCCAGCCACCTATTTCACAAACCTGTTGGAGTTTTTGAAGATGTAACTAGCAGGATAGATAAGGGAACCAGTTGATGTGGCATATTTGGATTTTCAGATGACTTTTGAGAAGGTCATACATACGATGTTACTAAGCAAAATTAAAGCACATGCGACTGAGGGAAATATACTGGCATGGATTGAGATATGGTTAATGTACAGAAAACAGAGAGTAGGGATAAACAGATCATTCTCAGGTTAGCAGGCTATGACTCGTGGGGTACCGCAAGGATCAATACTTGGGCTCCTGCTATTCACAATCAATATGAATGATTTATAATGGGGACAAAATGTAATATTTTCCAATTTGCTGATGTCACGAAATATGGTGGGAATATGAGGTATGAAGAAGGTGCAAAGAGGTTTCAAGGAGATTTAAGCAGGCTAAATGAGCAGATACAATACAATGTGAAAAACGTGAAGTTGAAAAATAAAAAAGCAGAATATTTCTTAAATGGGAAGAGATTAGGAAGTGCGCATGTCCAGAGTGACATGTGTGTCTTTCTTCATAAGTTACTGAAAGATAACATGCAGGTGCAACACACAATTAGGAAAGCAAGTGTTAAGTTAACCTTAATTGCGGGAATTTGAGTGCAGGAGTAAAGGCATTTTGCTGCTGTTGTATCTTCTCTTCCCTTCGCAGGCAATCCCTTGGGATCGAGGATGACTTTCTTGCAAACAGAGGTTGTTGTTCCCGAGGTCACTAATAAATCCAATGTTGGATCCACACACTCTGCCACAAATGGGGCCGGTAGTGTTTGATGATGCAGGTGGGCAGGATGCTAGGATTTTGGTACACTCCTTTCACTGTTTGTCCTTGGCCTTTGCCTGGGCCTGTCAGAGATGTTTGAGATGCCTGGCACCTTTGTAAATGCTTCTTCTTTAGTTTGAGTTGTCTTTAGAAATAGATTAAACAAATTGATGGGGATGTTGCATTTTTCAGGGAGGCTTTGAGGATGTCCCTGAAATGTTTCCTCTGCTCTCTTGGGTAACCACTTGCCCCGTCTTGGAGTAGAGTGCTCGATTCGGGAGCCTTGTGTTAGGCATGCAGGTGATGCGGTCCGCCTAACTGATTAGCTGTACCCAGTTCCTTGATACTGGGGATTTTGGCCTGAGGGAGGACATTTGCACCATTTTGCCAAGGCATTGCGGGTGATATTTTTCCAGGGATTTAAGGCATCTGCTGTACGTTGTCCATTTCTCTGACGTGGGCAGGAGGGCATATAGTACTCTAGCCCTGTAGACTGTGAGCTTGGTGCTGTGTTCCAGGTATTTGTCATCAAACACTATTTTCCTCAGTCACCCGAAGTCTGTGCTAGCACACTGAAATGAAGTTGAGTTTCTTCATCAATACCTGTGCTCACTGAAAATAGGCTGCCAAGGTATGAGAAATGATCCACGTTGCCCAATGGTTCGTCGTAGATCTTGATAGTCAGGAGGCAGTATTGCACAGCAGGAACAGGCTGGAAGAGGACCTTTATCTTCCGAAAGTTTGGCCAAGGTTCATTCTTCCATACGCATCCGTGAATGCATCAACGATAATTTGGAGCTCAGTCTCTGATTGAGCGCATATGCAAACATTGTCAACATACTGCAACTCAATGACAGAGGTTGGGGTGATCATGGTTCTGGACTGTAAGTGGTGTAGGATGAATAGTTTCCCGCTCGAACTGCAGAGTAGACTCAACTCCAGTGGGGAACCTAATGGAGATGGGTTGGAGTGTGCAGCAAGGAATATGGAAAAGAGCATTGGTGTGATGTCACAGCCTTGCTTGACCCCAGTTTGCAATGTTATTGGGCCTAAGGCAGATCCATTGGTAAGGATCATACTTGCATGTCATCATGCAGCAGGTGGTGAATGGCCGGCAGCTAAATTTGAGGAGAATGATCCACGATCCCTTCTAATTGTTCGAGTCGAAGTGAGGTTCAAAGGCCATGAACAGATTGCTGCTGCTCTCTGCGCTTTTCTTGGACTTGCCTTGCTGTGAAGATCAAGTCCACTGTGTCCTTTTTGATGGTTGGAATTTGCATTTTGACTCTGGCAAGAGTTCATCAGCCACAGGGAGATGGCAATTAAGATGGACTCTTGCAATGACCTTCTGTGTGGTGGACAGCAGAGATTACCCTTCGATAGTTACCGCAGTCAAAGTTCTCTCTTTTATTGAAGATTGTCTAAATTACAGTAACTTGAACCCCTGACATTCTCTCCCCCTTCCAGGTGAGGGAGATGAGATCATATATATGTGCCAAGAGTACTTCTCCACAGTATTTTAATATTTTAGGGAAATCCGATCTGCACCAACAGCCTTCGCAGCATTGGATCAAGGCCAGCATTTGTTCTTATCCATAATCACCTCAATGCCAAAGTTACAGTGCTAAATGCCACTCTAGTCATTGAAACACTTCATCATTGGTTCACCTCAAACATAAACTAATTTATTGTCATTAGCACCATCATTTACATATTGATGTAATACCATTTACAACAATCACATTTCCTTTGTTACAGGACCTTCTGTTTCTATTGCTGAGAATGTTGTTATTGGTGCCTCTGTCTATAAGATAACTGCATCTGACCCTGATACAAATCTTTTACAAGTAAGTCTTTTCCAATGATAGGATGCTTCTATTCTGAAACAAACCTAAGACTTACAGACTAAGCTTTCATCTGCATTTTGAACAATTTTGTTCCTTGTAACAATGATAAGTATCTTCTGCCAAGCTTCCTTTTTCATATTTTCCCACCAAGCATCTCCACATTTATCTCAATCTGTCAGTTCTTCTTACCTAATCCTTCCTTCCCTCTGCTCTTCTCCTTTTCTCTCACACCCTAGTTGCCTCTTCTCGTCAACTGTCTCTCAGCCTGCACATTGCCCCTACTCCATTTGACTCCAGTACTCTCCAAGTGGATGAACCTTGCTGGACCGATAAAGCTCCTGACTTTCCCTGTGCAACAGTGCAAGAGATCAATCAGCAGACAGCAAGTGGAATTTTCTAATGTTTTGTCCAAGTGTCAATTCGGGCATGAAAAGCAAAGTATAGCCTGCTTCCTGTAATGCTGGCTTTTCCCACTGTATTTTTAAAGTCTTACGCAATAGAAATCAAGGAGCCAGGTTCCATAATGACAGATTGACAAAGAGTCAACCCTACCAGCAACCTCAGATCTTCACAGATCGAGGTGCCCTGATGTCAGAATGATAAAAATGGATAAAAGGAACACCCACCCTCATACAAATCTGCCCCCACCTCCCCCTTTCAACAGACATAGAACTCCTGGCAGCTCCCTCCCACACACCCCCTTCACGGTATTGTCCAGGCATGAGCCTCTCCCCTCACTGGTGCTGTACTTACCTGTGCGCCCAAGTGGGGTCTGTTCGTTGGTGCACGTTTTCTAGAAACCAGTTGTAAACCGTGCCAAATGTGATGTCACGCCACTATGGGGGGATGTTACATTGGATGGCCTGCTAATTATATTTAAATATAAATAAAATATTTATAATAGGTTTCCGGTCATTGCATGGCGAGAACGCAGTTACATCATTGGAGGGGGGGCAGGGACAATTGAGCAGGGAAACGATTCAAAGCCATTGGGATCACTGGCTCAATTCCAGCCCCCCCCCCCCCCCCCCACCCGCGGTAATTTCCGCCCACCAAAAACAGGGTGAAAAATCCCTCCCAGTAGATTTGCACTTTGGAGTAAGAATACAAATGCTCAGCAGGTCAGGCAGCATCTATGGAGAAAAAAGCACTTAATGTTTCTGGTCAATGACCTTTCATCAGAACTTTGGAGTTTATCATAAAAGATCCAGATTTGTGACTCACTGATAACACAATCTAGAATCCGGGAGAAACCTGAATTCGCATTTTGTATGTTTGATGTCAACAAATCAAGATTGAAATAGGACAGAAAATGAAGTCTATCCAACTGTTCACCAAATGAATTGAATATAACATTGACAGAAACATAACTTTGATTTTTTTCAAGTATTCCTTGCTGTCGAGTTCCTCCACCAATACCACCACACAATTTAACCTGGACAACTTGGGTCTAATTACCACAGCAGCTCATCTGAATTTTGAAAATGGTGACATGGTAGGAGACACATTATTACTCCTGAGCAAGGAGAATTACACAGTTACTTTATTCCAGTCATTTCACAGACTTATATAGATCTCATTAATGGATTTAATCTGGAGTTCTGATCTTTCCCTTCAGCTTTTCTATGCTGTGGTATCTGTTAATGACACTGGGTCCCCGAGCCTCGCTTGCACAGGCACAGTGACTATCACAGTTACTGATGTAAATGACGAAGTTCCAATCTTCAGGTACGTCAAATATTATCCCCCTGTTGGCAGACAAGATCAGTTCTCATTGGACTGATGTTTCTTTTGTTTACTAAATAGGAATGTTTATCCCATTTTCAGCTTCTGCCCATCAACCATCTTAACCCCGGATGAAGAAGTGGCTGCTGGCACAACACTAACAACTTTGTCTGCCTCAGACAGTGATAGAAATGATAACCTGACTTTTAGTTTTGCAGTAAATGAGCCTTCCTTTGAAATCCACCAAGGTAGGGACACAACGAACTATTGCAAATCACCCAGGACATTGGCCATGGTGAAATGGGTGTGAAATATTTGTAACTGTTATGTTATGTTGGTGTTAAGTTTCTTCCTCTGTTTTATCCCTGTTCCCTGTGTTTCTTTATCCCGTTGTGTGCTTCTCTTTGCTCTGATGTTTGTTTCTGTACTTGTATCTATGGTAGTGATGGTTTCTTACAGATCTCAGTGTTTGTGCATGTGTACAATATCTGTTTTTGTTTATCATGTCATCGCCTCTTTTTGTATGTAGTTCCTCCACCAATACCTCTTTATGACTCTGTGCTTATTGTTGTTGTTATGTATCTGAGAATACACCCCTGCTGGTGGGACATCGCGCGACCTGTTGTTCCGTCAGCAGAGAGTGTTTGCACGGGCTTCAGTTTTCCATCTTAGATTGTATGAGCAACATCTCCGAATAAAACTTCCCATCATGTTTTTAAGCATCCAGAGTGTGGGCACCTCCATACCATTGCTCTTTGTGGAAAATTTAGAGATATAGTAAAATAGAAAATTGGCGATGAGGATTGAGGCAAGAAAATAAAATTGCTGAAAAAAATCATTGACAAGAACAATGGAGGCGGCGTCAAGAGTGGTGAAAAGATTCTCTGGCTTGGACTTGCATGCGTCGGGTGAAGCACAACCTCTGGTGTTGAAGGTTTAAAAACAGGTACACAACTGTGAGCAAGAAGAACAACAGTCCGAAACCTGTTTGCCGTTGAATTGGGTAGAGGCTGAGCTGCAGTGGCCGTGCATATAGCAAAGCTAAATGGGCTGCGGGAACAGGGACTCTGTACAGACCGCTACAGGGGTAAAAGGTCAAACCACAATCGGACACCAAGAAAGATTTTTAGGTTGCATTGTGGATAAGGTGATCACTTGTCCCATACATCCAGAAGGGTTGGAAGGGAGGAAGCTGATTGAAGTATAGACCCTCGGAACCGGTATCCGCAACAGCATGAAAAACCAGCACCATGGATGCATTTGATGAAGACAGTGGGACTTGGAACTCATATGGTGAGAAATTCTAATTATATCTCATAGCGAATCAAACACCAGAGGACATAAAGAACAATAAAAAAGAACAGTACAGCACAGGAACAGGCCCTCCGGCCCTCCAAGCCTGCAACGATCACGTGTCCTATCAAGACCAACTGCCAATATCCTTGTATACCCCGTCTGTTCATGTGTCTATACAGATAAGTCCTAAAGTTTGCTAACGTATCAGTCTCAACGACCTCACTTGGCAGTGCATTCCAGGCCACCACCACCCTCTGTGGAACACCACTACTTATAGCCTCCATTTGGAAAAACACCCTTCCAATGCTCCCCTCTGTCTTCCATGGCCAAGCCAGTTCTGAATCCATCTAGTTAGTTCACTCCTTACTCTGTGTGATTTAATCTTTTGCACCAGCCTGCCATGAGGGACCTTGTCAAATGCTTTACTAAAGTCCATGTAGGCAACATCCACAGCCCTTCCCTCATCAATCATTTTTGTCACCTCTTCAAAAAACTCAATTAAATTAGTGAGACATGACCTCTCGTGTACAAAACCATGCTGTCTGTCGCTAATAAGACCATTCACTTCCAAATGTGCATAGATCCTATCTCTGAGAATCCTATCCAACAATTTCACTATCACTGACGTCAAGCTCACTGGCCTATAATTACCTGGGTTATCCTTGCAACCCTTCTTAAATAACGGTACAACATTGGCTATACTATAATCCTCTGGGATCTCACCTGTGGCCAATGAGGAAACAAAGATTTCTATTGGAGGCCCAGCGATTTCATCTCCTGCCTCCCTCACAATCTGGGATAGATGCCATCTGGCCCTGGGGATGTGTCTACATTAATGCTTTTTAACATATCTAACACCTCCTCCCTTGTAATAACGACCTGTTCTAAAGTATTTACATACCCCTCTGAGACACCACCAATCAACATGTCCCTCTCCTTTGTGAATACCGATGCAAAATACTCATTAAGGAACTCACCTACTTCCTTTGGTTCTACGCATAATTTCCAGCCTTTGTCCTTGAGTGGACCAACTCTTTCTCTAGCTACCCTCCTGTTCCTGATATATATAAAATGCCTTGGGATTCGCCTTAATCCTGTCTGCCAATGACATTTCATGACCCCTTTTTGCCCTCCTAACTCCCGGCTTGAGCTCTTTTTTACTTTTCTTGTATTCTTCAAGTGCGTCATCTGTTTTTAGTTGCCTAGACCTCACGTGAGCATCATTTTTTGTTTTGACTAGACTCACAATTTCCCTCGTCATCCATGGTTCCTGAACCCTGCCTTTCCTGTCCTTCCTTTTCATTGGCACATACCTGTCCTGCACTCCCATCAGCTGCACCTTAAAAGACTCCCACATGCCAAATGTAGATTTATTCTCAAACAGCCTCTCCCAAACAACAGCCACCAAATCCTGCCTAATCTGGTTGTGGTTAGCCTTACTCCAATTTACCACCTTGACCCTTGGACCACACTCGCCCTTTTCCATGAGTATCCAAAAGCTTACAGAATTGTGGTCACTGTTCGCCACATATTCTCCCACTGCAACCTTGATGACCTGGCTGGGCCCGTTCCCTAGTACTAGGTCCAGTATAGCTCCCACCCTAGTCGGACTATCCACATATTGTTCCAAAAAACCTTCACAACGTTTCTCAGTTCAGTAGGTGTTAAATTTCTCTGCTGCTGCAAAACTTTGTGCACCCAGCAAAACCGAGAGGTCAGACCTATAGCAAACTAATGAAGATTTTAGAAGGGCATTTCTCATCTAGACCATTGTTAATTGCAGAAAGGTTTCAATTCCACCGCCATAGTCAGGAAGAAGGTGAAAGTATTTTGCAGTTCAGAATGACTTTAAGAAGGTCAGCAAAATACTGCGAGTTCGGTGCAATACTTGATGACTCTTTGTGTTTGTTTTGCATCAGAGAATACATCACTGCTGGTAAAGTGCCACATGACGTGTAGTGACGTCAGCAGTGGCTTTTGCACGGGCTTTGCAGTTCTCCATCTTAGATTGTATGATCAACACCTCTTAATAACACCTCTCATCATGTTTGATAGAACCCATATATGGGCACCCCTGTACCTTTTCTCTTTGCAGCTAACAAAGAAATATAACAGGTTTGTGGACTCCGCAGTGAAGCTTTTCAGAGAAAGCTTCTTACTGTAAGGCGGTTAACTCTAAATGGTGCTGCGGATGTTGCCACGTCGATGGAGTTAGCAACTAAAGAGGCTTCACAGATGGGGGACTAGAGTGAAGATCCACAAGATGGAGATTGTAAGAAACTAGGCTGAAAAGGGAGTACCATATCATCGATATACACAGGTTGGACGCTCAGTGAGGGAATGCTGGAGTAAAGAAAATAGTTCTTGTTCGATGGCCTGATTTATATTAAAAGAACACATACAACTAAAGCTATAAACAATTTATTTACATTAACTGTGGGCAAACTACAAATCAACAGATGAATAACTGTATGATCAAGGACAAGCAACGTATCTCCAGCTTCCTCCAGCCAGTCTGAGGGGTCCCAGACTCTAACATTTACTTATATCCAGTGAGCCTCCTTGTGGTCCATTGGTGAATTACAACACAACACAGCCGCAAAAATAACTGCAAGAACTGTGGTGAAAGGGCCATATTGCCAATGCACGTTGGGCTCAGCAAACCTCACCAACACCAACGAAGAACAGGAAAAAAAAAACTATGTGGATTAGTCATGTCTATTAGTTAGTAGACGAATGTTCAAAAACACTCAGGGGACGATATACCCAAACATCTTCAGGAGCCGTCTTATTGGTGCGGGGTAGCCTTGTTGGTGCAGGGTGATCACCACGCTTCTGCACATTCCCAAAAACTTGATGGAACTTGATATAACAGTTGTGAGCTCATACATTAATTCAGTCTTGTATACCTATTAATGTGTGTCATACATCTGAGTTTTTCTCATTTTTTGGGCACTCACCTTGTACTTTCTAGCATTGCTTTGTCTTTATAGTACTTTTCTATGTGGTGATGTATATTATTGGTAACTTTTGGTGATTTGTGTACTGTCACTTTGCCACTTGGTGCATTGGTTGTGTTCTTTTGCATTATTATGAGAGAATGATCTAGATTAATAAAAAATGATACATACTGGAAAACAGGCACAGGAGATCCACAGAGTGGACAATGTTCTAATGGTTATGTAAAAAGAGGAACTTGCAACACTTGCCCTGGTACTTGGATGTGTTTGCCTTGATAAGATAAATTTGTGAATCTTTATTGAGTCGTATTTCATTTCTCTTTAATGAGAAAATAAACTTTATTCTGCCATCACTATCTGTCCATTGTCTTTCAATTCTCATAATTTATTGTAAGAAGTCTTACAACACCAGGTTAAAGTACAACAGGTTTGTTTCAAACAGTAGCTTTCGGAGCACTGCTCCTTCCTCAGGTGAATGAAGAGGTATGTTCCAGAAACATATATATAGACAAATTCAAAGATGCAAGACAATGCTTAGAATGCGAGCATTTGCAGGTAATTAAGTCATTACAGATCCAGAGAAAGGGGTAACCCCAGGTTAAAGAGGTGTGAATTGTCTCAAGCCAACGTTGTCTCGGCCAACGTTGTCTACCTCATACGATGCAGGAAAGGATGCCCCGAAGCGTGGTACATTGGAATGACCATGCAGACGCTGCAACAACGAATGAACGGACATCGCGCGACAATCACCAGGCATGAATGTTCCCTTCAAGTCGAGGAACATTTCATCAGTCAAGGGCATTCAGCCTCTGAACTCCGGGTAAGCGTTCTCCAAGGTGACCTTCAGAATGCGCGACAACGCAGAATCGCCGAGCAGAAACTTATAGCCAAGTTCCGCACACATGAGTGCGGCCTCAACCGGGACCTGGGATTCATGTCGCATTACATTCAACCTCCACCATCTGGCCTGGACTTGCGAAATCCTACCAACTGTCCTGGCTTGAGACAATTCACACCTCTTTAACCTAGGGTTACCCCTATCTCTGGATCTGTAAAGACTTAATTACCTGCAAATGCTCACATTCTAAGCATTGTCTTGCATCTTTGAATTTGTCTATATATATGTTTCTGGAACATACCTCTTCATTCACCTGAGGAAGGAGCAGCGCTCCGAAAGCTAGCGACATTGAAACAAACCTGTTGGACTTTAACTTGGTGTTGTAAGACTTCGTACTGTGCTCACCCCAGTCCAACGCCGGCATCTCCACATCATGGCTACCATCGACACCGCAAACTGCCGGCTCAAAGTGGAGAGGATCTCCAGGAAGATCGCACATATCGACACTGACATTAAGCTTCTACAAAGATGCAAGAAAGCAGACAAGATCCCGAAAGGGCTACAGATCACAAACCAACTCAAGTTGACCTACAACACAGACTACGCTGAGAGACTCTGCCGTCGCACCTCTCTCACACTCCTCAACCACCTCGTCCGCCAGCTCTACAGCAGACGACGCAACCTGGAAACCAAGATAGAGGCCATATTCTCAACTTGCGTGCAGGATGCAGCAGACCAGCTGCGGAACACCGCCAAACAGATGAGACAACAATACTATGCCACCTATATGCACACCAAGAACAGGAAGCTTGAGAAACTCGGCATCACCACCAGCAGCAACCAAGCCACCCCCGGTACCACAGTAGAAAACAATACAGGGAAATCTATTGTCAACTTGTCGGACTACACCCTTCAAACAGACGAAATCGAAGTCCTCAGCAGAGGGCTCAATTTCTCCACCACCACCAAAATGGACCCCATCAGTCTCGTAGCAGCCACGGAGGAATTCATCAGGCGAATGAGGCTCCGGGAATTCTTCCACAGATCCCAAGAGGCTGACAGTGAACCCAAGGAGACTACCAATGAACTGGAACAGCAGACCGAGAGAACTGCGGTGCGGCAACCGAAGAGGAAAGAGTCGAATTGGACCACCCCAGAAGACCGCTGCCCCAGACTCGACATGTATGCTCAAGAGGAGTCGCGTCAATGCCAGATTCATCAGTCGCATTCACAAGGCAGCCCCGAACGTCACCCAAGCACAAAGCAACGCCATCCGCGCTCTCAAGATCAACCGCAACATCGTCATCAAACCAGCAGACAAAGGTGGGGCCACAGTCATACTGAACAGAACGGACTACTGCAAAGAAGTATACCGACAACTCAACAACCAGGAACACTACAGACAGTTACCCGCAGATCCGACCAAGGAACACATCCACCAACTCAACAGACTGATCAAGACCTTGGATCCAGACCTTCAGAGCGCTCTACGTGCTCTCATCCCACGTACTCCCCGCATCGGAGATTTCTACTGCCTCCCAAAAATACACAAGGCTAACACACCAGGCCATCCTATCGTTTCAGGCAATGGGACCCTGTGTGAGAATCTCACTGGCTACATCGAGGGCCTCTTGAAACCCATCGTACAAGGTACGCCCAGCTTCTGTCTTGACACGATGGACTTCCTACAGAAACTCAGCACCATGGACCAGTTGAACCAGGAACATTCCTCGTCAAAATGGACGTCTCGGCACTCTACACCAGCAACAGCCTCAGTACTCAACACCGACAACTGCTAATCTCCAGACGCAATTCTGCAATCCATCCGCTTCATTCTGGATCACAACGTCTTCACCTTCGACAACAAGTTCTTCATCCAGATGCATGGAACAGCCATGGGGACCAAATTCGCACCTCAATATGCCAACATCTTCATGCACAAGTTTGAACAAGACCTCCTCACCACACAGGACATTCAACCAATGCTGTACACCAGATACATCGGTGACATTTTCTTCCTTTGGTGAAGAATCACTGAAACGACTACACAATGACATCAATAAGTTCCATCCCACCATCAGACTCACCATGGACTACTCTCCAAAATCAGTTGCATTCTTGGACACACTCATCTCCATCAAGGACGGTCACCTCAGCACTTCACTTTACCGCAAGCCCACGGATAACCTCACGATGCTCCACTTCTCCAGCTCCCACCCTAAACACATTAAAGAAGCCATCCCCTATGGACAAGCCCTCTGTACACACAGGATCTGCTCAGACAAGGAGGAGCGTAACAGACATCGACAGACGTACAAATGGGATATGGCGCTCGAGTCATCGATCGACAGTTCCAACGCGCCACAGTAAAAAACCGCTCTGACCTCCTCAGAAGACAAACACGGGACACAGCTGACAGAGTACCCTTCGTCGTCCAGTACTTTCCCGGAGCGGAGAAACTACAACATCTTCTTCACAGCCTTCAACACGTCATCGATGAAGATGAACATCTTGCCAAGGTCATCCCCATACCCTCACTACTTGCCTTCAAACAACCGCGCAACCTCAAACAAACCATTATTTGCAGCAAACTACCCAGCCTTTGGAACAGCGACCACGACACCACACATCCCTGTCATGACAATCTCTGCAAGACGTGCCAGATCATCGACATGGATACCACCATTACACGTGAGAACACCACCCACCAGGTACGCGGTATATACTCGTGCGACTCGGCCAACGTTGTCTACCTCATATGCTGCAGGAAAGGATGTCCCGAAGCGTGGTACATTGGCGAGACCATGCAAACGCTGCGACAACAAATGAACGGACATCGCTTGACAATCACCAGGCAGGAATGTTCCCTTCCAGTCGGGGAACACTTCAGCAGTCAAGGGCATTCAGCCTCTGATCTCCGGGTAAGCGTTCTCCAAGGCGGCCTTCAGGACACCCGACAACACAGAATCGCCGAGCAGAAACTTATAGCCAAGTTCCGCACACATGAGTGCGGCCTCAACCGGGACCTGGGATTCATGTTGCATTACATTCATCCCCCACCATCTGGCCTGGGCTTGCGAAATTCTACCAACTGTCCTGATTTGAGACAAAATTCACACCTCTTTAACCTGGGGTTACCCCTATCTCTGGATCTGTAAAGACTTAATTACCTGCAAATGCTCGCATTCTAAACATTGTCTTGCATCTTTGAATTTGTCTAAATATATGTTTCTGGAACCTACCTCTTCATTCACCTGAGGAAGGAGCAGCGCTCCGAAAGCTAGTGTTTGAACCAAACCTGTTGGACTTTAACCTGGTGTTGTAAAACCTCTTACTGTGCTCATCCCAGTCCAACGCCGGCATCTCCACATCATAACTTATTGACCAGTGCTACCAGCAGTTCCAAACCCTCATGTGGTCATATCCTGAAAGGAAATTTAATTTACCTGAGTTAATTTTGTTGAAACAGGTTCTTCTTTTGTCTTTCAGGTGTAGACACTGCAATAATTACCAATGCCTTCGTGCTGGACTCTGACAATGTGTCTGTTACCAGTTTCTACACATTATATGTAGTCGTTACAGACCTGGGAGGTAACTCAGCTATGTGCATCTTGAATGTGTCATTGGTTGCCATCAATGAAGACCCTGAATGCGATGCTATATTTACAGCAGGGACAGGTGAAGATATTTAAATGATTAATCTTGATCAAAAGTGAATAGCAAATGCAATGAGTTGAATTTTCCTCTGGTAACAATTTCTTCTGACCCCTAATTTTACTCTTCATACACCAATTATCTATCCAGAATGGGTGTACATCTTTCCATTGGTGGTGTGGTGATGTGACAACCATTATTGTGCATAACATCAGCAGATAGACGACAGTAGAAAATCTGCTGCATTGGAAAGAAATGCAATTTATGTCCTGCAATCCCCATGGTGCATTGCAGAACAGTTAAAATTTCATTCTAATAAGTCTGGAAGTGGGACCTCAACAGAATGTGTGAGTTTGGTAAGCTAAGGGAAACAGAAATATCATTCTAAAAATCTATAATTGATGGAATTAACATTTAACTGCAAGTATAATGTAACTGCGAGTACTGTTTAAATTCCAAGTCTCACCAGAGGTCGAAGCAGGGAAATAGATGTTATCTACTGGTAGCAGCTAAAATAGTCAATTAAGGAAACCTGCTTGAACTGGTCCTTTGCTGGACTAGGGCTCAGCTTGTCTCTTTGTTCAGAACGTACAAATTCAAAAATTCTCAGTGTGACCAGCTTCAATGGAGTGTGAGAGTTTGGTGAGGAGGGCAGGGAGATACTCCTTTGCTTTTTCTAACTTCACGCTGTAGGAGCTGGTTTTTACTCTAATTCAGAGGAAGAAGCTAACTGGTGAGTATCCGATAAGTGCTCAAGGCCTATTTTATTCTTAAGGTTTCAAATCACACAGGAATTTGTGATAAGATTAGTAAAAATATAAAAGAAAATAAATAAATGAATAAAATAATTCGGTTATTAATTAAAGCACATAGGTAGTCAGGTCGGGTGATGTTCCATGGATGCAGCATGTGGGAGATCCTGGGTAGTGTCATACAGGGAACACACGTATGCACAAAGAATTTGCGGCTTGCAAAGCTTTGGCTGAGTCACTAAACTGGAGGCTGAGCTGCAGACACTGCAACACATCAAGAAGGGTGAGAATAACCTGGACACTGTACCAGGAGGTGGTCATATCCCATAAGATACAGTCTTCTGCTTTGAAAGGTGGGCAGGGTTAGGAGGATGTGACTGCACCTGAGGCAGGTAAGGGGACCCAGAGAGCAGGAGTGCAGGAGTGTCAGCCTCTGCAGTTGTCGAAAGGGTTTGAGGTTCTTTTAGCATGTTTGGATGAGAGTGGAGGCTGCAGGCTGGACGAGGTGACTGGCCAGGATGCTGTGGTACAGAAAGACACTCAAATGGTGCATGAAGTGAGTGGGCAGGGGAGGGGACACAAAGAAATGTAGTGGTAGTAGGAGGTCAGTATATTAAGGGGATTGACACTGTTCTCTGAGGAAAGGAGCGAGATTCCAGCCGCCAAGTTGCCTACTCGGTGCCTAGGTTTGGGATAGAAAATTTTCTGGATAGTTTCTTAGAACAGTTACTTCTGGAGCAGGCTGTACTAAACCTAGTAATGTGCAATGAGATAGGATTAATTGATAACCTCAATAACCTCATAGTGAATACACCACTAGTTAGCAACAATCATATGATTGAATTTTACAATTAGTTTGAGGGGGAGGAGAGTACATCCATGACTAGTATTTTGAACTTAAATAAAGGCAATTATGAGGGTATGAAAATGGAAGGGGAGGGCGTGGGCTCATGTAGGAAGCAACAACTTGGGCACAACACAGAAGGAGTTTCTGCATTGTCAGTATGAGGAGCTGGGCGTCAATTTATGAAGCAGAACCTCAAAGGTCATATCTCTGGATTATTAACGGAGCCATGTGCAAATTGGCATAGAACAAATAGATTAGTGAAATGAAAACGTGACTCAAAGGCTGGAGTGGGTTCCGATTCGTGAGGCACTGGCAACAGTACTGGGGAAAGTGGGATCAATACTGTTGGGACAATTTGCACCTGAATGTCCTTCAGTGGATTGGTTAGTTTGGTTCGCTGGACGGCTGGATTGTGACGTGGATTCAATTCCCGTACCGACTGACTGAAAATCTTCTCATCTTTGTCCCTCATCTGATGTGTGGTTAAATCACCACCACTTCGCTCTCTCTCTGATAGGGGAGAGCAGTCTAAGGACCCCGGCACTTTGGAGACTTGCACTTATTTCAATATAACACTGTTGCTTCACAGCGCCAGGGACCCGGGTTCAATTCCCGAATTGGGTCACTGTCTGTGCGGAGTCTGCACGTTCTCCCCGTATCTGCGTGGGTTTCCTCTGGGTGCTCCGGTTTCCTCCCACAAGTCTCGAAAGACGTGTTTGTTAGGTGAATTGGACATTCTGAATTCTCCCTCAGTGTAACCCAAACAGGCGCCGTAGTGTGGCGACTAGGGGCTTTTCGCAGCAACTTCATTGCAGTGTTAATATAAACCTACTTGTGACACTAATAAAGATTATATTATTATTGCATTTTATGTACATTTTGAGTGAGAGAAGAGTACACCCATGACTACTATTTTGAACCTAAATAAGCCAATTATGAGGGTATGAAAATGAAGCTAGATAAAGTGAACTCGCAAATGTGGTTAAGGGACAGGTGAATAGAGACTCTGAGGCACTGAAAGAGATATTTCAGAATGTGCAGAATAGATACATTCCAATCAGAAAGAAAAATTTGAAGAAATGGGCCATTCATGGTTAACTAAAAAAGTTAAAGACTGTATCAAACTTAAAGGAAAAACATATATTTGCACCATGATGGGTAAAAAGCCAAACGATTGAAAAGAATATAAAGAAAGCAAAGAATAACAAAAAGATTAATAAGAAAGGAAAACTTAGACTACGAAAAAAAGCTAGGTCACAGTATAAATAGGGACAGCAAGGGGTTCCATAGATATTTAAATAAAAAAGCGTTAATAACGTGAGTGTTGATCCTATAGAAAGTGCATCTGAGAAATTGATATTGGAAAGTAAGGGGACAGCGGATGAATTAAATAGGTATTTTGCACCTGTCTTCACCATAGAGGACACACATAGCGTCCCAGAAATAGCTGTAAATCAGGAAGTGGAAGTGAGAGAGGAGTTCGGGAAAATTACAACCACCAGGGAAGTGGTATTGAGCAAATTGTTGGGGCTACGGGCTGACAAATCCTCGGGTCCAGATGAACTTTACCCGAGTCTTCAAAGAAGTGGATAGTGAGATAGTTGATGCAATGCAAACTGGAGGAGCAGCATTTTATCTTCCAATTAGATATGTTACAGCCCTCAGGATTCAACATTGAGTTCAACAATTTTTTTAATCCAAAACATTTTTCATCCCAACATAAAACTCCGCTCCCCCTCTCCCACAGAGCCATCTGTCACTTGTTTTTTAGTTTTGCTTTCACTGAGCACTGGCTTTTGTTCTGCCAGTAACACATTCTGCTATCCTCTCCTTATGTCACCGCCAGCACCTTTTATAGTCCTTCACAAGGCAATTAATGCTTCCTTTGTCTCATGACCTACACATCTTTGTTGCAATCTATCCTAGCTCCTACCTATCACTGACCTTCTAGTTTGCTTCAACTGGACCACCCCCTCTTATACAGTATATAATCCATCGCAACTCTCCCTCTCTTTACTTCTGTAGAAGAGTCATACAGACTTGAAATGCTAACTCTATTTTCTCTCTACAGGTGCTGCCAGACCTGCTGCATTTTTCCAGCATTTTCTGCTGTTATTTCAGATTTTTAATATCCACAGCATTTTGCTTTTATGTTATTGAAATTGTTGATGCAATGGTTTTAGTTTTCCAAAATTCCCTATATTTGGCGAAGGTTCCATTAGATTAGAAAACAGCAAACATAACCCTTTTACTTGAACAGGGAGGGAGGCAGAAAGTGGGAAACGACAGGCCAGTTAGCCTAACAACTGTCATTGCGAAAACGTTAGAAGCCATTATTAAAGACGTTATAGCAGGCCACTTGGAAAAATTTATGGGAATCAGGCAGAGTCAACATGGTTTTGCGAAAGGGAAATCATGTTTAACCAATTTATTGGAGTTCGTTGAAGGAGTTACATGTGCTGCTGATAATGGGGAACTGGTGGATGGAATGTACCTAGGTTTCCAGAAGGCATTTGATAAGGCAGCAAAGGTTGTTGTGTAAAATAAAAGCTCATGGTGTAGGGGTAATATATTGGCATGAATTAAAGATTGGCTAGCTAACAGGAAACAATTAGTACAAATGTTTTTTTTCTGTTTGGCCGATGTGATGAGTGGTGTGCCACAGGGATCAGTGTTGGGTCACAACTTTTCACAATTTATATAAATGATTTGGATGAAGGGACCAAAGGTAAGATTGTTAAATTTGCTGATGACACAAAGATAGGTAGGAAAGTAAATTATGAAGAGGACATAGGGAGGCCACAAAGAGACATAGATAGGTTAAGTGGTGGGACAAGATCTGGCAAGTGGAATATAATGTGGGCAAATGTGAAATCCATTTCAGTAGGAAGAGTAAAGATAATAACAGAAAATGCTGGATAAACTCAGCAGGCCTGGCAGCATTTGTGGAGAGAAACAGTTTTTAAAAAAAGTATTTTTTTCCAAATTGTTAACATTTTAACATTTAAAGGATACAGCAGGACAAAGTAAAACAAACACAAAACCCCAAACCCGTCCCTCCCCACCACCCTAACCAACCATCCCACCTCACCCCCTCTGCCACCCCCAGCAGCTGACGGTAACCAGCTCCTTGAAATGTAGTATAAACGAACCCAATCTCTATGGAACCTCTCACTCTCCCCATAGCAAATTTCACCTTTTCCAAGTGCAAGAATTCCATTAAATGCCCAGCCACACCAAGGCACAGGGTGGAGAGACTAACCTCCACCCTAACAGGACCTGTCTACAAGCGATCAATGAGGCGAAGGCTGAAACATCTGTCCCCTCTCCCGTCTGTAACTCCGGCAGGTTTGACACCCTGAATATGGTCCCCGGGGGACTGGGCACTAAATCCACAAACAAGATGGCCGACATAGTGCTGAAGAACGACCTCCAAAATTTCTCCAACTTCGGGCAGAACCAGAATAATGTGTACGTAATTGGCTGGGCCCCTCCCACACCGCTCACGAATATCATCCACCCCCCTCAAACAACAGGCTTATCCTCGACTTTGTCAGGTGCGCTCTATGCCCGACCTTTAGTTGTATCAACCCCCGCCTCGTACACGGGTTGGGGCATTCACCCTCCAATGGACCCTCTGAAAGGAAAAAAGGGGGCGCTATTCTCCGATCGCGGGACAGAATGTCCACGCCATCGTGAACGCCGCCGTGTTTCATGATGGCGCAAAACGGGTGCGGGCTCTAGCGATTCTGGCCCCCACAGGGGGCCAGCACTGCGCTGGAGTGGTTCACGCCGCTCCAGGCTCACTTCCTGGCACGTACTGGGGGTGGCGCCAACCCGCGCATGCGCAGTGGCGACGCGCCAACCCGAGCATGCGCGGTGGCTTTACGGAACGCGCCGGCACCGACGCAACATGGCGCGGGGGTTCTGGGGCCGGACGTGCCACAAAGTAGGCCCGGGGGGGAGAGGCCGGCCTGCCGATCGGTGGGCCCCGATCACGGGCCAGACCCCATCGGAGGCCCCCCCCACCCGAGGACGGAGCCCCCGTCACCCCCCCACAGTCTGCCCCCGACCCTTCACGCAGAGTTCCCGCCGGCAGCGACAAGGTGTTTGGGGAGGGAGTCTGCTTTTTCCGCACGGCCGCTCGGCCCATCCGGGCCGGAGAATCAGCGGCCCGGCCTCGTGCAGCGGCCCGCGAAAGGCGCCGCGCCAAACGCGCCGGCGCAAATGGTTCTGATTCTCCACACCTCGGGGAATTGTGCGCCGGCGTCGGGGCGGCGTGGCGCGGTTGCGCCGATCCTGCGGTCCGGCGCTCCAACTTAAATGGAAAATGCCTTATTTTTAAATTGTGTTGCCTTGTTTGAAGTTTCTCCCACAAGGAGAAACATACTTTCAACAGCCGCCCTGTCAAGTCCCCCCAGCATCTACGATGGTTCAATAAAATAACCTCTCATTCTTATAAACTCCAATGAATACATGTCCAACCTGTAAACCTTCGTAAGGCAAACTCTTCATCCAGAAATCAATCCAGTGAAACATATCCACACTCTTTCCAGTGCAATTATATCCATTCTAAAATCAGGAGCCAAAACTGTACATTGTACTATAGATGTGGCCTCACCAATGCTCTGTACAACTGTAACAAAACTTCCCTACTTTTATATTCCATTCCTCTTGCAATAATCAACAACATTCCATTTGCCTTCCTAATTGCTTGCTGTCCCTACTTATTAACTTGTTGTGCTCATGCACCAGGACACCCAGATCCCTCTATGCTTCAGAACCTTGTTATCTTCCTTGATTTAAATAATATGCTGTTTTTTTATTCTTCCTGTTATTTGGATAACCTATTGGACAAGTTCACATTTGCATACATTACATACCATCTGCCAAATGTTTGCCCATTTCATCTATTTATTGCCCTTTGCAGACTTATGTCCTCTTCATTACTTTCTCTCCTATCTATACTTGTGTCATCAGCAGATTTAGCAACATTCGGTCTCATTGTATAAGTCATCCAAAAAGAAGGCTATGTGAACCAGCCTTCAAAAATAATGGCATGCATTCTCCATTGCCCATGACTGGTAGCAGGTTTCCCGATCCAGTGGAAAATCAAGTATCGTCCAAAAGACGGGATCAGCGCCGGGTGCCGTTCCCATTTCGGTGCTCCGGTCTGCAGCGAGTTTCACGGCCCGCGCTGGTAGCATCGTGCAAAATTGGTCATTGGCATCGTTCAATGGGCTGGAAGATAACAGAATTCTCCAGCCCCCTGTGATGTTCCAGCCCTCTCAGCCAGGATTCACACGGGTGTGAATTGGTGCTGCTTCTCCCAAGCGTGGCCTTGATGCAGAGGACAAGGTGAGACAAAGGGGTCAGTACATAAAGGAGATGCCCCCCAGAGTCCATCGGAATGCCCCCTCTCCCCTACAATGCAAATCCTGCTCACCCCATCTTCCCCCATCAGACCCCTCCATCTGAGATGCCTTCTTGAAAGCTGAAGAACAGTAGAGGCAGTCGAGTAAAATAAAATCACTGCATTTTCACTTACCCTGTTCTAACATCTGCTGCCTCAGACGAAAGTGTCTAAAGCAGTAGCTGTTGCAAGTGTCAGATGTTTCTTCCAAAGCCAAGTACACTTCAAAGGGCTTGAAATCTCTTGACAACCTTGGAAATGCAAATCTTGCGTTCAATTTCACACAGCAATACATTTGATTAGTCAGCGATTGATAGTTTTCTTACTCCAGAGACAGTTGTTTGGTGGATTGGTGATCTATCTTTCCCTTCATGCTTGAATGCATCTGCTGTAATGTTAACCACAATATTTATAAACCATCTTGATAAATAGCTCCTCACCACATCAAAAGCAGCTAAGTAATTCCACATCCTCATGCACAAATTAGCATGGTCAAGGAGAGGGACTTGCTCCTGAGCGCTGCTCCCAGAACCAGTGGAGACCAGTTGCAAGTCTCTGTGGCGGGAGTACTTAGTCTCCAAAATGGAGAATCCAGCCCAATAGCTGCAAAATAATGCAGAAACCTTCCAAAACGATGAACAGCATTTCTCCCTCCCCAAACAAATCCAGGTTTTCATGAGGACATTGGATTTTTTAGCTTTCAAAAAGAAATAAAATTGCACCACCATCTTTACCATTTAGTGATCACAGAGATTAAAGTACATTTAGTTTTTGCATTGGGATTACTGCCAGCGCTAAAGTGAAAATCTCATTGAGATAGAAATTTTGAAAGAGCTTTCGAAATTCTTCAGTACAGTGTCTGTAAAATGAACTAATTTGCTGCCATTAGCACCATTGTTTACACATTGATCTAATGTTATTTAGATTAATCATATTTCCTTTGGTGCAGGACCTTCTGTCACTATTCCAGAGACCATTGCTATTGGTGCCTCTGTCTATAAGATAACGGCATCTGATCCTGATGGAAATATTTTACAAGTAAGTATTTTCTTTTCTTTAAAATTTAGAGTACCCAATTATTTTTTTCTCCTATTAAGGGGCAATTTAGCATAGCCAATGCACCTAACCCACACATCGTTGGGTTGTGGGGGTGAAACCCACGCAGACACGGGGAGAATGAGCAAACTCCACACGGATAGTGACCCAGGGCTGGGATTCGAACCCGGGTCCTCAGCGCCGCAGTCCCAATGCTAACCACTGCGCCACATGCTGCGCCACATGCTGCCCCAAGTAAGTATTTTCTAATGATAGGTTGTTTTTGATCTATATTACGTGTTAGGGCAGCATGGCGGTTAGCACAAGGGACTCTGGTTTGATTCCAGCCTTGGGTGACTATGTGAAGTTTGCACGCTCTCCCCATGTCTGCATGGGTTTCCTCCCTCAGTCCAAAAATGTGCACGTTAGGTAGATTGGCCATGCTAAATTGCCCCTTAGTGTCCAAATTGTGCAGGTTAGGTGGATAGGCCATGGTCAGTGTATCGGGATGTGTGATAGGGAAGGGGAGTGTCCTGGATAGAGTGCACTTTTGGACGGTTGGTGCAGACGTGATGAGCTAAATGGTCTCTTTCTATTTTGTAGAGATTCTATGATTCTATGACGCGAAGACATGCAATCAAAACTTTCACCTTCGGTCTGCACCATTTTAGTGCTTATTAGAACAAGATGTATGAGAGAAAACTAGGATATTCAAGCATCAGAAGTGATTACAGACTATCTGTTAATAGATTCCCAACCTGTTTATAATCGGATATTGTCAACCAATGGAGCTGATTGCGATTTCTCATTTTGGAAATGGTCATTGTGTGTGCATTCCTTTTCCTAGTCTTCCTCTCTTGTTTCCATTCCTGCCCTTACAGATCCAGCTCTAATCCTCGACCTCCCTGCCCTTCACTCTCTCCTGTCTTCCTCTCCACTTCCCAGTTTAATCTCTTAATTCCCTTCCTCCATTCTCAATTGCTCTTTCCCCATTACCCACCTCATTCTCCCTCACATCCCTCACATCCACACCTCCTTTACACCATCTCCTTCCTTCTTTCTCTTATTCGCTTCTGTATTCGCCTCTATCCTTCTTTGCTTCTCTTTATGACTCACTCTTTCCCTCTTCTCTCTTCATCTTTCCAATTCCTCTATCATTGTCTCTGTCTCTCTTTCTCTCTATCCTCACTTTTCCGAAACTCCATTTGATTCCAGTTATCTCTACGCCTAATAATCTTGCTGGACCTAAACATTACAAATGGTCTCGATTTTCCCCGTACACCAGCACACAAGAATGCCTCACAGTCAGTCTTCCCTTTGGAGTTTGTGATAAAAGATCCAGGTATGGAACTCACTGATAACAGGGTCTCAATCTAAATCTGCAAGAAAGATGAATTTCTGTTCCTTGTGTTTGATCGCAAAAATTAAGATTAAAATAAGACAGGAAATGAGGTTTATTTACATGTTCACCAAAATGAACTGTATAAAACATTGACAGAAATACAACTTTCTAATTTTTTCAAGTATTCGTTCTTGCCGAGAACCTCCACCAATACCACCGCACGATTTACCCTGGACAATGTTGGCCTAATTACCGCAGCAGCTGATTTGAATTTTGAAAATGGTGACATGGTAGGAGATACATTATTACTCCTGAACAATGAGAATTTCTTCAACACAGTCACTTTATTCCAGTCATTTCTCACACTGTGATATAGATCTCATTAATGGATTTAATCTGGAGTTCTGATCTTTCCCTTCAGCTTTTCTATGCTGTGGTATCTGTTAATGACACTGGGTCCCCGAGCCTCGCTTGCACAGGCACAGTGACTATCACAGTTACTGATGTAAATGACGAAGTTCCAATCTTCAGGTACGTCAAATATTATCCCCCCTGTTGGCAGACAAAATCGGTTCTCATTTGTACTGATGTTTCTTTTGTTTACTAAATAGGAATGTTTCTCACATTTTCAGCTTTTGCCCATCAACCACCTTAACCCCGGATGAAGAAGTGGCTGCTGGCACAACACTAATAACTTTATCTGCCTCCGATGGTGATAGCGGTGATAATCTTACTTTTAGTTTTGCAGTAAATGAACCTTCCTTTGAAATCCACAAAGGTAGGGACACAATTCACTGTCGCAAATCACCCAGGATGTTCTCATGCTGTGATCTTGTGTCTTGTGTTACGTTTATGTCACGTTTCTTTCTCTATATTTTCCTTATTAGTGTGTTTTTGCTTTGTCCACTGTTTCGTGTCCCTTTTTTAATGTTTGTTTCTGTATTTGGATCTGAGGATATGACATTTTATTTTGGTAGTAGGGAAGATGCTGGAATCTATCATCAAGGAAGAAATAGCGAGGCATCTGGATGGAAATTGTCCCATTGGACAGATGCAGCATGGATTCATAAAGGGCAGGTCGTGCCTAACTAATTTAGTGGAATTTTTTGAGGACATTAACAGTGCGGTAGATAACGGGGAGCCAATGGATGTGGTATATCTGGATTTCCAGAAAGCCTTTGACAAGGTGCCACACAAAAGGTTGTTGCATAAGATAAAGATGCATGGCATTAAGGGGAAAGTAGTAGCATGGATAGAGGATTGGTTAATTAATAGAAAGCAAAGAGTGGGGATTAATGGGCGTTTCCCCGGTTGGCAATCAGTAGCTAGTGGTGTCCCTCAGGGATCAGTGTTGGGCCCACAACTGTTCACAATTTACATAGATGATTTGGAGTTGGGGACCAAGGGCAATGTGCCCAGATTTGCAGACGACACTAAGATAAGTGGTAAAGCAAAAAGTGCAGAGGATACTGGAAGTCTGCAGAGGGATTTGTATAGGCTAAGTGAATGGGCTAGGGTCTGGCAGATGGAATACAATGTTGACAAATGTGAGGTTATCCATTTTGGTAGGAATAACAGCAAAAGGGATTATTATTTAAATGATAAAATATTAAAACATGCTGCTGTGCAGAGAGACCTGGGTGTGCTAGTGCATGAGTCGCAAAAAGTTGGTTTTCAGGTGCAACAGGTGATTAAGAAGGCAAATGGAATTTTGTCCTTCATTGCTAGAGGGATGGAGTTTAAGACTAGGGAGGTTCTGCTGCAATTGTATAAGGTGTTAGTGAGGCCACACCTGGAGTATTGTGTTCAGTTTTGGTCTCCTTACTTGAGAAAGGACGTACTGGCACTGGAGGGTGTGCAGAGGAGATTCACTAGGTTAATCCCAGAGCTGAAGGGGTTGGATTGCGAGGAGAGGTTGAGTAGACTGGGACTGTACTCGTTGGAATTTAGAAGGATGAGGGGGGATCTTATAGAAACATATAAGATTATGAAGGGAATAGATAGGATAGATGCGGGCAGGTTGTTTCCACTGGCGGGTGAAAGCAGAACTAGGGGGCATAGCCTCAAAATAAGGGGAAGTAGATTTAGGGCTGAGTTTAGGAGGAACTTCTTCACCCAAAGGGTTGTGAATCTATGGAATTCCTTGCCCAGTGAAGCAGTAGAGGCTCATTCATTAAATGTTTTTAAGATAAAGATAGATAGTTTTTTGAAGAATAAGGGATTAAGGGTTATGGTGTTCGGGCCGGAAAGTGGAGCTGAGTCCACAAAAGATCAGCCATGATCTCATTGAATGGTGGAGCTGGCTCGAGGGGCCAGATGGCCTACTCCTGCTCCTAGTTCTTATGTTCTTATGTATTGCACTAGATCTCAATGTTTGCATATCTGTGCAATCTTTCTTTTTGTCCTTCATAATCAGGTTGCTCTATGCACCTCGTTCTACCTGTTTATTGGGCCTGTGTTTGTTGCTTTCATGTCATGTATTACTTCAGTGCTGTCTAATGATGTCAGCAATTCTGTTTTTTTTAAATGTTTGTTATAATTGCGTTTTTTTGCACTAATTTGCCTTTATAATTTTCTACGTGTTAACACACCTCTGTATTGTTATCATTTGGCTAGCTGTTTGTCATCATTTTACCATTTGATATGTTGGTTTGTGCTACTTTTCTTGTGTATGAGACAGTCAGACCAGATTAATTATAACATGCTGCACACTGCAAAGCATAGTCCTTACCAGGAAGGACCACGTGCAGACTATCAAAGTAATAGTGACAGAAGAGGAACTTCAACTGCTTGCTCTTGATAAGAGAGAACGGTACCCCTTTATTCAATAACATTTAATTTCTCTTTCAAGATTAACTTTATTCTCCCGTCACTATTTGTCCACTGTTCCTCAATGCTCAAAATCTTTGACCAGTGCTACCAGCAGATTCAAACCACGTGGTAACATCCAGCAAGCAATTATTTACCTGAGCTAATTTGATTGAAAGAGATTCTTCTTTTGTCTTTCAGCTGGAGACACTGCAGTAATTACCAATGCCTTCGTGCTGGACTCCGAGAATGATTCAGTTGCCACTTTCTACACATTATATGTAGTCGTGACAGACCTGGGAGGTAACACAGCAATGTGCAACCTGAATGTATCGTTGGTTCCCATCAATGAAGATCCTGTATGCGATGCTGTATTTATAGCAGGGACAGGTGAAAACATTAAAATGATCAATCTTGACCAATATTGAAACATGGGCTCCGATTTTGCAGAATACGTGCTGACGCTGGTATGGGAACAGTGGCGCTTTACACCAGAAAAAACAGCGCAAAAACTGCACCGATCCTCCGCCTGGTTGGGCGGCTAATAGCTGCGCATTGTGAAGCCCCCGGCTTTACCTGCGGATACGGGCGGAGAAATGCCGGGTCTATGGCCACGCATGCGCACGGTGGCGGCCTGCAGTGGCCGCACCGCGCAACATGACGCCGGTCATGCGCGGACCCGGCCTGTCAGAAAATGCCCCCCTTTGACCTGGCTCGTCACCCCTGGACAACCACCCACCAGTGCCCCCAGCCCCCGCCAAAGCCCACCCTGCCTGCGAACAGCACCCCCCACCCCGACTGTGGTGGTGCTGGACTTAGTCTGCAGCCGCCACGCGGGGTCCACGGGAATAAAAAGGATAAGTGTTCCACGCCGTCGGGAACTCGGCCCATCGGGGGCAGGGCATTGGGGGCAGGGCATTGGGGGAGGGCCTCAGATGACGTCCTGATGCCGTGCGGCGTAATCTTCAAGCTGGTTTTTGAAGAGGCAGAGCATCGCAAAAGCAGCGCCGCCCCCGATTTCGGCACAAGTGGGGATTCTCCGGCCGATCGCTGAACGCGATTGCGGCGTTGGCGTCTGGAGAATCCCGCCCAATGGCTATGAATTAGATTTTTGCCCCGATAACTAATTCTGCCAACTCTTGGTTTTCACGCCCAACTCCCCAGCCCATTTCCATGGCACCTTCCCTCGTAACAGAAGGTGCAACACCTGCCCCTTTACCTCCAACCTCTTCACCATTCAAGGCCCCAAATATTCCTTTCAGATAAAGGAGTGTTTCATTAACACTTGGTTCAATTTTGTTTATTGTATTCGCTGCTCCCAATGCAGTCTTCTACAGTGGGGAGGTTAAACACAGACTGGGTGACCGCTTTGAGGACCACCTTCGCTCAGTGCAAGCATGATCACAACCTTACTGTCATGTGCTATTTTAACTCAGAACCTTGACCTCGTGCCCTCACATCCGTCCTTAGCTTTCTCCAATTCTCCAGTGAAGCTCGGTGCAGACTGGAGGGGCAGGATCTCATCTTTCATTTGGGCACATTGCAGCCCTCGGGACTCAACGTTGAGTTCGGCAACTTTAGATTTTGACCTTCCTTTTCCATCTTAAACCCCCTTTTTCCATACACATACTGCCTCAATGCAACACCCTCTCCTTCTCCCACACCAGGCCATCTTTCTTTTGTTCTTTAAGTTGCTACTTTTTATTGCAGTTTCTATAACAACATTTTTTTCCCGCCCTTCTGTTCTGATGAAGAGTCAAAGGACTCAAAACGTTAACTCGCCTAACAGATGCTGAATTTTCCAGCATTCTCTGTTCTTGCTTCAGCATCTGCAGTATTTTGCTTATATTATCCTGGTTTTGTTCCTCCTGCATCAGTTATCAATCTGGAATGTATTTAAATCTGTCCATTGGGGATGTGGTAATGCGTCAGCTATATCTGCACATAACACCAGCAGATGGACGACAGTGAGAAACCTACAATCTGCTGTATTGGAAGAAGTGTAGGTTGCGATTTAACATGCAAAAAACAGAGTCCCGTTTTGGGCAAATACAGGTGGGTCTTTCTTGGTTCCTGCAGCGCCGAGAACGACCCCCCTATCAAATAGGACATTAATATTTCTGGCCTCCGTCGGGAATGCCCTACCTGTCAGTGCAGGAAGAGATCGAGGCACCATTTTTAAATGCCGCCCCGATCTCTTGAACCTCAAACACCTCACCACGGCTTCTGGACCCCACCAGTGCTCCAATGTACCTCTTTTTAGGTCCTCAAGCCCATTTGTTAAGGGCAGGGGACTCTCGTGCCTGATCCCTGGCATGGTTAACCTGGCACCCTGGCACCTTAAACTGCCAGTCAGTGCCACCTGGGCACCCTGGTATTAGCTTGGATGGCTATGCCAGGGTGCTCGGGTGGCAATGGAAATACCACCCTGCCCAGTGCCAGACAGATCATGGACCTCCAATGGACTGGAGACCACCCCCCCCCCAACCCACGTGCTGTTATGCCTGGTCCACATTTGTTTGGACCAGTGCTAAATTGCACCATGGCGAGGTTCGTTCCTGGGCCTCGGGAGAATCGGGCGTCCAGTGAAAGCGAGATCCAGATCACAACATCTTGTGAGATCTCGTTAGATCTCACGAGGTGTTCGGAGCATCACAAGATTTAATGTTCTCGTCCCATCACCGAGTCAGGTGCAACAAGACCGTTCGATTGCGCCCATAGTCGCTTTGTTTAAATTCTTCTACTATGTGAATGGGTAACTCATGCACTATCTAAATGAGGAGAGGCGTCCAGTTACGTCTAAGAGGCAAGGACTATTAAACAAAATGATGCCAACATAGTAGGGTAAATTTACAAGACAGCTGTCTCCAGAAATTGACTGCATTTTGAAGGAATTTAAGTCATAGATTGGGCTGCAAGGGTCTCATCCCAATTATCCAGTCCATTGCAATTCCAGTGGGAAATTCGGATGACAAATTTAATGACACGATTTACCGCTCCCATTTTCGGGGTGCAGTAATGGCAGAGGGGTGAAGAATTGAGCAGGAGACTCTAAATGGCTTTCATGCCCTGAGAATTTTCCTGCTGATTGTCCTCGCCAATGACGTAACAGAAATCCCAACTTTAAACGTCTATATCTCCATTTATATCAATTTGAGTTTCAGTATCAGGCCTTTACACCTGATTGTCCCTCCACGTTAAATTATCCATTCATACTGACGTGAATCACTACAGGTCCCCTTGGTGTGTACCTGAGCAGCGTCTAGGGTGTTCCATGGTATGGGAGGTGCATGGGATTCCATATTGGGTGGGGAAAAGGGGGAGTGTTCCATGATGGGGGAGTTGATGTTCCATGGTGTGGGTGGGTCGGGGGAGTTCTGTGGGTGGTGGGTTTTTCTAATTTCTGTTTTTACATTGGGATACTCTTCAAAAACGGGAAAACTGGCATCAGTCAGGCAGGTGGAACTGCCATTTTCAGAAGACAAGTACTTTTGAGCATTTATTGTGGGCCAGGAGGAACAGGGGGCCTTCCTCTCTGCCTTACGCACAATATTCTGCTGGATCATTTACTTTCCCATAGGTTCACTCTCTCCACTGGTGATCTCACACAGATTCTGTGACCTCTTTCTCTGGCCCGCTCGCCCCAGAATCGCTCCCTCGAAACTGTACACTGTGCCCAGCAACCCTGAACTTCTCTGTCAGGGGCCATCCCCAGTGGTGCCTTATGCTGGTGGCTTTTCCCAAACAACTATTGAGCGTCCTTAAAAGTGACTCACAGCTCTTCTCCCTACCCCATCCTGGCAAAACATGGTTCACCCAAGAGATTTTAATGAAGACAATTGTTCCTTCGGTAACAGGGAGGAATAACATTGTGGCACAAAAACTTTGGCTTCATCTGATTATGGCGATTATTACACATTGATTTTTTGCATGTAGATTAATGCCAAAGCCAACGCGAAAACCTCTAAACAAACCATTCAATTTACATGAGCATTGGTATGTTTGAAACATGATCTAACTTATTGGCATTAGCATGATCATTTATGTATCAATCTAATACCGTTTACATGAAACACATTTCCTTTGGCGCAGGACCTTCTGTCACTATTCCAGAGACCATTGCTATTGGTGCCTCTGTCTATAAGATAACGGCATCTGATCCTGATGGAGATACTTTACAAGTAAGTCTTTTATAAAATCGGTTGTTTCTGTTCTTGATTAAGTGTAAGACAGATAATCAAAGTTTTCAACCCCATTTTAGTGCTTGTTGCAATATACTCATTGTGGCTTATGTCAGGAATTTCAGGATACCCAGGGGTCAGAGGTCCTGCTCATGTCCACAGTGTTAACATCATTGACCCAATCAAAGTTCTGGTTAAGGAAGATTTCCAATCAGTTGGTGGTGCTGTCTTTGGTTACCAGTGCAGCGGTTTGTGAGTTCTTCTTTTGGAGATGGTAATGATCTGTGCAATGCTCTTCCTCACCTTTCTCCATCACTTTCTTCTGTTTCCATTCCTGATCCCCATCCATCTCACCCGGTCCTCTGCCCCCATTCTCTTCATTCCGCACTCTCTTGTTGTTCTGTTACTAGCATAGTCCCTTATCCTTTCCTTCATTCTCCTTCCCGCATTTCACAACACTCCCTCCGCTATTTGACAGTGCATTTACCTCATCGCCTTTCTTCCACCTCTTCGCAAAACCTCTATCCTTCTGGTTTTCTCCCATAATCACTCTGTTCTCCTTCTCTCCTCTTTCTCTCTCTCCTTTGATTTTCCCATCTCCAAATAACTTCAGTTATCTGACCATACAACAAACTAGCTGAAGCTAACTCACTGCACAGGCTTCCCCTGAGAAATAGCAGAAGGGAGCACCAATAGACAGCATATGTTTATATTGAAGTTTATTATCATAGATATCATAGATTTTACAGTGCAGAAGGAGGCCATTCGGCCCATCGAGTCTGCACCGGCTCTTGGAAAGAGCACCCTACCCAAGGTCAACACCGCCACCCTATCCCCATAACCCAGTAACCCCACCCAACACTAAGGGCAATTTTGGACACTAAGGGCAATTTATCATGGCCAATCCACCTAACCAGCACATCTTTGGACTGTGGGAGGAAACCGGAGCACCCGGAGGAAACCCACGCACACACGGGGAGGATGTGCAGACTCCGCACAGACAGTGACCCAAGCCGGAATCGAACCTGGGACCCTGGAGCTGTGAAGCAATTGTGCTATCCACAAGGCTACCGTGCTGCCCCAAATGGAGCCAGGTATAGGACTCACAAATAACAGGATCCAAATCACAATCCAGATGAATCTAGGAGCGGCACTGCTGCCTCACAGCTCCAGGGACCCAGGTTCAATTCCGTCCTTGGGTGACTGTCTGTATGGAGTTTGCACATTCTCCCCATGACTGCGTGGGTTTCCTCCGGGTGCTCTGGTTTCTTCGTACAGTCCAAAGATGTGCAGGTTAGGTGGATTGGCCATGCTAAATTGCCCCTTAGTGTCAAAAGGTTAGATGGGGTTAAGGGGATAGGGTAGAGTGTGGGTCAAGGTAGGGTGCTCCTTTGCAGGGTCGTTGCAGACTCAATGGGCCGAATGGCCTCCTTCTGCACCGTCGGGAGCCTATGATTCTATGAAAACCTGAATTTTCATTACGTATGTTGGATCTCAACAGGCTAAGATTAAAATAAGACAGAAAATGAAGTTTACTTGAAAGGCTCGGAAAAAGATTGAGCATTACCGTTGTGCCCGGTGCCGATCCCGCTATGTTGGGAGAATAGCGGGGGAAACCAGAAACAGGATTCACACTGGGTGCCAAACAGTTTTCCATTCAACAGCCTATTCCCGCTGGCATGATCGGGATCTTGCCTATAAAGGGCGAGAACCTGATGAAACCTCATTTGCATTCACTTTAATCTCATTAGCGAGATTAAAGTTGAATTCAACGGCCTCCCGGGAGTCACCTGCACCCCCACGTGAGCGTCATTTAGCACTATAAAAGTGGGCATTAGGCACCATGGACACTGAGGGAGAGCCCTTCAAGGGGGCTGGAGTTGTTTGGGGGCTGGAGGGGGCCAGGTCGGGTAGTCGCCCCTTGGCCTTTGGGGGAGGGGGGGGCGGTATAGTTCACGAATGTGAGGCGTTCAAGCCATCTTTAGATATTGTGGAGACCATAACAGGAGCAACCACAGCTGCAGCTTCAGTCCTCCCAAACACCCAGAGGACAGAGCCCTGCTGCAGCTTATCTCATAAATGTCCATTTCACCCCCCTTGAGATTCCAATCAGCTCTGTGATTTCAATGTTGCAGTCTGCCTTTCTTTCTATCTTTGTATTCGCGTGTTTACATTCTATTTCACAGCCTTTTCACTGTGGCCAACCTCTAGCTTGACAGCTGAAGGCTATCTCAAGGAGGGGTTGACCTTGTTAGTTGTGACAGAACTTTACGGTCCTGGGGCGTCATTCTCCGACCCCCTGCCGGGTTGGAGAATCGCCGGGGGCTGCCGTGAATCCCGCCCCCGCCGGTTGCCGAAGTCTCCGGTACCGGATATTCGGCGGGGGCGGGAATCGGGCCGCCAGCTGGCGGGGCAGAAATTCCTCCGGCGTCGGCCTAGCCCCTCAATGTTGGGGCTCGGCCCCCAAAGATGCGGAGCATTCCGCACCTTTGGGGCGGCGCGATGCCCGTCTGATTGGCGCCGTTTTGGGCGCCAGTCGGCGGACATCGCGCTGTTTCGGGAGAATTTTGCCCCTGATCTCTCAAGTGCCTCCTTGTAAGATCAGGGCCGGGATTCTCCCCTACCCAGCGGGTACCCACGGCAGGATGGAGTGGCGGGAACCAATCCAGCGCCGCACCTTTAGGGGCCAAGCCCTCACCTTGAGGTGCTCGGCCCGCGCCAGAGTGGTTGGCGCGCCGCCAGCCGACAGAAAAAGCCTTTGGCGCCATGCCAGCCGGGGCCGAAGGGACTCCGCCGGCGGCTGCTGACGTCATCCCCGCGCATGCGCGGGGGGGGGGGGTGGTCACTTCCGCATCGGCCATCGTGGAGGCTATGGCCGAGACGGAAGGAAAAGAGTGCCCCCATGGCACAGGCCCGCCCGCGGATTGGTGGGCCCCGATCGTGGGCCAGGCCACCGTGGGGGCACCCCCCCCGTGGCCAGATCGCCCCGCACCCCTCCCAGGACCCCGGAGCCCGCCCGCACCGCCAGTCCCGCCGGACGGCAGCGGGACTTCGGCCCATCGCGGGCCGGAGAATCGGCGGGGGGGGGGGGGGGGGTGCGCCGACCGTCACCGCCCCTGCCGAATTTTCGGAGCTGGAGAATTTGGCGGCCGCCTGGGGCGGGATTCACGCCGCCGCCCCCCCGGCGATTCTCCGACCCGATGGGGCTTTGGAGAATCCCGCCCCAGATAGCCTGTCTGATAGGAATGATTAGTGAACTGGTTGTCCTGCAACCTATGATGCCTGAACAGCGTGCCTTACCCTAGGGGCATCAACACCATAGAGGCAGCAGCTAACATTCTAACAGTAAAGAGCAGGGGTTCACCACTGAGGACCTTCTCATGGCCAAAGGGTAACCATTGGGTGAGAGGTTAACAGTCGAGCATGACTGTCTGAGGATACAGCAGGATTTAGATTGTCTGGAGACTTGGGCGGAGAGATGGCAGATGGAGTTTAACCTGGACAAATGTGAGGTAATGCATTTTGGAAGGGCTAATGCAGGTAGGGAATATACAGTGAATGGTAGAACCCTCAAGAGTATTGAAAGTCAAAGAGATCTAGGAGTACAGGTCCACAGATCACTGAAAGGGGCTACACAGGTGGAGAAGGTAGTCAAGAAGGCATACGGCATGCTTGCCTTCATTGGCCGGGGCATTGAGTATAAGAATTGGCAAGTCATGTTGCAGCTGTATAGAACCTTAGTTAGGCCACACTTGGAGTATAGTGTTCAATTCTGGTCGCCACACTACCAGAAGGATGTGGAGGCTTTAGAGAGGGTGCAGAAGAGATTTACCAGAATGTTGCCTGGTATGGAGGGCATAAGCTATGAGGAGCGATTGAATAAACTCGGTTTGTTCTCACTGGAACGAAGGAGGTTGAGGGGCGACCTGATAGAGGTATACAAAATTATGAGGGGCATAGACAGAGTGGATAGTCAGAGGCTTTTCCCCAGGGTAGAGGGGTCAATTACTAGGGGGCATAGGTTTAAGGTGAGAGGGGCAAAGTTTAGAGTAGATGTACGAGGCAAGTTTTTTACGCAGAGGGTAGTGGGTGCCTGGAACTCACTACCGGAGGAGGTAGTGGAGGCAGGGACGATAGGGACATTTAAGGGGCATCTTGACAAATATATGAATAGGATGGGAATAGAAGGATACGGACCCAGGAAGTGTAGAAGATTGTAGTTTAGTCGGGCAGTATGGTCGGCACGGGCTTGGAGGGCCGAAGGGCCTGTTCCTGTGCTGTACATTTCTTTGTTCTTTGTTTGACCCACTAATTCTGCTGGCAGAGGCCTGGGGTCCAGGGACTTATAATCTGCGTGGGAGTGAATGTGCAGAGCAAAGGCTACCAGCACAACTGGCTTGCTGGCTGGCACTCTGAGAGAAGGCAGGACAGTCATGGCAAGGGTGGGAGCGGGTTGGGGGTATTCTGGGTCCTGAGATGGATGGCCTAATTGATTGTCGGTTCCTCAAATTCTCCAAATCCTTCCAGATACAAAGATGAATATTGGTGTTGATCCTGCTGAGGTTGCAGCAGTACTGATGGTTGCAGCCGAGGTGGGCAGGTGTCACAAAATAGATCAAGGCTAACACATGCTGGAGCCTGCACCACAACTGCAGGGGTTGCCGCAGCCGCCTATCAGGCTGAGGAGGGGGCCAGAGACGTGATCAACAACGAGCAAGGGTGTTACAGGAGTCAGTGGTCCTACAATGAGCTGACGGACTGCATCTCAGCAGGGAGGCAGTGTGGTACCTCTGCCACATCCTCACGGACATGGCACCACGTGAAGGAGGAGGACATCTGCTTTCCGTGGCCATGAAGGATACGGCAGCCTTTACTTTTTATGCCACTGGGTCATTCAAGGACTTGAATGGGGACCTATGTGGCATTTCGCAGTTGTCAGCCCATAAGTGCATCTGGATGGTTATGGATGCTCTGTATGCCCCAGGTATCCAACTATATCACCTTTGACCTTTACCAGGCCCACAAGATGCCCGAGCTGCAGAATTCACCACCATCGCTGGGATGCCCAGGTCCAGGGGCCATTGATGGCACGCATATCACCCTGCGAACACCAGGGCATCAGGGAGTGCCCTATATTAACAGGAACGGGTCCCACTCCCTGAATGTACAGATCATGTGTGAGCACCACCTCAGGATCATGCATGAGGGTGGCATGGTAGCACAGTGGTTAGCACAGTTGCTTCACAGCTCCAGGGTCCCAGGTTCGGTTCCCGGCTGGGTCACTGTCTGTGTGGAGTCTGCATGTTCTCCCCATGCTGCGTGGTTTTCCCCCGGGTTCTCCGGTTTCCTCCCACAGTCCAAAGATGTGCAGGTTAGGTGGATTGGCCATGCTAAATTGCCCTTAGGTTGGGTGGGATTGCTGGGTTATGGGATGGGGTGGAGGAATGGGCTTAGGTAGGGTGCTCTTTCTAAGAGTCGATGCATTCTCGATGGGCTGAATGGCCTCCTTCTGCACTGTAAATTCTATGATTGCCTATGATCTATGTGTGTGCCCCCTTTCCTCGAGATCTCCGGTGTCTTCGCCGATCACCCCAGGATGACGGGTTGACTCATGGTGGACGAGGGATGCCAGCTGAATCATAGCTGATGATGCCAGTGTGGAGGCCTGAGACCGAGGCGGAGCCCTGACACAATGAGGCCCACGTCGTTACCTGTGCTGTCATTCAATGGTGCATTGAGCTGCTCAAAATGCGGTTCCTGGACCACTCTGGCAGTGCTTTGCCATACAGCCCCCAGCGGATCTCCCACTTTATGGTGGTCTGCTGTGCCCTCCACAACCTGGCGTAGCAGCAGGGCAATATTCTGGGCAAGAAGGCTGAACATACTGGCTTGCCTGAGAAAAAGGAGGTAGAGGACCAGGAGCGGCTGGAGGACAAGCCCTTGGAGGACCTGAAGGATGAAGGACGTGAAGGATGGAGGACCAGCAACGGCAAGGGTCCAGCGGGTCAGGAGGACGAGGGAGGCCCTCATCGCCTGCAGATTTTCAGGAGATGAGACTGTGTGTCTGGCAGCTCTATACTAACTCCACCAGCACCCCACCCCTCCTTCATTACATCGCCCTTCCCTGATCTCACTTTTCCCCCTTCCCAATTCTCCAGTCTCCCCTCCTCCCCTCCAAAGGTCTATGGTACATAATACCAGGGTGAAGGGCCTGTGTTGACTCTATACAAGGCAGTAGGGTGATAACGATTCGCTGTGTGGAAAGCTGTGGGGTTCCTCAGGTCCTGCTGACATCATGCTCACAACTATCCTCATGACTGAGTCTGCGTCATGGGCTATTTATTTTGGACCACTGTGGTGGAGGTAGCATCTATGTCCAGTGAACGATGGGGCTTGCAGTCCAGGATAGCTGTCACTGTGAGCTTCCTAAGCTCTTACCGGTGCCATTCAATGGGGAGAGAGAGAGAGACACAACCTGTTGAGAAGATTAAAATGACAGAGGTGTTATACATTTCAGCTGTGACATGTTTTACTGGTGAACATCTTAATGCAAAAATGATCCATTCCCCCTAGCTATGAATATTGATGTCACGTGTGCCCACTCAGTTCTCCTAACATTTCTTGATCTTCCGTGATCTGGTGCTACATCAAGGTGTGTCCCCAGGATGCACATCAGAGATGGAGGCAGCCCGCTGCCTTCCACGCCATGTGGCCTTTGATGCCCTTTATGGTTGCCCGCTGTAGGGCCTGGAGCCGGAGGGCTCCAGAAAACATACCGGTGTCACAGGTGTTTCCCTGCCACCCTATTCTGCCTGCTGCCCACTGCCTTTCTGATCAGGGGAGGGAGAATCAGAAGAGCTGGAAGCTGTCTGAGTCTCGTTTGTGGAAGGGCCCGGATGGGCTCCACTGCTTCCTCCTCCCTGAGTGTGTCCATACGGCTCTGGGGGAGCCCAGGGGACGGGACGGGGGAGGGCAGCTGGAGTGAGCAGCCTTTGAGTTCAACTGGCTTTGCCAGTCCTGGAAACCCCCCATTGTCTGTACCATGGTTGAAGCCCTCAACAATGGTCCTCTGTAACTGGGCCAAGTTCTGGAATGCCTCAGCAATGTCCACCTGTGTCTGCGACATGGCCCTCAGTGAATGGGACATGATGACAATCATGGTGACAGCCTTGATCATCAGAGACTGGGCCATACATTGGAACCACCTCATGGCCCCGACGTCGTGCCCCAGACTTTCCACTGCGGTTGCCACCCTGGCAGTGTTGGGTTAGGTGCCACGCAATTCCAGCACCATCTCCTGTGCCTGAAGTCTTTTGGACTCCTCTAAACAGCCATGCAGATGGTGGAATGCTGCTGACGCTCCCTCCTGAATCTCACAGCTCTGGCTTATTACCTCTAGCAGTTGAAGGAGAACCTTGGCCAGAGGCTCGGCATCTCGCTGGGACCGAGCAGAGTCCTGGGACCCAGCAGACCACCAACTGCTGTCTCGCTTGGATGTCCCTGCCTCCACCTGATGTGCATCAGCAGCTGTGTGGTGCAATCGATCCTCACTTCTTTAGCGAAGGCCAACCTCTGTTGGCCATCGCTCCCTCCTCGGGCAACCCCACAATTTCTGGAATTCCATCCCCCCGTCTTCTCCATTTCCTTCTTATTATGGGCTACCTTCTCCTGCGGAGACAAAGAGAGGACATTGTGAGCCTCACTCTTGATTGGTCGGGAGGTCTATAGCAGGTGGCATGTGTGGGCACTGCACCTGGACATGAAGTGGTTGTGCTGGTGAGTGCGAGGGGGTTCTGAGGAGGTCGGATGTTGGGAAGGCTCAAGGTGCAGCCAATGGACTGGGGGGAAGTGGGGTTGGGAATTAAAAGTGGGCAGGCGGTACTGATGCCAGGAGAGAGTTGGTAACATACCCTTGCAGCTCGCAGGAGATCATATTCTTCCTACATTGAATGGCGGTCCTCCTGGTCATGTTGCCTACATTCAATGATGCTGCCCTTGCTCCCAGGCGGCATAATCCTGCTGCTGGTTTTCCTACTCTCTCGGGGGAACAGGGTGGCCCGCCTCTCTCCATGGCGTCGGGAAGCCTGGCCAGGCCGGCATCCCCAAACCGAGGAGCTGGTCTACGCGCTGCGGCCTTACTTGGGTGACTGGGAGTGAGTGTTGAGGAACTGTTTAGATGCAGCTCCTCCTTATACGCTGCGAGCAGCTGAAGTGCGAGCTGGGCAAATCAGACGGCTGGGGACTCAAGCATGGTGAGTTTCACGTAGGGTATAGTACCCTCAATAACGACACGAGAGTGTGGAATGGCAAATGAAGGATTTAATAAGCAGAGAACTTGCCAGCTACAGAGACGTGTGCTTACTGAGCACAGGGCGTCACCTTATATACAGCTCCCTGGTGAGCAAAGCCGGACGCGGAGTCCCCCAGGGTTCCAAACCCGGTCTTAAAGGGGCATCACTTACATGGTGTTCAGGGTACAGTAACCATTCATCACATTCACCCCCTGTTTAAAAAAAACGCAAAGTCCGTTGGGGGTGAAGTGGAATTACATGTCTACACTTTTCGGTGGCCTGGTCGTCCTCGTCGACCTTCTCAGCTCGGGCGGTGGTGCAGCGGGCACGGACGTCTTTGGTGAAGGTACATCCGGGGCATGGTGGTCGGAGCTTTCGTCTGGGTCGAGGGGCAGGGGGAATAGCTGGGGGAAAAGCTGGGGCTGGGGGTAGCGGTGCGGGCGCCGGCAGGGAGTTTGGAGGGGGGGACGCTTGGGGGGGGGCGCGGTCGGTGTCTACCGACGGAGTGGGTGTCCAGGGGGGGGCATCAGTGGGGGAACCAGCAGATGCCAGGTCCCATAGGGAAACCACAAAGGGGGGCATCAGTGGGGGAACCAGCGGGTGCCAGGTCCCGGAGGGAACCGTGTCTTGCCTGCCGTCGGGTACGAGACGTAGGCGTATCGGAGGTTCGCATGTAGCAGCTGGAACCTCTCGACCAGGGGGTCCGTTTTATGGCTCCTCGTGTGCCTCCGGAGAAGACTAGGTCCCGGAGTCATCAGCCAAGGTGGAAGCGAGACCAGAGAGGTGGACTTCCTGGGGAAGACAAACAAGCGGTTGTGAGGGGTCTCATTCGTGGCCGTGCAGAGGAGCGACCTAATGGAGTGGAGGGCATCAGGTAGGACCTCCTGCCAACGGGTAGTTGGGAGACTTCTCGACCGTAGGGACAGAAGGACAGCCTTCCACACTGTCGCGTTCTCCCTCTCCACCTGCCCGTTTCCCCGCGGGTTATAACTGGTCGTTCTGCTCGAGGCGATGCCCTTGCTGAGCAGATACTGACGCAGCTCATCGCTCATGAACAATGTGCTCCCCTGGACGATACTCAATATCGTACGCGTAGGTGGAGAGTTCGATCCTCCACCTCAAGCTTTTATCAATTTTAATTTTGCCCCGTTTTGCGATATCAAACATGAAGGCTGGTCGGTAGCGAGGGTGAACCTCCTACCGGCTAGGTAGTGCCTCCAGTGCCGCACAGCCTCCACAATGGTTTATGCCTCCTTTTTGGCTGCAGAGTGCTGAATCTCAGAGGCGATGAGGGTCCGGGAGAAGAAGGCTACTGGCCTGCCTGCCTGGTTGAGGCAGTCAGGGCGATGTCTGACACATCACTCTCTACTTGGAAAGGGATGGTTTCGTCCACCGCGTGCATAGTGGCCTTGATGATGTCGGCCTTGATGCGACTGAAGGCCGACCGGGCCTCAGCCATCTGGGGAAATGTCGTGGTCTTTATGAGTGGGCGGGCTTTGTCCGCATATCTGGGGACCCACTGGGCGTAATAGGAGAAAATCCCCAACCACCGTTTGAGGGCCTTGAGGCTACGGGGAGGGGGAGTTCCTTAAGGGGGCGCATGCGGTCGCGATCGGGACTAGGAACCCGCTTTCCACGATGTAGCCGAGGATGGCTAGGTTGAGGGCCCGGGCGGTCTGGAGGAATCTTTCAAGGTTCGCGTCATGGTCCTGCTGATCATGGCTGCAGATGGTGACATTGTCCAAGTACGGGTAAGTAGCCCGCAGGCCGTACTGGTCCACCATTTGGTCCATCGCCCCCTGGAAGACGGAGACCCCACTTGTGGCGCCGAAGGGGACCCTGAGGAAGTGAAAAAGCCGGCCGGCTGCTTCGAAAGCAGTATAGAGGCGGTCTTTCAGTCGGATAGGGAGCTGGTGGTAGGCGGATGTTAGGTTGACAGTGGAGAATACACGGTATTGAGCGATCCGATTGACCATCTCTGCTATGCGGGGAAGGGGGTACGCATCGAGCTGCGTGAAGCGGTTTATTTTCTGGCTGTAGTCCACGACCATCCGTTTCTTTTCCCCGGACCATACTACCACCACTTGTGCTCTCCAGGGGCTGTTGCTAGCCTTGATGACCCCCTCTCCCAGTAAACGCTGGACCTCTGACTTGATAAAAGTCATATCTTGGGCACTGTACCGCCGGCTCCTGGTGGCGATGGGCTTACAGCCGGGGTGAGGTTCGTGAATAGTGCAACTTTCAGTGTTGCAAGGCTGCATATCGTGAGGGGGAAAGGGTCTGCCGAACTTCAGGGTCAGGCTTCGGTGGCTGCATTGGAAATCCAGACCGAGCAGCAGAGGGGCGCAGGGGTGAGGGAGGATATAGAGCTTGAAACGAGCGTATTCGGCGCCCTGGATCGCGAGATTCGCAATACAATACCCCTTGATTTGGACCGAGTGGGACCCGGAGGCGAGGGCTATGGTTCGGGAAGCGGAGTAGGTGGGCAAGGAGCAGCGCCTTACCATTTCTGGGTGGGCAAAGCTCTCCGTGCTCCCGGAGTCGAAGAGGTAGGAAGTGTCGTGCCCGTTGACCTGGACCTGCATCATGGAGTTCCGCAGGTACTTTGGCCGCGATTGGTCGAGGGTGATCGCTCCCAGTTGCGGGTAGTCCGAGTCCTCAGCCGAGTCGGATTCACAAAATGGCCGCTGCCGTCGGTCGGGTCTAGAAGATGGCCGCCGCCAAGATGGCCGCCCCCATGACTCGCACGAGGCTGATGACGCATCAGAAAGGGGCGTGTCCGGCCTGTGCGCAGCCGCATTGTGGGGCCTGTGAGCTCGTTTTTCGGGCCTGGTGAGCTTTTGGTTTCTGGGCATTGGGCCTGGCCAGGCAGACCCTCGCGAAATGCCCCTTCTTTCCACAGTCGCTGCAGATAGCGGAGCGGGCTGGGCAGCGTTGACGTGGATGCTGGCCCTGCCCACAGAAATAGCATGGTGTGCCCCCGGCGCAGGCCCGTAGCGTGGCCGAGTCTGGGGAAGTCCGAGGGGGGCTCGCAGGGTCCGTGGGGTACGTGCCTAGGTTGTGGCAGGCCACTTCCAGTGAGGTGGCGAGCGTTACCGTGTCCTGAAGGTCTTTAGCTCCATTTTTGAGGCGTCGCTGCCTGATATAGGTCGAACGGATACCGGACACGAAGGCGTCTCGGATGTGCAGGTTCATGTGGACTTCCCCCGTCACATCCTGATGGTTGCAGTTCCTGGCGAGCGAGGTGAGCTTTTCCACGTACTCGTCCAGTGTTTCCCCTGAGCGCTGCTGGCAGGTAGAGAGCAGGTGCCGTGCATGTACCTCATTTATGGGTTTGACAAAACGCTTTCACAGGATCTCGATCGCCTCGTCATCAGTGGTCTCCTTCTCGATCATGGCGGAGATTCTATGGCTCACCCGGGTGTGGAGTAGGTGCAGCTTGCGAGGCCGTAGGACGGGAGCTTCCGAGGATTCCAGGTAGGCCTCGAAGCAGCGGAGCCAGTACTTAAAAATCTCTTTGGCCTCCGGTGTCCGTGCTTCCAAGTTGAGCTTTTCTGGCTTGAGACCGGCGTCCATCCTAACGTAGTCTGCTTATTAAATTGTAGTACCCTCAATAACGACACAAGAGTGTGGAATGGTAAATGAAGGCTTTAATAAGCAGAGAACTAGCCAGCTACAGAGACGTGTGCTTACTGAGTGCCGCCTACAGGGCGTCACCTTATATACGGCTCCCAGGTGGGCGGAACCAGAGGCGGAGTCCCCCAGGGTTCCAAACCCGGTCTTAAAGGGGCATCACCTACATGGTGTTAAGGGGACAGTAACCATTCATCACAAAGGGGCTCGTTTTTTTGCATTAAATGCAGATTGCGCCCATGCACCTGCCGCAAATCACCCCGTGAAACCCGCCCAAAATGACACTTAGGGCGAGATCTACCAGCTGTTCAGCTGTGTAACAGCAAAGAGATCACAGCCAGGAAATCTTCACTTTGGAGTTTAATATAAAAGATCCAGATATTAGACTCACTGACAACTGCATCTAAATCTAAATCAGGAAGAAACCTGAATTTCCATTATTTGCATTTGATTGTAACAAATTAATTTTAATATAAGAGAGGGAGTGAGGTTTATCTAAATATTCACCTGAGGAACTGTATTAAACATTGACAGAAATATAACTTTCTAATTTTTTTCAAGTATTCCTTGCTGTCGGATTCCTCCACCAATACCACCGCACGATTTACCCTGGACCATTTGGGTCTAATTACCACAGCGGCTGATATGAATTTTGAAAATGGCGACATGGTAGGAGATACATTGTTACTCCTGAGCAAGGAGAATTACACAGTTACTTTATTCCAGTCATTTCTCACACTGTGATATAGATCTCATTAATGGATTTAATCTGGAGTCTTGTTCTTTCCCTTCAGCTTTTCTATGCTGTGGTATCTGTTAATGACACTGGGTCCCCGAGCCTCGCTTGCACAGGCACAGTGACTATCACAGTTACTGATGTAAATGACGAAGTTCCAATCTTCAGGTACGTCAAATATTATCCCCCCTGTTGGCAGACAAGATCAGTTCTCATTGGACTGATGTTTCTTTTGTTTACTAAATAGGAATGTTTCTCACATTTTCAGCTTCTGCCCATCAACTACCTTAACCCCGGATGAAGAAGTGGCTGCCGGGACAACACTAATAACTTTATCTGCCTCCGATGGTGATAGCGGTGATAATCTGACTTTTAGTTTTGCAGTAAATGAACCTTCCTTTGAAATCCACAAAGGTAGGGACACAATTCTACTATTGCAAATCACCCAGGACATTGGCCATGGTGAAATGGGTGCATAATATTTGTATCTGAAGTGTCATGTTCGTGACAAGTTTCTCCCTCTGTTTGATCCCTGTTCCTTGTGTTTCTCTGTCCTGTGTTGTATTTCTCTTTGCTCTGATGTTTGTCTCTGTACTTGGGTCTCCATTTGTGATAGAACCATAGAATCCCGACAATGCAGAATGAGGCTATTCGGCCAATTGAGTCTGCATTGACCATCGGAAAGAGCAGCCTACCTAGGCCCACCCCCCCCGCAATCCTACCTAACCCGCACATCCCTGGACACTACGGGGCAATTTAGCATCTAATCTGCACATCTTTGGACTGTGGGAGGAAACCGGAGCACCCGGAGGAAACCCATTCAAAGACGGGGAGAATGTACAAACTCCACACAGACAGCCACCCAAGCCCCCAGTCGCCACATTCCGGCGCCTGTTCGGGGAGACTGGTACTGTGACTGTGGCCAACCTCCAGCTTCACAGTTGAAGTCTATTTCAAATGAGGAATTAGCCTTGTTGGTTGTGAGAGCACTTCACATTCCTGGGGCTGGATTCTCCGCAGCCCGCCCTGCAGCCGGCGCGGGGACGGAGAATCCACTTTCACGCCGTAATCGGGCTCGGTGCCGGTTCGGCGATTTGCCGGGACCCAAGAATCGGCGGGACCGTGGAGTACGGCGTGCCACCGGGGGGGCCATTCCCAGAGACCCGCCCAGCAATCCTCCGCTCCTGACCGGCCGAGTTCCCGACGGCGTGGAACTAATCACCTATTTCCGGTCAGAATGCTGGCGTGGCGGCTGCGGGCTTAGTCTGCAGCCGCCCTGGTCGGGGGCTGGGGGATCGGAGACCGGAGGGGCCCTTATAGGCAGCCGGGGATTAAATCAGCGTGGTTTCAGGCTCGGTCCGAGTCCGCCATCGAGCACGGTGTGGCCGCTGGCAGCCTCCGAACCGGAAGTGCGGGGGCTCGTATCCGCAGCAAAAGCTGCGAGATTCACGCCGTTTCTCTGCTAGCCCCCTGCAGGGCTGAGAATTCATTCAACTTTTAGGTAGGAACTTCTGGAGTTAAACTCCACCGTTTTTACTCCAGCGTGGGGGACATAGTTTCATTTTGGGAGAATCCAGCCCCTGAACTCTCAAGTGCCTCCTCGAAGAAACAGGTGCCATGTCTGGGGAGGATGATTAGTGCACTGCACGTCCAACAACCTTTGATGCTTGAACAATGTGCTTGACCTCTAGGGGCATCAGTACCATAGACGCAGCTGCCAACAATCAAACAGTAACGAGCAGGGGTTCACCACTAAGGACCCTCTTGCGGCCAAAGTGTAAGTGTGTGGAGGGGCAGAGGACAGCTAAGCACGACCATCCTAATGTAGCTGGCAGAGGTCAAGGATTTAGGGGGTCCTGATCAGAGTGAGATTTGCCAGCACATCTGGCTTGATGGGTGGCACTCCGGGAAATGCGAGACAGTACTAGTAAGGGTGGAGGAGGCCTTGGGGAATTGAGGGTCCCGGGATGGAAGTCCTAACTGATTGTCGGTCTCTCGCCTTCCCCAATTCCTTTCAGATACAAATCTCTTTGCTGGTGTAGATCCCGCGCAGCCTGCCCTCGCTGTGCTCGCAGCAGCCGAAGCGGGCAGATGCAGCAGGTGGCAACAAGGTCAACACAGTCTGGAAGCGTCACCACATGTGCAGGGGGTCGCCGCACATCCTGATACCCAGCTGCCCATCAGGCTGAGGAGGGGGCCAGATATGGAGGCCAGCACCGTGCCAGAGTGTAAGGGAGTTGTTGTTTCTTCCATGAGCTGACAGGCAGCGTACGCCGCAGAAGACTGCATCTCAACAGGGGAACAGTGCGGCACCTGTGCCACATCCTCGCAGGCATGGCACCCCGTGGAGGAGGAGGACACCTGCTCCCAATGGCCGTGAAGGTCACTGCAGCCCTAGACTTCGGTGCCACCGGGTGATTGCAGAGCTCGAGCAGGGACCTGTGTGGCATATCTCAGTCATCGGCTCACAGGTGCAACCGAGAGGTGACAGATGCTCTGTATGCCCGGGCTTCAGACGATATCAACTTCAACCTGGACCAGGCTTACCAAGATGGCCGGGCTGTAGAATTTGCCGCCATTACTGGGATGCCCAAGGTCCAGGGGGCCATCGGTGGTACGCATGTGTGACCACCGGGCCATCAGGGAGTGTCCTATATTAACAGGAAGGGTTTCCACTCCCTGAATGTTCAGACCCTGTGCGACCATCGCCTGAGGATCATACACACGTGTGCCGGCTACCCTGAGATTGTGCATGACAGCTAGACCCTCGGGCACTCAGAGATCCCCAGTGTTTTCGAGGACCACCCCAGGATGACAAGGAATACCCGCTGAGGTCATGGTTGATGACGCCAGTGTGGAGGCCTGAGACCGAGGGGGAGACCTGATACAATGAGGCCCACATTGCCACCCATGCTGTCATTGAGCGGTGCATCAGGCTGCTCAAGATGCAGTTCCGATGGCTGGACTGTTCTGGCGGAGCCCTACAGTATACCCCCAGAGGGTCTGCCGCTTTTTAGCACAACAGTGGGGCAACATGCTGGAGGAGGAGGCGGAAGGACATGCGGCCTGGCCTGAGGAGGAGGAGGAGGCGGACCAGGAGGGGCTGGAGGATGACCCTATGGAGGAGCCAACAAATGGACGACGGGCAGCTGCAAGTGTCCGACATGCCAGGAGGACCAGGAACAAAGAACAAATAACACAGAACAATACAGCACAGGAGCAGATCCTTCGGCCCTCCAAGCCTGCGCCGACCATGGTACCTGCCTAAACTAAAACCGTCTGCACTTACAGATTCCGTATCCTTCCATTTCCACCCTATTCATATATTTGCCTCGATACCCCTTAAATGCCCATACCGTACCTGCTCCCACCACCTCCCCAGGCAGCGCGTTCCATATATTTACCACCCTCTCTATAAAAAACTTGCCTCGCACATCAGTTCTAAACTTTTCCCCATGCACTTTAAACCTATGTCCCCTAGTACTTGACTCTCCTACTCTAGGAAAGAGCATCTGACTATCCACTCTGTCCATGCCACTCATAATCTTGTAGGCCTCTATCACGTCGCCTCTTAACCTCCGTCGTTCCAGTGAGAACAGACCGAGTTCATCTGACTTCTCCTCATAACTAATGCCCTCCATACCAGGCAACATCCTATTAAACCGCTTCTGTACCCTCTCCAAAACATCCACATCCTTCTGGTAGTGTGGCAACCAAAATTGCACATAATATTCCAAATGAGGCCTAACTAAGGTCCTGTACAGCTGCAGCATGACTTGCCAATTTTTATATTCAGTGCCCCAATCGATGAAGGCCAGCATGCTGCATGCCTTCTTGACCACATTATCCACACGCGTTGCCATTTTCAATGATCGGTGGACATGCACGGTCTGATCTCTCTGCCTGTCAGTACTCGCAAGAGTTCTATCATTTATTGTAATTCCTTCATACATTGGGCCTTCCAAAGTGCATTACCTCACACTTGTCTGGATTAAACTCTATCTGCCATTTCTTCTCCCAAGACTCCAACCAGTTCATATCCTGCTGTATCCTTTGAAAATCCTCTTCACTATCCGCAACTCCACCAATTTTTGTGTTGTCTGCGAACTTGCCAATCTCAAGGACGGCCATCATCATCGCAACATTCTCCTAGGGCGAGTCTGTGCCCACTCAGTGCACCTCACTCTTCTTGTTCTCCCATAGTCTACTGCTATGTCTTGGTGTGTCCCCAGGATGCACATCAGAGGTGGAGGCAGCCTGCTGCTTTCTGCACCCTGTGGCCTTTGATGCCCTTGGCTGACGTCTTCTGGAGGACATGGAGCTGGAGGGCCCAGGCTAACTAACCTGTGTCACAGGCATAACCATGCCACCCAGTACTGCCCTTGAGCTGAAGAACTGGAGACTGCCGTAGTCTCCTTGGTGGAAGGCCCCGGGATGAACTCCAGTGCTTCCTATTCCCTGTGGGTGCCTGTAGGACCCTAGGTGACTCCATGGGATGGAGGGCCAGCTGGAGTGAGCTGCCTAAGCTTCTGAATTATTTGGCTCTGCCAGTCCTGCAGGCTCCTCATTGTCTGCACCATGATGTCGACGCCCTCAGCGGTGCTCCTCATTGACTGGGCCACGCTCTGGAGTGACTAGGCAAAGTACAACTGTTTCTGGGACACATCCCTCATCGACTGGGCCGAGTCCTTCAGCCATGGTCATCACAGACTGAGCCATGCCTTGGACACCACCAATAAAGGCGTGGACGTCATGATCCAGATTTTTCACTGCGGTCGCCACCCTAGCAGTGTTCGCTTGGGTTCCATGCATTCCAAGCACCATCTCCTGCTCCTGAAGTGTTTGGGACTCCTCCAATCGGTCTTGCAGTCACTGGAATGTCACTGACATTCTCTACTGAATCTCATGACCCTGTCCGATCACCTGCATCAGCTCTGGGAGAAACTTGTCCAGAGGTTCAACATCTGGTTGGGATTCAGCTGAGTCCTACGATCCAGCAGATCTACGACTGTTGCCGCCCTTGGATGTTCCTGCTTGTAGCGCACAAAGACTCCATGAGACGAATAGAGTGAAGTCGATGAGGCTTTATTAAGCGTGTCTGTTCCCCAGCAGCTCGATAGTAAACTGGCCTGCGGGGGAAGACTCCGGCTTCTTATACTCCGCCTTCAGGGCGGAGCTTGAGGTCAACGGCCAACCAGGACCCGGGATCTGTCAGCCAATGACATTAGGGCTTCCAGTCCCACATGACCCCCAATACATACTACCACATTCACCCCTTGTCAAAAATGAACCCGGCGGGGTGATGCTTCGTATGGTGGTAAGGGTTTACAGGGCTGGTCCTGGGAGGATAAAACATTCACATGGCAATACAGTATTGGACAATTTTGTCCTGTTGCAACTATTTACAGAGGGTATAGGAAGCAAAATGTTCTTGTGAACAGTCCATATTTGTTTTACATCGACGCCACGAGTCGGTCGGGCGGTCTGGTCGTCCGTGTCGATCGCCTCGGCCCCGGCGGTGGTGGTGGTGCTTGTATCAGTGTTGTCGCCTCCAGGAGCCGTACGGTTTCAGCTGTCGGTGCAAAGGGGAGGGGGACCGATCCTCCTGGGAAGGGGGCGGTCGCGGGGTGCGGCGGTGGCAGGAAGGGGGGGGTTGGGTTGATGGTGTCAGGGGGTGTGCGTGTTGCCGGCGGGCGCCAGATCCCGCAGGGAGACCGTGTCCTGTCGGCCGTCGGGGTACTCCACGTAGGCGTACTGGGGGTTCGCGTGGAGGAGGTGAACCCTTTCGACCAACGGGTCCGCCTTATGTGCCCGCACATGCTTTCGGAGCAGGATGGGTCCTGGGGCCGCCAGCCAGGTCGGCAGCGACGTTCCAGAGGAGGACCTCCTAGGGAAGACAAGGAGACGCTCATGCGGCGTTTGATTAGTGCTCGTACATAATAACGACCGGATGGAATGGAGAGCGTCCGGGAGGACCTCCTGCCACCTTGAAACTGGGAGGTCCCTGGACCGTAGGGCCAGTAGGACGGCCTTCCAGACCGTGCCGTTCTCCCTTTCTATTTGCCCGTTCCCCCGGGGGTTGTAGCTGGTCGTCCTGCTTGAGGCTATGCCCTTGCTGAGCAGGAACTGGCGCAGCTCGTGAAAGAGGACCCCCTGTCGCTGTGGACGTATGCGGGGTAACCGAACAGTGTGAAGATGCTGTTCAGGGCTTTAATGACTGTGGCCGCGGTCATGTCAGAGCAGGGAATGGCAAAAGGGAAGCGGGAGTATTCGTCCACTACGTTAAGAAAATATGCGTTGCGGTCGGTGGAGGGGAGGGGCCCTTTGAAATCGAGACTGAGGCGCTCGAAGGGGCGGGAGGCCTTAATCAGGTGCGCTCCATCTGGCCTGAAAAAATGCGGCTTGCATTCCGCGCAGATGTGGCAGTCCCTCGTGACTGTACTGACCTCCTCTAAGAAGTATGGGAGATTGCGGGACTTGATGAAGTGGTAAAACCGAGTGACCCCCGGGTGGCAGAGGTCCTCGTGGAGGGTTTGGAGGCGGTTAATTTGTGCGTTGGCACATGTGCCACGGGATAGGGCATCGGACGGCTCGTTCAGCTTTCCGGGACGATACAAGATCTCGTAGTTGAAGGTGGAGAGCTCGATCCTCCACCTTAAGATCTTGTCGTTTTTGATTTTGCCCCGCAGTGCATTATCGAACATGAAGGCTACCGACCGTTGGTCGGTGAGGAGAGTGAATCTCCTGCCGGCCAGGTAATGCCTCCAATGTCGCACAGCTTCCACTATGGCTTGGGCTTCCTTTTCTACTGAAGAGTGGCGGATTTCTGAGGCGTGGAGGGTCCGGGAGAAAAAGGCCACGGGTCTGCCCGCTTGGTTAAGGGTGGCCGCTAGAGCTACGTCGGAGGCGTAGCTCTCGACCTGGAAGGGGAGGGACTCGTCGATGGTGCGCATCGTGGCCTTTGCGATATCCGCTTTGATGCGGCTGAAGGCCTGGCAAGCCTCTGTCGACAGAGGGAAGGTCGTGGTCTGTATTAGGGGGCGGGCCTTGTCTGCATACTGGGAGACCCACTGGGCGTAGTACGAAAAGAACCCCAAGCAGCGTTTCAGGGCTTTTGGGCAGTGCGGGAGGGGAAATTCCATGAGTGCGCGCATACGTTCGGGGTCAGGGCCTATTATCCAATTGCGTACTATGTAGCCCAGAATGGCTAGCCGGTCGGTGCTAAAAACGCACTTGTCCTCGTTGTACGTGAGGTTCAAGGCTTTGGCGGTCTGGAGGAATTTCTGGAGGTTGGCGTCGTGGTCCTGCTGATCGTGGCCGCAGATGGTTACATTGTCGAGATACGGGAACGTGGCCCGCAACCCATGTTGATTAACCGTTTGGTCCATCTCCCGTTGGAAGACCGAGACCCCGTTTGTGACGCCAAAAGGGACCCGTAGGAAATGGTATAATCGCCCGTCTGCCTCGAAGGCTGTGTACTTGCGGTCACTTGGGCGGATGGGGAGCTGATGGTAGGCGGACTTGAGGTCCACGGTGGAGAAGACTTTATATTGGGCAATCCGATTGACCATGTCGGATATGCGGGGGAGAGGGTACGCGTCTAGTTGTGTGTACCTGTTGATGGGCTGGCTATAGTCAATGACCATCCTTTGTTTCTCCCCTGTCTTCACTACTACCACCTGCGCTCTCCAGGGACTATTGCTGGCCTGGATTATGCCCTCCTTTAGTAGCCGCTGGACTTCGGACCGAATGAAGGTCCGGTCCTGGGCGCTGTACCGTCTGCTCCTAGTGGCGACGGGTTTGCAATCCGGGGTGAGGTTCGTAAACAAGGACGGGGGTTGCACTTTGAGGGTTGCGAGGCCGCAGATAGTGAGTGGGGGTATGGGGCCGCCGAATTTGAACGTAAGGCTCTGTAGATTACATTGGAAATCTAATCCTAGCAAGGTGGGGGCACAGAGTTGGGGAAGGACGTTACGTTTGTAGTTTTTGAACTCCCTCCCCTGCACCTTAAGGGTAACTATGCAGAATCCCTGGATCTGTACGGAGTGGGATCCTGCAGCTCGGCAAATCTTTTGTGCGCTGGGATAGGTGGTCAAGGAACAGCGTCTTACCGTGTCGGGGTGTATAAAGCTTTCCGTGCTCCCGGAGTCGACTAGGCATGGCGTCTCGTGGCCGTTTATTAGGACCGTTGTCGTCGTCGTCTGGAGTGTCGGGGCCGAGCCTGATTGAGCGTAATCGAAGCGATCCGTGGTTGTAGTAGTGGAGTGGGGTCCGTTGTTGCCGTCCAAGATGGCGTCGGGGATGAACAAAATGGCCGCCCCCATACATCGCACGTGGCTGGGGGGTCACAAGATGGCAGCGGGGGTGGACAAAATGGCCGCCCCCATGCGTCGTACAGGTCTGGGGCGGTCCAAGATGGCGGCGCCTCTCCTCCCCTCGTGGTGGTCGGGACCCAAAATGGCGGCGTCTGCGGGCCGCACATCGGCGCCCCTCCTCCCCTCGTGGTGGTCGGGACCCAAAATGGCGGCGTCTGCGGGTCGCACATGGTGTGCTGGGGGGCTGGAGAGCGCTAGGACCGCGAGCGCTAGGACCGCGCGGAGCTCCCTCACCGCGAGCGCTAGGAACGCGAGCACTAGGACCGCGCGGAGCTCCCTCACTGGGGACAGCGGTGGTCGGGGCCCAAGTCGGCGGCGCCGGCGGGTCAGGCGTGGGGCCGCGAGCGCTGGGACCGTGCAGAGCTCCCTTGCTGGGGACAGCGGTGGTCGGGGCCCAAGTCGGCGGCGCCGGCGGGTCAGGCGTGGGGCCGCGAGCGCTGGGACCGCGCGGAGCTCCCTCGCCGGGGACAGCGGTGGTCGGGGCCCAAGTCGGCGGCGCCGGCGGGTCAGGCGTGGGGCCGCGAGCGCTGGGACCGCGTGGAGCTCCCTCGCCGGGGACAGCGGTGGTCGGGGCCCAAGTAGGTGGCGCCGGCGGGTCAGGTGTGGGGCGCGGGGTGGGGGTTCGGGTGGCGTTAGGGACGCGAAAAACTCCCTCCTCTCCGTGGAGAGTGTTGGCCGGGACCCAAAGCGGTAGCGCCGGCGGCGGGTCATACATGGGCTGCGGGGAGGGGGGTTGGGGAGCGTAGGCGACGTGCAGGGCTCCCAGTTCTCCTGGGACCGCGGTGGTCGGGACCCAGAGCGACTGCGCCTGCGGGTCGTACATGGCGTGCTGGGGGGGTTGGGGCGCATAGACTGCTTGCAGGGCTCCCTGTGCTCCTGGGACGGCGGCGACCACGCGGGACTGGCACACAACCGCATAATGGCCCTTTTTCCCGCAGCTTTTGCAGATGGCTGCGCGGGCCGGACAGCGCTGCCGGGGGTGTTTCGCCTGGCCGCAGAATTAACAGCGGGCGCCCCCGGTGCGACTCGGCGTTTGGACCGCGCAAGCCTGTGGGGTGTCCGGGGGGGGGGTGGTAGGGGGTTTGCCGCGACGGGTACGTACGGGGCCCAATGGCCTGCCGCCCGGTCGGGGCCGTAGGCGCGGGTATTACGCGCGGCCACGTCTAGGGAGGCTGCTAGGGCCCGTGCCTCTGAGAGTCCTAGCGACTCTTTTTCTAGAAGTCTTTGGCGGATTTGGGAGGATTGCATACCTGCCACAAAAGCATCACGCATTAACATGTCCGAGTGTTCGTTTGCGTTCACCGACGGGCAGCTGCAGGCTCATCCCAAAATCAGCAGCGCGGCGTAGAACTCGTCCAACGATTCTCCGGGAGCTTGCCGTCTCGTCGCGAGCTGGTAGCGAGCATAGATTTGGTTAACTGGGCGAACGTAGAGACTTCTCAGTGCTGCGAACGCCGTCTGGAAATCGTCGGTGTCTTCAATGAGGGTGAAAATCTCCGTGCTCACCCTCGAGTGCAGGACCTGCAGTTTTTGTTCGTCTGAGACTCGGCCGGTGGTCGTTCTGAGGTAGGCCTCGAAGCAAGTCTGCCAGTGTTTGAAGGCTGCTGCCGCGTTCACTGCGTGGGGGCTGATCCTCAGGCATTCTGGAATGATCCTGAGCTCCATAGTCCTTATTTAGGCACGCTTATCGAGCTGCTGGGGAACAGACACGCTTAATAAATTGTAGCGCACAAAGACTCCATGAGATGAATAGAGTGAAGTCGATGAGGCTTTATTAAGCGTGTCTGTTCCCCAGCAGCTCGATAGTAAACTGGCCTGCGGGGGAAGACTCCGGCTTCTTATACTCCGCCTTCAGGGCGGAGCTTGAGGTCAACGGCCAACCAGGACCCGGGATCTGTCAGCCAATGACATTAGGGCTTCCAGTCCCACATGACCCCCAATACATACTACCACACTGCTTTTACCTGTGATGTGTATTAGCAACTGTGTGGTGCTCACCAGATAGTGTTCCCAAAGCCAGTCCACTGATGTTGCCCACCGAGGTGTGTGTTTCTAAGCTGGTGGAGGGTGTGTGCGATAGCTGTGACTCATCATTGCTGTTCTCCTCAGAGCTCTCCTATGAGGTGTTCTCTTGGGTGGGGGAACAAGGTGCCCCCCCCTCTCATCCACAGTGCCCCCCCCCCCAATCTCACCCACAGTGTTGAGAAGTCTGGCCAGGTTGATATCCCCAAAGCAAGGAGCAGGTCTGTGCTCTGCCATACTCGGGTGTTGACTGGGAGTGAATGGTGAGATTACCTTTAATGCAGCTCCCTCTTATTCGTGGTGTGCAGCTGAGGCACGAGTCAGGGAATCAGATGGCGAGGGAGCCAGGCATGACAAAATTCACGTGGGGGTTCGTTTTTGGGGCTATGTGTGGTAAATACAGGCCGCAATCTCACCAATGCGGCCGATGTGAAACACCCTGCCAAACCCGCCCCAAATTACTTTGAAATTCTTTGGTTGAATCGTATGTACATCTATCGTTCCTTGCACTGCCTTGTTTTTATGTTGCTCCCCCCTTTGCTAATGCCTGTTAATATTGATATCTTGTGGTTGCTTGGGGAATATTTTGCCATTGGGTTTGTTGGCTTATGCTCTGTTACTCCAGTAGAAGCCAGAGAGAACTAACCATATTAATTACATTGCCCTGCATTGTGTGTACAGATTTGACAGCAGGGTCGACAGGGAAACATGTCCAGGCAATAGTGAACTAAAAAGAGGAACTTTAGGCTCTTTTTCTGGGACTCAGATCTGTAAGAAAGATTGGTGTAACTTCATTGAGTCGTATTGCATTTCTCTTTCATGGTAAACGTAATTGCTTCGTCACTCGTCACTATCTGTCCACTTTCCTTCACTGCTCCTAACAGTCCTACCAACAATTCCAAATCCTCATGTAGTAATATTCGTCAAGAAAATATTATTTACTTGAGCTAATTTGGTTGAAACAGATCCTCCTTTTGTCTTTCAGGGGGAGACACTGCAATAATTACCAATGCCTTTGTGCTGGACTCTGACAATGTGTCTGTTACCAGTTTCTACACATTATATGTAGTAGTTACAGACCTGGGAGGCAACACAGCTATGTGCATCTTGAATGTATCGTTGGTTGACATCAATGAAGATCCTGTGTGTGATGCTGTATTTACATCAGGAACAGGTGAAGATATTTAAAGGGTTAATCGTGACCAATATTTATGAGGGATTTTAATGAATTGAAATTTTATCTGGTGATAAATTCTGCCAGCTCCTGATTTTGTTTCTCACGAATCAGTTATAAATCTGGAATACATGTAAACCCATCCACCTGTAAACCCATCCACCTGTAAACCCATCCACCTGTAAACCCATCCATTACACCAGCGAGATGGTCAACAGCAGAAAATCTGCCACATTGGAGGAAGCACAGTCTCGTTGTTGCAATGGATGTGTAGCTGGAGTTGTATCCAAATAAGGACAAAGACCAGTCACACCTATGAGGCAACATGTTACAGTCAAGTTTAGGCATTGATTATGGACCAGGGGGGACAGGAGGATTTCTTCTGCTCAGATTGTCAAGCAAAGCTTCTTCTGGAATCCCTCGCTGCTCCTATGATCTCTCTCTCTCTGTTATCGCCTACGATAAGAAATCCTCCTCCCCTTCCTGGCCCATAATTGATGGTTGAATTTGACTGTAACATGTTGCCTCAGAGATATGACTGGTTTCTGTCCTTACTTGGACAGAACTCCAGCTGTGCATCCAAATGCACTCCGAAAGAAATTTGGCATGTTTGCATCGACTCTCACAAACTTCTACAGGTGTGCGATAGAGAGCATCCTATCCGGCTGCATCACAGCCTGGTATTGCAACTGCTCGGCCCAAGATCGCAAGAAACTGTAGAGTGTGGTGAACTCAGCCCAACGCATCACACAAGCTGCCACCCTCCCATTGATTCTGTATACACCTCCCGCTGCCTCAGGAAGGCAGACAGCATTATCAGAGACCCCTCCCACCCAGGTATTGCCTTCTTCCAGACCCTTCCATCAGGCAGAAGGTCCAGAAGTCTGACGACCTGCACATCCAGACATAGGAACAGCTTCTTCCCCACAGCTACAAGACTCCTCAACAACCCGCCCTCGGACTGATCTGTTCCCTGTAAGAACACTATTCACGACGCCCTATGCTGCTCTTGCTCATGTATTTGCTTTGTTTGGTCCCTTGTCCCGCACTGTAACCAATCACTGTTTGTCAATGTATCATTTGTCAATGTTCTCTGTTGATTATTCTTTTTGTCTACTACGTACGTACTGTGTACGTTCCCTCGGCCATAGAAAAGTACTTTTCACTGTACTTCGGTACATGTGACATAAATCAAATCAATTCAAATAGTATGAGAATTGCAACAATGAGACTGCGTTTTCTCCAATGTTGCTCCTTTAAAGATCTCTCCTTCCCTCTACATTTCCACCTTGTGGTGAACCACTGTAATAGGAGATGTAAGGTAGGACCCTCACTACAGGTTCGCCGGTAGCTCCTGCCGGCTGGCTCCGCCCACAGAGAACTGTATAAATATGCATGACCTACAGTGCCCTGCCATTTCGCCAGCTGCAGCAGGAGGCCACACATCTGACTGTAATAAAGCCACAGTTGTACCCAACTTTAGTCTTTGTGCAATTGATTGTGCATCAATTTATTACAGTCAGATTTTCCACAGAATGGATATCCGAATTAAGCCTGATCGCCTGCAGCTGGATCCGCACTCGCCCGACGCCAGGAAAGACTTTGCTCACTGGCTAGCATGTTTCAAGGCTTACATCAACGCGGCGGACCCCACACCAACGGAGGCTCAGAAGATAAACGTCCTGTACTCCAGACTGAGCTCCAGCATGTTCCCGTTGATCCAAGACGCCACGAATTACACAAAGGCAATGGAACTCCTCAAAGAACACTACGCGCAGAAGGCGAACACGCTCTTCGCCAGGCATGTACTCGCCACCCGCTCGCAACTACCTGGTGAGTCCATCGAAGACTTCTGGCGGGCCCTAATTCCACTCGTCCGGGACTGTGACTGTCAGACCGTTACGGCCGCCGAACGTGCAAATCTCCTCATGCGCGATGCCTTTGTGACGGGGATTGCGTCAGACCGCATCAGAGAACGATTACTGGAAGGGGCCACGCTCGAACTGGTGGAAACGAAAACCTTGGCGCTCTCCATGACGGTCGCATCCCGTAACGTACAATCGTACCCCTCCCGCCGCGCTGCCCACCCTTCTACTCCTTCGTACCCCTCCTGGACCCCGCCGATGACCTCCTCAGCCGGGGCCCTGCCTTCCCAATACACCTGCGCCGCACGCCGATCCGCGCACCCCGGGGGTCCCCGCTGCTACTTCTGTGGTCAGCAGAACCACCCCCGCCAACACAGCCCGGCCCGCACTGCATTTTGTAAAGCCTGCAGTAAGAAGGGCCAATCTAACTGCGGACTGCAAGCCTGTTGCCACTAGTAGCAGACGGTACAGCACCCAGGACAAGACCTTCATCAGGTCCGAAGTCCAGTGGCTGCTTTGGGAAGACATCATCGAGGCCAGCAACAGCCCCTGGGGAGCCCAAGTGGTAGTGGTTAAAACTGGGGAGAAACACAGGATGGTCATGGACTATAGCCAGACCATCAATCGGTACACGCAGCTCAACGCGTACCCCCTCCCACGCATATCTGATATGGCCAATCAGATTGCGCAGTACCGGATCTTCTCAACAATTAACCTGAAATCCGCCTACCACCAGCTCCCCATCCGGAAGTCGGACCAGCCATACACTGCTTTTGAAGCGGACGGTCGCTTCTACCACTTCCTTAGGGTCCCTTTCGGTGTCACAAATGGGGTCTCGCTCTTCCAAAGAGAGATGGACCGAATAGTCGACCAGCACGGTTTGGGGGCCACCTTTCCGTACTTAGATAATGTCACCATCTGCGGCCATGACCAGCAGGACCACGATGCCAACCTCAATAAATTCCTCCGTACTGCCATTCTTCTCAACCTGACCTACAACAAAGAGAAGTGTGTGTTCAACACGACCCGGTTAGCCATTCTCGGCTATATAGTCCAAAACGGACTTCTCGGGCCCGACCCCGACTGCATGCGCCCCCCCATGGAAATTCCCCTCCCCCACTGCCCCAAGGCCCTCAAACGCTGCCTGGGGTTCTTTTCCTACTACGCTCAGTGGGTCCCAAACTATGCGGACAAGGCTTGCCCACTCATTCAGTCCACCCAATTCCCCCTTGCGGCCGAGGCACAACATGCTTTCGCCCGCATCAGAGCAGACATCGCCAAGACCGGGATGCGCGCAGTGGATCAGTCACTGCCTTTCCAAGTAGAAAGCGACGCTTCAGACGTTACCCTTGCCGCCACTCTAAACCAGGCAGGCAGACCCGTGGCATTCTTTTCCTGCACCCTTCATGCCTCTGAAATGCGACACTCATCCGTCGAAAAGGAGGCCCAAGCTATCGTTGAAGCTGTGCGGCATTGGCAATTACCTGGCCGGTAAGAGATTCACTCTCCTTACGGACCAACGGTCGGTAACCTTCATGTTCAATAACACACAGCGGGGCAAGATCAAAAATGGTAAAATCTTGCGGTGGAGAATCGAGCTCTCCACCTATAATTACGAGATCTTGTATCGCCACGCTAAACTCAATGGGCAAGTAGAACAGGAGAATGGGACAGTTTGGAGGGCCGTCCAGCTGGCCCTTTGGTCCAGGAACCTCCCAGCTTCTCGTTGCCAGGGGGTCCTCCCTGACATTCTACACTCCATCTGGTCACTATTGTGCACCCCCACTAAAGCACACCCCATGAACGTGTTTTCACCTTCCCCAGGAAGTCCACATCCGGGGTGTCGCTCCCGACTTGGCTCGCTGCTCCAGGACCGGTCCTTCTCCGTAGGCACGTCCGACTCCACAAGGCGGACCCATTGGTGGACAGGGTTCACCTGCTCCACGCCAACCCTCAATATGCTTACCTTGAGTTCCCCGACGGCCGCCATGATACTGTCTCACTCAGGGACCTGGCACCGTCAAGTTCCACCCCCCCCCCACCTCCCACCACGCCGCCAATATTAAGACCCCCCCTCCCCTTTTCCGCACAAGAGGACGAAGAGGACTTTGGCATGGGTCCGGAGTTCCCCGATGACTGGCCAGCATCAGCACCGCCATCGGTGCCACCTCCACCACCGCCAGCACCGACTTCACCGCCATTGTTATGCCGCTCCCAATGGAGCACCAAAGCACCGGACCGGCTGAACCTTTGACGGGCTCCAGACCGTCAACATGGACTTTTCTTTCCTTACCACTGTACATAATTGCACTAATTGTATATAGTTTCATGTCACCCCCGCCGGACTCATTTTTAACAGGGGGTGAATGTGGTGATCCACTGTAATAGGAGATGTAAGGTAGGACCTGCACTACAGGTTCGCCGGTAGCTCCTGCCGGCTGGCTCCGCCCATGGAGAACTGTATAAATATGTATGACCTCCAGTGCCCTGTCATTTCGCCAGCTGCAGCAGGAGGCCACACATCTGACTGTAATAAAGCCACAGTTATACCCAACTTTAGTCTTTGTGCAATTGATCGTGCATCCCACATAGAGGTGTACACTGCTCCCACCAGCCCTGATGCTCTCTGGCGGCATCCCACCAGCCCTGTGGCCTTTTACTGCAGGCCCTCCTGAACAACTGTCCGACAACCTTCAAAAGTAATGCACGCACTGGGCAGCACGGTGGCGCAGAGGTTGGCACAGCTGTTTCACTGCGTCGAGGTCCAAGGTTCGATCCTGGCTCTGGGTCACTGTCCGCGTGGAGTTTGCACATTCTCCCCGTGTTTGCATGGATTTTGTCCCCATAACCCAAAGATGTGCAGGGTAGGCGGATTGGCCATGCTAAATTGCCCCTTAATTGGAAAAAATGAATTGGGTACACTAAATTTTTTTTTTTTAAGTGATGCACGCACAACATCTCTCCCTCCCCATCCAAAACATGGTTTACCAAAAAGGTTTTCATGAAGGCAGTGGTTCATTAGTTTCTGAGAAGGATGGGAATTGGGCTACAACAGGTTCTGCTCTCAGTGATCACAGCAGTCACAAATCATTTACAGTTTGAATTTAGATTGATGCCAAGTTTGAGTGAAAATCTCTACTCAAGCTATCAAAACACTCAGTGAGTTTATAACTGAAAAATAAAATAAATTACAACCATTAATGTTATCATTTATACGTTGATCTAATGCTGTTTTGTTTAATCACATTTCCTTTGGTGCAGGACCTTCTGTCACTATTCCAGAGACCATTGCTATTGGAACCTCTGTCTATAAGATAACGGCATCTGATCCTGAAGGAGATTACTTACAAGCAAGTATTTTCGAATGATTGTTGTTTCTGATCTTGAATAAGTTTAAGACGTGCAACCAAAGTTTTCAAGCCCAGTTTAAACTATTTTCATATTTGTGACAATGGTACATACATGCTGGTTAATGGAGGGAATGTCAGCACATTGAGACATAAGAGGTGAACCACTGCACACTGAGTATCAAGCCTCTGCCCTGCTTGAAGTGACAGTGTCAATATAGTTGATCCAATTCAAGTTCCAATTCATAGAGATTCCCAAGATGTTGATGGTGAGATCTCGTCAATCCGAGCAATTCATTGTGCATTCTCTCTTTGGAAATGATCTTTGTCTGTGCACTCCTCTTGCTAGTGTTTCTCCTTACCTCTCTCCTCTTTCCCTGCCGATCCCCAACCCTCTGCCTCCACTGCTGTTTCACTTTGCCTTCTCTTCCTCGCCAAATCGCAGTTGTATTTGTTATTCTCCTTCCTCCATTTTCTTTTCATCATTTCCAATTAACCCCCTTTCCCTAAATCTCCATCAAATCCACACCGCCTTCCCCCATCTCTTGCCAACTTACTCTTCTCTCCCCATTTACCTCTATAGTTCTCTATTTATCGCCCCTGTTCATTTCTTCCCTCTTTTCCAATTCATCTCTCCAATTCCATTTCTCTCCCTCTTTCTTCTCCTATTTCCCCATCTCCAATTCTCTCCATTTAATCTCTCCACAGCAGTCGGTTCGCTAGGTTGGCTGGACAGCTTTCTAATCTGTGGATCAGAGTAATGCCAACAGCATGGGGTTCGGTCTGCATTATGGCTGATATCAAAATGGGGCCTACATACTTGCCCTACCCTTGGGGAAGATAAAATCAGGGCACTTCACCATGGCCTGGTGACTAATTGGCTGTGAGCTGCCTCAAGCAGGGAACCATAAAGAAAGACACCAAAATCTCCCCAGAAAGTAACCTTGTAAATTCTTCACGTGTCCTGTGAAACAGCAAAGAGATCACCTCGCAGACAGTAAATCTTCACTTTGGAGTTTATCATAAAAGATCCAGATATGAGACTCGTAAGAAACCTGAATTTCCATTCCGTGCGTTTGTTTGTAAAACATTTTTTTAATATAAGACAGGAAGTGGGGTTTAGCTAAATGTTCACCTAAGGAACTGAATATAACATTGACAGTAATATAACTTTCTCATTTTTTTTCAAGTATTCCTTGCTGTCGGATTCCTCCACCAACACCACTGCACGATTTAACCTGGACCATTTGGGTCTAATTACCACAGCGGCTGATCTGAATTTTGAAAATGGCGACATGGTAGGAGATACATTATTACTCCCGAACAATGAGAATATCTTCAACACAGTCACTTTATTCCAGTCATTTCTCACACTGTGATATAGATTTCATTAATGGATTTAATCTGGAGTCTTGTTCTTTCCCTTCAGCTTTTCTATGCTGCTGTATCTGTTAATGACACTGGGTCCCCGAGCCTCGCTTGCACAGGCACAGTGACTATCACAGTTACTGATGTAAATGACGAAGTTCCAATCTTCAGGTACATCAAATATTATCCCCCTGTTGGCAGACAAGATCAGTTCTCATTGGACTGATGCTTATTTTGTTTACTAAATCGGAATGTTTCTCACATTTTCAGCTCCTGCCCATCAACTACCTTAACCCCGAATGAAGAAGTGGCTGCTGGGACAACACTAATAACTTTATCTGCCACCGATGGTGATGACAATGAGAACCTGACTTTTAGTTTTGCAGTAAATGAACCTTCCTTTGAAATCAGCCAAGGTATGAACAAAATTAACTATTGCAAATCATCCAGGACATTGTCCATGGTGAAATCTTCAGTGGAGCTGTCTCCAATATCGGCAAAATCTGATATCAGGCAGGAAATGCAGCATTGAGTGCATTGGCAATGGAGGCTTTTTCCGGAGTATTGTGCGGCACTTAAAAATTCCCCAGTGCTTTGATGATCCAGACACCCCTAGCACAGTTTGGTGCTCACTGGGAAGTCATGCCTGCCAGGTCTCGGAAACATTCTGCACCTAAGTGTACACCAGCAGGCCCCCTGTCTTATGATTCACCCTCTGTCTCTCGGACATACCCATCTGACCCTTCCCCCCCCACTGAAGATGCAGAGTCACTCCGCTGGTGCGGTCCTCACTCCAAGCTCCCTTGGAGTACTGGGGCGTCATTCTCCGACCCCCCAGCGGGTCGGAGAATGGCCGTTGGCCGCCATGAATCCCGCCCCCGCCGGTTGCCGAAGTCTCCGAAGGGAGAAAAGTCGGCGGGGCGTTAATGGCGCCGCAGACGTCAGAGAATGGCACGGGTGTGCGCAAGTTAGCCGATTTTGGGCCTGCCGATATTCTCCCGTCCGGATGGGCCGAAGTCCCGTCGACGTGATGTTGGGTCACGTCGACGTAAATCAAGCCTCCTTTTAATCGGCGTCAACCTGTGCTCCAGGTTCACGCCGACCAGCGTGGAGGTGAGTGACGGCCTGGGGGGTTGGCCGCTGGGCAGGCGATGGTGTGGCCGCAGTCTGAATGTGTGGGGAGAGGTGTGTCTAGGGTTGTGTGTGTGTGTGTGCGGCAGGGGGGGGGGGGTGGTTAGAGTGGGCTGGGCTCCGGGGGAGTGCCGGGAGGGGGGGTCAGTGCCGGGGAGGAGGATGGGGGGCCCGTGCCGGGGACGAGGATGGGGGGGTCCGTGCCGGGGAGGAGGATGGGGGGGTCCGTGCCGTGGAGGAGGATGGGGGGGTCCGTGCCAGGGAGGAGGATGGGGGGTCCGTGCCGGGGAGGAGGATGGGGGGGTCCGTGCCGGGGAGGAGGATGGGGGGGTCCGTGCCGTGGAGGAGGATGGGGGGGTCCGTGCCAGGGAGGAGGATGGGGGGTCCGTGCCGGGGAGGAGGATGGGGGGCCCGTGCCAGGGAGGAGGATGGGGGGTCCGTGCCGGGGAGGAGGATGGGGGGCCCGTGCCGGGGAGGAGGATGGGGTCCGTGCCGGGGAGGAGGATGGGGTCCGTGCCGGGGAGGGGGATGGGGCGGGGGGGGGGGGGGTCCGTGCCGGGGAGGAGGATGGGGGGCCCGTGCCGGGGAGGAGGATGGGGTCCGTGCCGGGGAGGAGGATGGGGGGTCCGTGCCGGGGAGGGGGATGGGGGGCCCGTGCCAGGGAGGACGATGGGGGGCCCATGCCGGGGAGGGGGATAGGGGGTCCGTGCCGGGGAGGTGGATGGGGGGGGTCCGTGCCGGGGAGGAGGATTGGGGGCCCGTGCCAGGGAGGAGGATGGGGGGCCCGTGCCGGGGAGGAGGATGGGGGGCCCGTGCCGGGGAGGAGGATGGGGGGCCCGTAGGGAGGAGGATGGGGGGTCCGGGCCGGGGAGGAGGATGGGGGGTCCATGCCGGGGAGGAGGATGGGGGGGTCCGTGCCGGGGAGGAGGATGGGGTCCGTGCCGGGGAGGGGGATGGGGCGGGGGGTGGGGGGGGGTCCGTGCCGGGGAGGAGGATGGGGGGCCCGTGCCGGGGAGGAGGATGGGGTCCGTGCCGGGGAGGAGGATGGGGGGACCGTGCCGGGGAGGAGGATGGGGGGCCCGTGCCGGGGTGGAGGATGGGGGGGTCTGTGCCGGGGAGGACGATGGGGGGTCCGTACCGGGGAGGAGGATGGGGGGTCCGTGCCGGGGAGGAGGATGGGGTCCGTGCCGGGGAGGAGGATGGGGTCCGTGTCGGGGAGGGGGATGTGGGGGGGGGTCCGTGCCGGGGAGGAGGATGGGGGGGCCCGTGCCGGGGAGGAGGATGGTGGGGTCCGTGCCGGGGAGGAGGATGGGGTCCGTGCCGGGGAGGGGGATGGGGTGGGGGGGGTCCGTGCCGGGGGGGAGGATGGGGGGCCCGTGCCGGGGAGGGGGATAGGGGGGTCCGTGCCGGGGAGGAGGATGGGGGGTCAGTGCCGGGGAGGAGGATGGGGTCCGTGCCGGGGAGGAGGATGGGGTCCGTGTCGGGGAGGGGGATGTGGGGGGGGGTCCGTGCCGGGGAGGAGGATGGGGGGCCCGTGCCGGGGAGGAGGATGGTGGGGTCCGTGCCGGGGAGGAGGATGGGGTCCGTGCCGAGGAGGGGGATGGGGTGGGGGGGGGTCCGTGCCGGGGAGGAGGAGGGGGGGTCCGTGCCGGGGAGGAGGATGGGGGGGTCCGTGCCGGGGAGGGGGATGGGGGGCCCGTGCCAGGGAGGAGGATGGGGGGCCCGTGCCGGGGAGGAGGATGGGGGGTCCGTGCCGGGGAGGGGGATGGGGGGCCCGTGCTAGGGAGGAGGATGGGGTCCGTGCCGGGGAGGGGGCCCGTGCCGGGGAGGAGGATGGGGTCCGTGCCGGGGAGGAGGATGGGGTCCGTGCCGGGGCGGAGGATGGGGGGTCCGTGCCGGGGAGGAGGATGGGGGGGTCCGTGCCGGGGAAGGGGATGGGGGGGTCCGTGCCGGGGAGGGGGATGGGGGGCCTGTGCCGGGGAGGGGGATGGGGGGTCCGTGCCAGGGAGGAGGATGGAGGGGTTCATGCCGGGGAGGAGGATGGGGGGTCCGTGCCGGGGAGGAGGATGGGGGGTCCGTGCCGGGGAGGAGGATGGAGTCCGTGCCGGGGAGGGGGATGGAGTCCGTGCCGGGGAGGGGGATGGGGGGTCCGTGCCGGGGAGGATGATGGGGGGCCCGTGCCGGGGAGGAGGATGGGAGGTCCGTGCCGGGGAGGAGGATGGGGGGTCCGTGCCGGGGAGGAGGATGTGGGGCCCGTGCCGGGGAGGAGGATGGGGGGGTCCGTGCCGGGGAGGAGGATGGGGGGTCCGTGCCGGGGAGGAGGATGGGGGGTCCGTGCCGGGGAGGAGGATGGGGGGCCCGTGCCGGGGAGGGGGGGTGAAGAGGGCATATGAGTTGGTCCACCTGGCCAGCTGCCAGCCTCCAACAGTTGGACCCATGCGGTCCATGCCACCTGGCTGGGGGGAGGAGGGGGTATGGGCAATGATGACATGTCGTTGTCCCCCCCCCCCCCCCCCCCACCAGGCCGTCATGTTTTCCGATCATCCAGTGATGTTGGCCGCCGTGGCGGCAGCCGCTAATGTCTATGTTGCCCTGGATGAGGAGGAGGAGCTTGCCAGAGAGGCGGCGCAGGATGCCGCAGAGAGGCATGCGGCAGCCGCCTAGGCTGGAGGGACACCTGACCGACAGGATGAGGAGGGGGAGGAGGACGTCGCGGCCCCACGGCAACGGAAGCACCCGAGGGCGCCCCGTTTGTACCGGCCCCGGCAGTCATACCAGGACCTCACGGACCGGGAATGCAGGAGGAGACTCCGGATGAGGCGGGAAACCGTGGCACACATCTGCCACCTGCTGGCACACCTGTCACCGCGTGGCACTGGCGGGGGACACCCTCTCCCTGTGTCCGTCAAGGTTACGGTGGCCCTGAACTTTTATGCAATGGGGTCATTCCAGGCACCGAGTGGGGACCTGTCCGGCATATCGCAGACATCGGTGCACCGGTGCATCCGGGCAGTGACAGACGCCGTATATTCCATGGCGCACCGCTACATCCGCTTCCCTGTGGACCGGGTCAGCCAAGATGCCCGGGCCGCGGGCTTCTCTGTCGTGGCCGGGTTCCCCATGGTCCAGGGCGCGATTGATGGGATGCACGTTGCCGTGCGGCCACCTGCAGATAACAGGGCCGTGTTCACCAATAGGAAGGGGACCTATTCGATGAACACACAGGTGGTCTGCGACCACCGCATCATGATCCTGCACGTCTGCGCCCGTTACCCGGGCAGTGTACACGACTCATACGTGTTGTCGCGGTCATCCATCACCGGCATGTACGAGGGACGCCATCCCCGGCTGAGGGGCTGGTTGCTGGGCGACGGGGGCTACCCATTGCGATCGTGGCTGATGACGCCTATACGGAGGCCACGCAATGAGGCGGAGAACCGCTACAATGATGCCCATGTAGCAACAAGGGGAGTGATAGAGAGGTGCTTTGGCGTGCTGAAGATGCGTTTCAGGTGCCTGGACCTCTCTGGGGGCGCCCTCCAGTATCGGTCAGATAGGGTCGGCCGCATCATTGTGGTGTGCTGCGTCCTGCACAACATAGCCCAGCAGAGGGGTGATGTGCCGCAGCCAGAGGAGGGTAGAGTGGAGGAGCAGCAGGAAGAGGCGCAGTCCTCCCCAGATGAGGGGGATGGGGGCAATGGTCAGGGCAGATGGGGTAGACACAGGCGGGTGGCTGTCCACCGTTACCGGCTGGCCCAGCGGGCACGGGACAGGCTGATAGCCGCCCGCTTCACTGACTAGATGGGCGTGGGAATCGGGTAGTATGGCCACAGACCGCACACCATGGCAACAGCCGACCACCCACACCCCCCACCCATCCACCCACCCAGCATCCTCACCCCCCTCCCCAACCCCACCCACCCCACCTGCATGCACACCACCCCCCCATTGCCGATCCACCTGCGGCACAACGGCCGGGCTCACACAGTTGCCGGTGGACGGGTGTCTATTGCAGGCCATGGAGGATGATGACAACCCGCCCTGCGGTGAGCTCCTGGCTCCACATCGTCGGACTATGTCTGACCCATGGCCACAGTACCACCACCCACCCGGACCATCCCTGCATGCGGCTGTGACACTGCAGCGCACGGTCCCGTCCTCTGCCCGGGGGGATGTTGATGGCGGCCCAGGGGGAAGGGGCAGACTCACCTGGGGCTGAGGTAAGACCACCCCTCACACACACACTTGCGCTCAACGCACATGACACACCCGCACGCTTTGGACAGAGCACAAAGGCAGCTTCTGGAGGTGTAACATTGGCTTTAATTACCAAACGAGTTCATGCACGTGCCCTAGCCCCTAAAACTCATCTGTGCCCTGCACCTGTGCCAACTTACTCAGTGTCTAATTGTTTGGCCTTACGGGCTCTTTGACTACGTCAACGTGGTTCCCCAGACGGTACAGCAGAACCGGAGGTGGACTCCTGTGATCCCTGCCCTCTGACACCGGATCCCTTTGGCGGCCGTTTCCTGGGGCGTCCTGGCCTAGATGGGCCAGGCTGCGGCCCGGTCGACTGGGATGGCGAGCTGCCAGCCTGTCCTGCCCGTTGCCCACCCGATGCACCTGGGACGGAAGGGGGGGAGTCCGAAGTGTCGCGGTGATCCGGGACCTCCCCTACAGGGGGACCCGGGACGGACCACAGCACCTCCTCCTCCCTCGGGGTGCCCGATGGCCCCCAGGCCTCTACATGGGTGGGGGATGCGAACGGACTGGCCATCCGACGCCCCCCCGACATCTGGCGCTGCCAGCCCTGGAGGCCCATGCTGGTATCGACAGGGGTCTGCAGGTTTGCAGCTATGGAGCCCAGGGGGTGGCAAACCCTGTCTGTGACTGTGCGACGCCGGCTCGCACATGGCCAATGGCGCCGATGCCCTCAGCGATGGCCTGCAGAGACTGGGCTATGGCCTGCTGAGACTGGGCTATGGCCTGCTGAGACTGGGCTATGGCCTGCTGAGACTGGGCCATGACCTGCTGAGACTGGGCCATGGCCTGCTGAGACTGGGCCATGGCCTGCTGAGACTGGGCTATGGCCTGCTGAGACTGGGCCATGGCGTTGAGCGCCTCTGCCATCTGGCACTGGCACTGGCACTGGCTCATGGCCTCCTGTGAGAGGACAGCCATGTCCTGGGCCACAGACGCCGCCTGCACGGAAAGCCCCAGGCCTCGCAAACCGTTCCCCATGTCTGACACCGTCGCACCCATTGCCTCCACCGCGGACGCCACCCGTGCAGTGTCGGCCTGGGTGGCACGTATGACCGGCACCACTCCCAGCTCCTGGACGCGGGTGTACTCCTCCACCTGCGACAGCAGCCGCCGTAAGCCTCTTCGCTCGTCTCCGGTTCGGTGGTTGCATCGGATCTATGGGTGGGTGTGGTAACTCCAGGAACCCGGGATCCATCTGGGCGGCAGATGTTCGCTTGGGCTGGGCTGCGCTCCGACCGCCCGGCCCCTCTGCTGCTCCTACCTCCACCTGCTCTACCGGGACGGCTGTGTTGTGCGCACCAGTGAGTGTACCAGACGCCTCATCACTAAAGTGCCCAACCGAGGTGAGTGTTTCTGCGATGGTGGAGGGTGTTGGTGACAGCAGTGGCGTTGTGTCGTGCTCTTCGTCCCACTCTGAGTCCATGGCACTTTGGGGTGGGGGTTCGTCTCCACCCATCCATTGTGTCACTGTCCGGTATTTCGTCTTCCTGGGTCGTGCCGTCCCGGGTAGGGGTGTCCTGGGTAGTGGTGTCCTGGGTAGTGGTGTCCTGGGTAGTGGTGTCGTGGCTCGGCTTGACGGGGGCCTGTGGCTGCCCCTCTCGTCGCTGGGTGGCACACGCCTGCGTCGTCGCACCCGCACGAGACGGGGGCGTCGTCTCCCTGTTGCTCCAGGTCTCTCCGTCTCCCGTGGTCTCCATGGGACATCCTGCGGGCGTCGCATGCCGGAGGGTCCGGGTCTCTCCGTCTCCCGTGGTGTGCGAGGGGCATCCTGCGGGCGTCGCATGCCGGAGAGTCCGGGTCTCTCTGTCTCCCGTGGTGTGCGAGGGGCATCCTGCGGGCGTCGCATGCCGGAGGGTCCGGGTCTCTCCGTCTCCCATGGCCTCCAAGGGGCATCCTGCGGGCGGTCTGCATCTGCGGGGATGGGTGCCTGGACGTTTGCTCCTGCGATTCACAATGAAGCATGCATGGTTAGACATCAGGCAATGATCAGGTGATATGGGGGAGGGGGATATAGGGGAGGGGGGATATGGGGACGGGCTGTCGGTGGCTCACTTGCTGGTACGCCCCCGACCTCTGCATCAGCAACCTCCCGGTCCTCAGGTCCGCCAGCCAGTTCCAGGGCCCTTTCCTCATGTTCGGTCAGTGGCCTCTCATCAGCGGGGCCTCCTCCAGTCCTCACATGCTCCCTGGTGTTGTGTGCGCATTTCTCCTGTGGCGGGGGGGGGGGGGGGGGGGTGGCAGGGGTAAAGGCAACAGTGTTAGACAGGTATATGAATGCACGCCATCAGTTGCGCGTGTATTGCAGAGGTTAAGGTTAGGGCTGGATTCACTTGGGGATATGGGGGATATGGTGGAGGGGGGGATATGGGGGAGGGGGGATATGGGGGAGGGGGGATATGGGGGTATTGGGGGAGGGGGAATATGGGGGAGGGGGGATATGGGGGAGGGGGGATATGGGGGAGGGGGGATATGGGGGAGGGGGGATATGGGGGATATGGGGGAGGGGGGATATGGGGGAGGGGGGATATGGGGGAGGGGGGATATGGGGAAGGGGGGATATGGGGGAGGTGGGATCTGGGGGATATGGGGGAGGGGGGATATGGGGGAGGGGGGATATGGGGGAGGGGGGATATGGGGAGGGGGGATATGGGGAATATGGGGGAGGGGGGATATGGGGGAGGGGGGATATTGGGAGGGGGATATGGGGGAGGGGGTATATGGGGGAGGGGGATATGGGGGATATGGGGAGGGGGGATATGGGGAGGGGGGATATGGGGGGCGGGGGGATATGGGGGAGGGTGGATATGGGGGATATGGATATCGGGCAGGGGGGGTGAGGCTCACCCTGCCTGCTCTGACGAGGTCGTTCACCTTCTTGTGGCACTGGGTGCCTGTCCGTGGTGTCAGGGCCACAGCGGTGACGGCCTCTGCCACCTCCCTCCACAGACGCCGGCTGTGGCGTGGGGCAACTCTGCGGCCATGCCCGGGATACAGGGCCTCCCTCCTCTGCTCCACTGCATCCAGGAGCGCCTCCACATCCGGTGACTGGAACCTCGGGGCTGATCAGCAGCCGGCCATCCGGTCGGGTGTTCCGGTCGGGTGTTCCGGTCGGGTGGGGGGGAGCAGCGCGGCCTTATGAGCCGTCACGCCGTGCGGCGCGTATGACGCTGCACGGCGTGAACCACTGCGCAAGCGCGGATCCCGTCACGTCGCTGCTAGCCCACTTCGGGCCGGAGACTTCGCGACGATTTTTGCGGCGTGACGCAGGTCGGATTTGCGCCGTTTTTTGCACCGATCGGCGGACTTTGCGCCGATAACGGAGAATTTCGCCCCTGCTTACCAAGTGCGCACCTTTTGAACCTGTTGTATATCTGACATTCTGACATCACGTCACCGTGGACACATTATTTGACATGGGGGTATATTTCCGGTGTATGGGCCCAATAATGATATGGATAATGTATTGCAATGAGGTTCCCTACATTGAATGGTGAGTAAGACAGCCATTCACGGTGATTGTGCCCTGTATCTAAGTCCACGTGAAACACGATTTAAGCCTTCCCGCATTATTTTCCGTTTACGGCGTCACATCCACCCGACATGAATCAGAGTGGAAAAACCCTGCACACTTTTATAATATTTTTATCTCAATGTTATGTTGGTGTCATGTTTCTTCCTCTGTTTTCTCCTTGTTTCTTGTGTTCTTTGTTCTGTGTTGTGTTCGGTTTTCTCCCGCGGTCCAAAGATGTGAAAAAGGGTTAAGTGGATTGACCATGCTAAATTGCCCTTTGTGTCCAAAGATGTGCAGGTTAGGTGGATTGACCACGCTAAATTGCCCTTAATGTCCAAAGATGTGCAGGTTAGATTGACCATGCTAAATTGCCCCTTAGTGTCCAAAGATGAGTAGATTAAGTGGATTGACCATGTTAAATTGCCCCTTACTGTCCAAAGATGTCCAGGTTAGGTGCATTGACCATGCTGAATTGTCCCTCACTGTCCAAAGATATGCAGGTTAAGTGAGTTTACAGGGATAGGGTAGTGATCCTGGGTCAGGTTTTGGAGGGTTGGTGCAGTCTCAATGGGCCAAATGACCTCCTTCTCCGCTGTCGGGATTCTATCCACAGACACCTTTACCTTGACAGCAGAGATAGGTGCATCCTTTTTGACTAGCATTTGAATTCTTTTTTAATGTAAACTTTATTCCCGTCACTATCTGTCCATCATATATTTACATAATCTACCAGTAGTTTCAAATACTCATTTGATAATATAGAACAAGGAAATATTTACCTGAAACAGATGCTTGTTTTGTCTTTCAGGTGTAGACGCTGCAATAATTACCAATGCCTTCGTGCTGGACTCCGAGAATGATTCAGTTGCCACTTTCTACACATTATATGTAGTCGTGACAGACCTGGGAGGTAACACAGCAATGTGCAACCTGAATGTATCGTTGGTTCCCATCAATGAAGATCCTGTATGCGATGCTGTATTTACAGCAGGGACAGGTGAAGATATTTAAACTTTTAATCTTGACCAATATCGAAGAGTGATTGCAGTGAATTGAATCTTTCTCTGGTAACAAATTCTGCCAACTCTTGGTTTTGTTCCTCCTGCATCAGTTGTCAATCTCGAATGCATGTAAATCCACCCATTACTGGTTTGGTAACATAGCGGCCATTTTTGCAAATGGCAGATGGAAGGTGGTGTGAATCTGCCTATTGGGAAAAAGTTGAGTGTCTTCATTGCAATCCTCACACCGAGTTGATGCATAGCTAGAGTTATAAATGAATGAGAATAGGAGTTTAGTTATGTCTAAGGAGAAAGAACCTTTCAAAAAATGGTGCCAACATGTCAGAGATATTCATGAGTTTCCAGCAATTGTTTGTACTCAAGCCAAATATGGGAGCACAACACTCTCATCCCAATTATCTAGCTCACAGTAGTTACATCAGGTAATAAATTTAATAACTGCTTTCCTGGTTTCCCAGGATTTGGGAGACCAGCAACTAAAGGTTGGAGTGAACTGTCATTTCGAACAGATAAGTACCTTTTCAGTATTGATTGTGGCCACGAAGGAATGCTAGGTCTAGCCCCAATCTCTAGGGAAAACATTCTGCTGCAATCTCTCCCTCCTCTTCCACCAGCACTCGTCGCCCAAGGATCTATCCCACCCTCTTCACATCCATGTTCCGAGCTTCAAGCTAACCACATTAATCCTGGGCTTCCCTGATTGTCATTCCCTGCAGTGCCCAGGCACGGCCTTCTGTGGCAGGCATTTCTGACGAGCAGCCTTCAAAATTGATGCACAGCTCTTCCTCCTTCCCAGCCAAATCATGGTCTACCAAACAGTTGTTCATCAAGGCAGTGGCTGAGAAGAATTAAATTGGGCAATGCATTCGACAGTTTTCAGTGATCATTACAATTGACACATTTACTTCTGGCATTGGGATTTATACCAACACTAAAGTGAAAATCTATATTTAAGCTTTTGCACTACTTCAGCATTGGAAGTCTGAATATATAGGCTGCGATTCACTGGCCTTGTTTCGCTCGAACGAGAGTGCGACGAGGCTGGTGAATAGTGGGAGCGGCTAAAAACGAGAACTGTACCGGGCGCCAAACAGTTCGTGATGCAACTGGCCCGCCCTGTAGGTGAAATTGGGACCTGGCCGTATTGTGGCGAGAAACCAATTGTCACCACTTAAGTCCTATTTCCATACGATTAACGGGAGCCACCCCTTATCAAATGGCGTGCCATGATTCAGCAGTCTCCCCAGCAAGTGGTCACACGGGCATCGATTAGTATTCCTTTTAAAAACCTGAAACTGGCGGAAGGGCTTCTGTGGGGAGCTGAGGAGGTGAGTCGCCATCTTTGCTCAAAGGCGAAGAGCCCGGGGCACTGGGCTTGCCACCCCAGAGCTCGCCGGGGGGGGGATGGGAGGGCAGCTGGGGTGGGTTCCCATGTGGGTTCCCTGCTGGGGAGACAACTGCGTGCGGCTCCGCCATGCCAACCGCTGGATCGTGTGCACCTGTTCCGGGTGCAACCTTTGTCCATCCCTGCCCATCTGCCCTACCGACCACCTGTGACCCCCACCGATTGCTGAGGCCTCTGGCCATGCAGCTGAAGGCTATTGCTGAATTGGCAATCGTAGTTAAATGAGCACTTCACACATCAAAAAAAATTTGGCATGGGTGGGCGAGCCGTGTAGCATGTGGTAGTTATTTCCTAGCATCCCAGTCAGACCGTGATGCCTGGACAATGTGGGAGGCTGTGGTCGTCACCACTGATGTATATATTAGGTGCTTTGTGGTAAGGCCCTGTACTACAGGTACGGGGGTAGTTCCCTGCCTGCTGGCTCCGCCCAGTAGGCGGAGTATAAATATGTGTGCTCCTCGTACAGCAGCCATTTCGCCAGCTGCTGTAGGAGGCCACACATCTTAGTGTAATAAAGCCTCGATTGCATCCAACTCTCGTCTTTGTGTAATTGATCATGCATCAATTATTATACTAAAGTTTTCAGAAGATGGACCTCCGTATCAAGCCGGATCGACTGCAGCTGAATCCGCAATCAGGCAACGCCAAAAAAACATTGGCTAGCCTGTTTCGAAGTTTACATCAGGTCTGCACCAGACCCAATTCCGGAAGCTCAGAAGATTCAGATCCTCTACACGCAGCTGAGCTCCAACATCTTTCCACTTATCCAGGACGCACCGACCTACGAAGACGCCATGGCGCTACTGAAGGAAAACTACGCTCAGTGGACTAACACGCTCTACGCCAGACACATCCTCTCCACTCGTAGTCAACTTCCTGGTGAGCCCAGTGGAAGATTTCTGGCTTGCTCTAATTCCCCTAGTTAGAGACTGTGACTGCCAGGGTGTCACGGCCAAGGAACACTTGAACTTGCTCATGAGAGACGCTTTTGTTATGGGGATAGGGTCGGATTACATCCAACAGCACCTCTTAGAAGGGGCCACGCTCGACCTTGCGGCAACCAAAAAGCTAGTGCTCTCGCTGATGGTCGCTTCGCGCAACATCCAGGCCTACACCCCCGGCCGCGCAACCCACCCCTCCTACGCATTGTGGACTCCGCAGACGGCCGCCCCATCGGGGACCCCATTCAGCCAACCCCACACCTGTGCCGCGCAGCAGCCAACCAACCCCGGGGGCCCCAAATGTTACTTCTGTGGGCAGCCAAAACACCCCCAACAACGCTGCCCGGCCCGGAGCGCCCTTTGCAAAGCCTGCGGCAAGAAGGGACACTTTGCTGCGGTGTGCCAGACCCACGCAGTCGCCGCTATTGTTCCGCCCCCCTCCCTCCCACGTACGGCCAGTGGGCGCCACCATCTTGTTCGACCCCCACCACGTGCGGCCCATGGGCGCCGCCATCTTGTTCGACCCCCACCACGTGCGGCCCGAGGGATGATGATAACCCGCAGTGAGCTGAGCGCCGGTGCTGCTCAATCTGTGCTATAATCTGACGCCTGAGTGCTCGCTCACACCCATCACCTGCACGCAGTGTGCCCCGGGGGGGTGCATGCCTAGAGAGATTGGCCAAGGGTTCGGAGGTTGGCCCGCATTGTGGAAGAAAGTGACAGAGGTGTCACTGGCTGTGATGAAGGATTTGTAATGTTTCACAGGTGTCCAACGATGCCCCACTCTCCCGATGGTGCCACCCCACTCTCCTCCCCACCTTCCCAGTGCCCTAAGTGATCCTCGACGTGCCTTCCTTGCTCTTCCGCTACGTATAAGTGTGCCCCCAGGATCCACATCGCAGGTGGAGGCAGCCAGTTGATTACCATGTCCCGTGGCCTTCCATGCCTCTAGTGGGCATCCTCTGGTTGTTATGGGGCCAGAGGCCATGGCACCCTTGTCGGCAGCTCTGTCCATGTGCTGCCTGCAAGACATGGCCTCATCAGAGGGGTAGAACTCAGAGGAGATGGTGACCACTCCATGGGATGGGTCCGGATTGGCACCCCTGTCTGTTCCTCCCGGTCGGTGCCCATAGGGCCCTCTGGTTCACCTCGGGACGATGGGCAGCTGGATTGAGCCTTGGCTGCCCCTGGATCGTCTGGCTCTGCCAGCCCTGGCGGCTCCCCAATGTGTGCACCATGGTATCAACACCTTCGGCGATGCTCCTCAGTGACTGGGACATGCTCCGCAGCACCTTGGCCATTCACATCTGAGAGCGGGACATGTCCCGCAAAACCTCATCAAGGTCCGCCTGGTACTGGGTCACGTCCCCCAGTGAGTCGGACATTCTGCCGAGGCCCTCAGCCAGGTTGTCAACGATTGCCCCATGCCTTGGACACCTCCACTAGGGCTGTTGACACCGTGCACCAGGCTGTTCACTGCGGTTGCCACCCTGGCAGTGTTGGCCTCAGCTTGGACCTTCTCCCGGCGATTGTGGCAGAGCTTCTTCTGCGGAGACACAGAGAGGGCATCGTTAGCCGCATGCGTAGTTCACAGTGGTGGGGGTTGGGGAGGGGGTGATGGTGAAGGATGTGGTTCAGGGGGGTGTTGGAGGGAGAGGGGGGTGAAAGGAAGAGGGTAAAGGGAGGGTTGGGAGGCACATGGAGGGTTAAGGGAGGATGGTCTTGTGGGGCGAAAAGGTCTCGGGGCGGGAGGCGGTGGTGGTGGGGGCTAACATTGTCTCGGGGGCACTGGCTACTCTGTGCTTCACCCTCTGGGACCCTCTGGGGAACAGGACATCCAACCTGGCCTCAGCCACATCTAGGAGCCTCTCGAGGACTGCGCCTCCAAACCTTGGAGCCGGGAGTCTCAGCGCCATAGGACATACAGTGCAGAAGGAGGCCGTTCGGCCCATTGAGTCTGCACCAACCCACATTAAGCCCTCACTTCCACCCTAGCTCCGTAACCCAATAACCCCTCCTAACTAAGGGGACACTAAGGGCAATTTACCATGGCCAATCTACCTAACCTGCACGTCCTTGGACTGTGGGAGGAAACCGGAGCACCCAGAGGAAACCCACACAGACACGGGGAGAAGGTGTAGACTCCGCACAGACTGTGACCCAGTGGGGAATTGAATCTGGGGCCCTGGCTCTGTGAAGCCACAGTGGTAGCCACTTGTGCTGCCCCATGGGTGCCAGCTGAGTAGGTTAGTGCGGCGTGAAGCTTGTGGGGCCTCATCAAGTGGACTGATTAACATTGTATTGCATTGCTGGCCTCGCCAAGTTGAACGCCAGGAAGCTCAGGGCAGTTCCCGCTTTCTACCACACTTAAAATCTTTCCAGAGAACCGTGCCCATAAACTAATTTATTGTCATTAACTCCATCATTTATCCATTGGTCTAATGCTGTTTAGATTAATCACATTTCCTTTGGTGCAGGACCTTCTGTCACTATTCCAGAGACCATTGCTATTGGTGCCTCTGTCTATAAGATAACGGCATCTGATCCTGATGGAGATATTGTACAAGTAAGTCTTTTTCTAATATGTGTTTCTGTTCTTGACTCGGCTCGAAACACCCAAATGAAGTTTTCAAACACAGTTTGAGCCATTTTAGTGCTTGTATCAATGACATGTACGTGATGGTCTTAAGTAAAGAATTCTAAGATATTCAGAGCTAAGAGATGATCCACTGATCACAGAATATCCAGCCCCTTCCTTGCTTAGGCCACAGTGTTAGTATGATTGATACGAGGGGCGAAATTCTCCATTATCGGCGGAAACTCCGCCGATCGGCGCAAAAAACGGCGCAAATCCCACTTGTGTCACGTCATAAAAATGGGCCGATAGTCTGCGGCCCGAAATGGGCTAGCAGCGACGTAACGGGATCCGCGCTTGCGCAGTGGTTCACGCCGTGCAGCGTCATACGCGCTGCACGGCGTGACGGCTCATAAGGCCGCGCAGCTCCCCCCCACCCGACCGGAACAGCCGACCGCAACACCCGACTTGATGGCTGGCCGTCGCTCAGCCCCGAGGTTCGAGTCACGCGATGTGGAGGCGCTCCTGGATGCGGTGGAGCAGAGGAGGGACGCCCTGTATCCCGGGCACGGCCGCAGAGTTGCCCCACGCCACAGCCGGCGTCTGTGGAGGGAGGTGGCAGAGGCCGTCACCGCTGTGGCCCTAACACCACGGACAGGCACCCAGTGCCACAAGAAGGTGAACGACCTCGTCAGAGCAGGCAGGGTGAGCGTCCCCCATATCCCCCATATCCCCCATATCCCCCATATCCCCCCTCCCCCATATCCCCCCTCCCCCATATCCCCCATATCCCCCCTCCCCCATATCCCCCCTCCCCCATATTCCCCATATCCCCCCCCTCCCCCATATCCCCCCTCCACCATATCCCCCATATTCCCCCCTCCCCATATCCCCCATATCCCCAAGTGAATCCAGCCCTAACCTTAACCTCTGCAATGCACGCGCAACCGATGGCGTGCATTCATATACCTGCCTAACACTGTTGCCTTTTACCCCTGCCACCACCCCTCCCCCCCAGGAGAAGCGCGCACACAACAATAGGGAGCATGTGAGGACTGGAGGAGGGCCCGCTGATGAGAGGCCACTGACCGTACACGAGGAAAGGGCCCTGGAACTGGCTGGCGGACCTGAGGACCGGGAGGTTGCTGATGCAGAGGTCGGGGCCCCACGAGCAAGTGAGCCACCAACAGCCCGTCCCCATATCCCCCCTCCCCTATATCCCCCTCTCCCGTATCACCTGATCACTGCCTGATGTCTAACCATGCATGCTTCATTGTGTATCGCAGGACCAAACGTCCAGGCACCCATCCCCGCAGATGCAGACCACCCGCAGGATGCCCCTCGGAGACCACGGGAGACGGAGAGACCCGCACCCTCCAGCATGCGACGCCCGCAGGATGCCCCTCCGAGACCACGGGAGACGGAGAGACCCGCACCCTCCAGCATGCGACGCCCGCAGGATGCCCCTCGGAGACCACGGGAGACGGAGAGACCCGGACCCTCCAGCATGCGACGCCCGCAGGATGCCCCTCGGAGACCACAGGAGACGGAGAGACCCGCACCCTCCAGCATGCGACGCCCGCAGGATGCCCCTCGGAGACCACGGGAGACGGAGAGACCCGAACCCTCCAGCATGCGACGCCCGCAGGATGCCCCTCGGAGACCACGGGAGACGGAGAGACCTGGAGCAACAGGGAGACGACACCCCCGTCACGTGCGGGAGCGACCACCCAGCGATGAGGGGGGCAGCCACAGGCCCCCGTCACATCCGAGCCAGGACACCACTATCCAGGACACCCCTACCCGGGACACCACTACCCAGGACACCCCTACCCGGGACAGCACTACCCGGGACAGCACTACCCGGGACAGCACTACCCGGGACAGCACTACCCAGGACACCCCTACCCGGGAAGACGAAAGACCGGACAGTGACTCAGAGTGGATGGGTGGAGACGAACCCCCACCCCAAAGTGCCATGGACTCAGAGTGGGACGAAGAGCACGACACAACGCCACTGCTGTCACCAACACCCTCCACCATCGCAGAAACACTCACCACGGTTGGGCACTTTAGTGATGAGGCGTCTGGTACACTCACTGGTGCGCACAACACAGCCGTCCCGGTACAGCAGGTGGAGGTAGGAGCAGCAGAGGGACCGGGCGGTCGGAGGGCAGCCCAGGCCAAGCGAACATCTGCCGCCCAGATGGATCCCGGGTTCCTGCAGTTACCACACCCACACATAGATCCGATGCAACCACCGACACGGAGACGAGCGAATAGGGTGACGGGTGGCTTGCGGCGGCTGCGGTCGCAGGTGGAGGAGTCCACCCGCGTCCAGGAGCTGGGAGTGGTCCCGGTCATGCGTGCCACCCAGGCTGACACCGCACGGGTGGCGTCCGCGGTGGAGGCAATGGGTGCGACGGTGTCAGACATGGGGAACGGTTTGCGAGGCCTGGGGCCTTCCGTGCAGGCGGCGTCTGTGGCCCAGGAAATGGCTGCCCTCTCACAGGAGGCCATGAGCCAGTGCCAGCGCCAGATGGCAGAGGCGCTCAACGCCATAGCCCAGTCTCAGCAGGCCATGGCCCAGTCTCAGCAGGCCATAGCCCAGTCTCTGCAGGCCATGGCCCAGTCTCTGCAGGCCATGGCCCAGTCTCAGCAGGCCATCGCTGAGGGCATCGGCGCCAGTGGCCATGTGCGAGCTGGCGTCGCACTGTCGCAGACAGGGTTCGACAACCCCCTGGGCTCCATGGCTGCAAACCTGCAGACCCCTGTCGATACCAGCACGGGCCTCCAGGACTGGCAGCGCCAGATGTCGGGGGCGCGTCGGATGGCCAGTCCGTTCGCATCCCCCACCCATGTAGAGGCCTGGGGGCTATCGGGCACCCCGAGGGAGGAGGAGGTGGTGTGGTCCGTCCCGGCTCCCTCTGTAGGGGAGGTCCCGGTACACCGCGACACCTCGGACTCCCCCCCTTCCGTCCCAGGTGCATCGGGTGGGCAACGGGCAGGACAGGCTGGCAGCTCGCCATCCCAGTCGCCCGGGCCGCAGCCTGGCCCATCTAGGCCAGGACGCCCCAGGAAACGGCCGCCAAAGGGATCCAGTGTCAGAGGGCAGGAATCACAGGAGTCCACCTCCAGTTCTGCTGTACCGTCTGGGGAACCACGTAGACGTAGTCAAAGGGCCCGTAAGGCCAAACAATTAGACACTGAGTAAGTTGGCACGGGTGCAGGGCACAGATGAGTTTTAGGCGCTAGGGCACGTGCATGAACTCCTTTGGTTATTAAAGTCAATGTTACACCTACCGAAGCTGCCTTTGTGCTCTGTCCAAAGTGTGCGGGGGTGTCATGTACGTTGAGCGCAAGTGTGTGTGTGAGGGGTGGTCTTACCTCAGCCCCAGGTGAGTCTGCCCCCTTCCCCCTGGGCCGCCATCAACATCCCCCGGGCAGAGGACGGGACCGTGCGCTGCAGTGTCACAGCCGCATGCAGGGATGGTCCGGGTGGATGGTGGTACTGTGGCCATGGGTCAGACATAGTCCAACGATGTAGAGCCAGGAGCTCATCGGAGGCGGGTTGTCATCATTCTCCATGGCCTGCGATAGACACGCGTCCACCCGCAACTGGGTGAGCCCGGCCCGTTGTGCCGCCGGTGGATCGGCAATTGGGAGTGGGGGGGTGGTGTGCATGCGGGTGGGGTGTGTGGCGTTGGGGAGGGGGGTGATGGTGCTGGGTGGATGGATGGGTGGGGGGTGTGGGTGGTCGGCTGTTGTCATGGTGTGCGGTCTGTGGCCATACTACCCGATTCCCACGCCCATCTAGTCAGTGAAGCGGGCGTCTATCAGTCTGTCCCGTGCCCGCTGGGCCAGCCGGTAACGGTGGACAGCCACCCGTCTGTGTCTACCCCGTCTGCCCTGACCATTGCCCCCATCCCCCTCATCTGGGGAGGACTGGGCCTCTTCCTGCTGCTCCTCCACTCCGCCCTCCTCTGCTTGCGGCACATCGCCCCTCTGCTGGGCTATGTTGTGCAGGACGCAGCACACCACAATGATGCGGCCGACCCTATCTGACCGATACTGGAGGGCGCCCCCAGAGAGGTCCAGGCACCTGAAACGCATCTTCAGCACGCCAAAGCACCTCTCGATCACTCCCCTTGTCGCTACATGGGCATCATTGTAGCGGTTCTCCGCCTCATTGCGTGGCCTCCGTATAGGCGTCATCAGCCACGATCGCAATGGGTAGCCCCTGTCGCCCAGCAACCAGCCCCTCAGCCGGGGATGGCGTCCCTCGTACATGCCGGGGATGGATGACCGCGACAACACGAATGAGTCGTGTACACTGCCTGGGTAACGGGCGCAGACGTGCAGGATCATCATGCGGTGGTCGCAGACCACCTGTACGTTCATCGAATAGGTCCCCTTCCTATTAGTGAACACGGCCCTGTTATCTGCAGGTGGCCGCACGGCGACGTGCATCGCATCGATCGCGCCCTGGACCATGGGGAACCCGGCAATGGCAGAGAAGCCCACGGCCCGGGCATCTTGGCTGGCCCGGTCCACGGGGAAGCGGATGTAGCGGTGCGCCATGGCATAAAGGGCATCTGTCACTGCCCGGATGCACCGATGCACCGATGTCTGCGATATGCCGGACAGGTCCCCACTCGGTGCCTGGAATGACCCCGTTGCATAAAAGTTCAGGGCCACCGTAACCTTGACGGACACGGGGAGAGGGTGTCCCCCGCCAGTGCCACGCGGTGACAGGTGTGCCAGCAGGTGGCAGATGTGTGCCACGGTTTCCCGGCTCATCCGGAGTCTCCTCCTGCATTCCCGGTCCGTGAGGTCCTGGTATGACTGCCGGGGCCGGTACACACGGGGCGCCCTCGGGTGCCTCCGTTGCCGTGGGGCCGCGACGTCCTCCTCCCCCTCCTCGTCCTGTCGGTCAGGTGTCCCTCCAGCCTGGGCGGCTGCCGCCTGCCCCTCTGCGGCAGCCTGCGCCGCCTCTCTGGCACGCTCCTCCTCCTCCTCCTCCTCCTCATCCAGGGCAACATAGACATGAGCGGCTGCCACCACGGCGGCCAACATCGCTGGATGATCTGAAAACATGACGACCTGGTGGGGGGGAGGGGAACGACGACATGTCATCATTGCCCATATCCCCTCCTCCCCCCAGCCAGGTGGCATGGACCGCATGGGTCCAACTGTTGGAGGCTGGCACCTGGCCAGGTGGACCAACTCATTTGCCCTCCCATCACCCACCCCGGCACGGACCCCCTCCCCAACCCCCAACCTCCACCCCGGCACGGACCCCCTCCCCAACCCCCAACCTCCACCCCAGCACGGACCCCCCCCCAACCTCCACCCCGGCACGGAACCCCTCCCCAACCCCCAACCTCCACCCCGGCACGGCCCCCCCCCCCAACCTCCACCCCGGCACGGACCCCCTCCACAACCCCCAACCTCCACCCCGGCACGGACCCCCTCCCCAACCTCCACCCCGGCACGGACCCCCTCCACAACCCCCAACCTCCACCCCAGCACGGACCCCCCCAACCTCCACCCCAGCACGGACCCCCCCCAACCTCCACCCCGGCACGGACCCCCTCCCCAACACCCAACCTCCACCCCAGCACGGACCCCCCCCCAACCTCCACCCCGGCACGGACCCCCCCCAACCTCCACCCCGGCACGGACCCCCTCCCCAACCTCCACTCCGGCACGGACCCCCTCCCCAACCTCCACACCGGCACGGACCCCCTCCCCAACCCCCAACCTCCACCCCAGCACGGACCCCCCCCCCAACCTCCACCCCGGCACGGAACCCCTCCCCAACCCCCAACCTCCACCCCGGCACGGCCCCCCCCCCCAACCTCCACCCCGGCACGGACCCCCTCCACAACCCCCAACCTCCACCCCGGCACGGACCACCTCCCCAACCTCCACCCCGGCACGGACCCCCTCCCCAACCTCCACCCCGGCACGGACCCCCTCTCCAACACCCAACCTCCACCCCAGCACGGACCCCCCCCCAACCTCCACCCCGGCACGGACCCCCCCCAACCTCCACCCCGGCACGGACCCCCTCCCCAACCTCCACCCCAGCACGGACCCCCTCCACAACCCCCAACCTCCACCCCGGCACGGACCCCCTCCCGGCACTCCCCCGGAGCCCAGCCTACTCTAACCACCCCCCCCCCCCCCCCCCCCCCCCCCCGCCGCACACACACACAAGCCGAGACACACCTCTCCTCAGGCAATCAGTCTGCGGCCACGCCATTTCCTGCCCAGAGCCAACCCCCCAGGCCGTCACTCACCTCCTCGCTGGTCGGCGTGAGCCTGGAGCACCGGGTCACGCCGATGAAAAGGAGGTTTGATTGACATCGACGTGAACGGTCATCACGTCGACGGGACTTCGGCCCATCCGGAAGGGAGAATATCGGCAGGCCGAAAATCGGCTGCCTTGCGCAGACCCGTGACATTCTCCGCGGCAGCGGCGCCATTAACGCCCCGCCGACTTTTCTCCCTTCGGAGACTTCGGCGGGGGCGGGGGCGGGATTCACGGCGGCCAACGGCCATTCTCCGACCCGGCGGGGGGTCGGAGAATGACGCCCGAGGTCTTGTGGTGCAGTGGGTAGTATTCCTACCTCTGAGCCAGTCGCTCCGGGTTCCAGTCCCACCCAACACTTGGCACTTGCTGCATTCACAGTGCGGCCAAGCAGGTTGATTGGCGTCTTGTAAATTCTTTCAATAAGTTTAGGGCAGGTGGTAAGAGTTTCCAGGTCAGCTAAATCTGCAACACAACAGTATCCTCATGTTGAAAGATTCCATGTACAAGCTCTTGCCAGAGATTTTGTGATAAGTATCACCCTCGCGTTGAGGCTGAAAGAGAATCTGGTTGATCCAATTAATAATCTGGTTAAGGGAGACAATCAAGATGCTGATACCTGGGCTTGACCTACTTTTCATGGAGATGGCCATTATCCGCACACCCCTTTCCCTTGTCGCCCTCCTCCTTCCCTCACATCTGATTCCCTTTCTACTTCATCAATTCATCTCCAATTCCCTTCTTCATTCTCGCTTCTCTTCCCAGCTTAATAGCTCAACTTCCTTCCTCTCATTCTCCTCCCCTTATTTCCCAATGTGCTCTCCCTTTCCCACAGCTCCCTCTCCACTACACCTCCTTATTCCCATTTTCTCTTTTCCTCTTCTCTCTGCAATTATCTCTCAATTTCTCTCCTCATTCTCCTCTGCCTAACTCAGTTTTTCTCCCCGACACACTCCATCCCTCTTCACTCCTCTTCCCCTCTCCCACTTTGCCTCCTCTCACCAACCCCTCCATCTCTCTTTCTCTTTCTTTCTTCCTCGCTCTCTGTCTTCACATTTCACCATCTTCATTTGACTCCAGTTATCTCCACACACACTAACCTTGCTGGGTCTAAGCACTGCAAATGGTCTTGAGTTTCCCAATGCAAGAGCACACAATCTGACCTTGTAGACAGTCAAGCTTTGCTTAGCAGTTTATTTCTTATGATTGATTGCAAAAATTAAGATTGAAATAAAACAGAAAATTAAGTTTATTTGAAATGTTCAGCTAAGTAATTAAATATTACGTTACAAAGAAATATGACTTTCTCATTTTTTCAAGTATTCCCTCCTGCCAAGATCCTCGGCCAATACCACCGCACGATTTAACCTGGACAGCCTGGGTCTAATCACCACAGCAGCTGATTTGAATTTTGAAGATGGTGACATGGTAGGAGATACATTATTACTGCTGAACAATGAGAATATCTTCAGCACAGATACTTCTTTTGCAGTCATTTTATGGATTGTGATATGGGGGGTGATTCTGAGCCAGACTAGCCGTGCCCGGGATAGACATTGCGGGCAGCAAATCCTGCAAAAATCGGGAAACGCGATGCTTACTGGATTCTCCGCCCATTCATCAGACGTCATGAGGTTTTAATAGATTTTCATCAATTTCAATATTATTAGCGGCCCCATACTATATATTCATTGACCGGGCGGCACAGTAGCACAGTGGCTAGCACTGTTGCTTCACAGCGCCAAGGTCCCAGGATTGATTCCCAGTTTGAGTCACTATCTGTGCGGAGCCTGCAGGTTTTCCCCGTGTCTGCGTGGGTTTCCTCCGGGTGCTCCAGTTTCCTCCCACATGTCCTGAAAGGCAGTCTGTTAAGTAATTTGGACATTCTGAATTCTCCCTCTGTGTACCCGAACAGGCGCCTGAGTGTGGCGACTAGCAGATTTTCAGAGTAACTTAACTGCAGTGTTAATCATAGAAATTACAGTGCAGAAGGAGGCCATTCGGCCCATCGAGTCTGCACCGGCTCTTGGAAAGAGCACCCTACCCAAGGTCAACACCTCCACCCTATCCCCATAACCCCATAACCCAGTAACTCCACCCAACACTAAGGGCAATTTTGGACACTAAGGGCAATTTATCATGGCCAATCTACCTAACCTGCACATCTTTGGACTGTGGGAGGAAACCGGAGCACCCGGAGGAAACCCACGCACACACAGGGAGGATGTCACGTCAACGGGGTTTAAAACATGCTTGGCCAAACGAGAAGCATGGTATCCCTCTGTGGGCGCAGAGGGAAGGGGGGATATTGCCTCCAGCACAGGTTGGCACTGTTAGGTTGGTGCAGTGCCAACCTGTGTTAGGGAGCAATGCTATGGGCAGGCCCTAGTGGGAGCCCCATGGAGGTGGGGTACACTCTTGGGTGGTGGGGATGGAGAGCAGACACATATGCTGGCAATAGGTCCGCGGTGTTGATGGGGGTTGGTGAATGGCGTGGGTGGGGGGGAGGGGGGGGGTGGTGGAATTGTGGATGCTTGTGATAACTGTCAGGGGTAGGGGTGCCTTGGTGGTGGGGGATATGGAATGCCGGTGAGGATTGTCAGGGTGTTGGGGGAGGAGAGCCCTCAGTACCTCCATGAAGGGGGTGATCGGGGCACCATCTTTAAAGATGGCACCCCAATCTTTGTGGAGCCTGTTGCTGACTCTGAGGCCCCGCCCTGCCAGAGTGACGACGTAAACCTACGAGGCTCGATATTTGGAGAGAGACCCTAGTCGGTGCAACTGGAGAGTTACACGCCAGTTTTCAGTCTGAGCCTGACACTTTGCCAACTCTGGTAAGATTCACCTGTTGTCTTCATTGATAGGTTTAATTTGGAGTCTTGTTCTTTCCCTTCAGCTTTTCTATGCTGTGGTATCTGTTAATGACACTGGGTCTCCGAGCCTCGCTTGCACAGGCACAGTGACTATCACAGTTACTGATGTAAATGACGAAGTTCCAATCTTCAGGTACGTCAAATATTATCCCCCTGTGGCAGACAAGATCGGTTCTCATTTGTACTGATGTTTCTTTTGTTTACTAAATAGGAATGTTTCTCACATTTTCAGCTTCTGCCCATCAACCACCTTAACCCTGATTGAAGAAGTGGCTGCTGGGACAACACTAATAACTTTATCTGCCTCTGATGATGATGACAATGAGATCCTGACTTTTAGTTTTGCAGGAAATGAACCTTCCTTTGAAATCGTCCAATGTAGGGACAAATGTTCATGCATTTCTCTTTGTCCTGTATTACATTTCCTTTTCCTCTGGTGATTGGTTTTAGATTTTTACCTGTGGGTGTGGTATTTTCTTATTTTGCATCTTTGTGTTTATATATGTGGACTTTGATCACTCAACCTTTGTTCACCATGATATGGCTGGTGTGTGCATATCTTTCTATTTCATTTCAGATTTCAGTTTAGTCAACTCTGTATTGTTGTCACAGACCTGTCAGGTTGCTCTCTGCTTTTGCAATTTTTTTTGCACTCGCCTGCCTTTATGATATTATTCTGTGTGGTAATGGTTATTGGTATATGTCATGAAACTATAATTATGCCATTTGATTATGTTGGTCTGTGCTCAATAGGGGCCAGGGAGGGAAGAAAATTAATTATAACATTCTGCAGGACACAGCCCTTATCAGGAGGGTCCACAGATGAAGGCATCTAGGCCATAATTAAGGATATATAGGGACTACATACTGCTTTCTCGAGGGGTGTGATATGTTTTCCATGACAGTGGAGATTTGTGCACCCTCATTTCACAACATTTCAGTTCCTTTTCAAGATAACCTTTATATCCTCTACACTTCATAACCCCCACACTATCTGCGCTGTGCCTCACTCCTCTGAAGTTTTAATTCTACCAGCTATTTCAAACTGTCATTTGGTAATAGAACATAGAACATACAGTGCAGAAGGAGGCCATTCGGCCCATTGAGTCTGCACTGACCCACTTAAGCCCTGACTTCCACCCTATCCCCGTAACCCAATAACTCCTCCTAACCTTTTTGGACACTAAGGGCAATTTAGCGTGGCCAATCCACCTAACCTGCACGTCCTTGGACTGTGGGAGGAAACCGGAGCACCCGGAGGAAACCCACGCAAACACGGGGAGAAGGTGCAGACTCCGCACAAACAGTGTCCCAGCGGGTAATTGAACCTGGGACCCTGGCGCTGTGAAGCCACAGTGCTAGCCACTTGTGCTACCGTGCTAATGTACAGCATGCAAATATTATTTGGTCGAAACAGATGCTTCTTTTGTTTTTCAGCTGGAAATAATGCAATAATTAGCAATACATTCGCGCTGGACTATGACAATGTGTCAATTGCCAGATTCTACACCTTAAATGTAGACGTTACAGACTTGGGAGGTAATATAGCTACGTGCAATGTGAATGTCTCATTAAATCCCATCAATGAAGATCCTGTGTGTGATGCTGCATTTGTTGCAGGGACAGGTGAATATGTTTAAATTATTAATCTTGACCTTCATTCGAATAGTGATGGAAGTTATTCTGGTCAGATTACGGGGGGGGAAGGTTTCATGGGGCAATGGGCAATGGCTTAGGCCAGTAGCTTTTGGTTCAAGTCCCACTTCAGGAGTTGACGGACATGGCAAGTATGTTAATAATTTGGCCAAACAGGCTGATCATCACCCTGCTAATCCTTCCAAAACACCTGACGGTAGGCCCTGAAAGCAGCAGAGTTTCCTGCTCAGCCTTGCTGCAGGAGGCAATGGCAAACCACTGAGGTACTTTGCCAAGCAAAACCATGGTGCAATTCGATGGACGCTCATTGTTGTCAATACCATTTCAGAGCATGGCACCAGAGGAGGAACATTATGAGCCAAGAGTATGCAGCAACAGTCTGCAAATCCATAAATGGGGCTCTAAGATTTTGACAGCGATTACCTGACCCGTTGGAGTTATTTTTGAAAATGCGTGATCAGTAAATTTATCCTGATCAACTAAGTGGAGTTCCCTTATAAGTTTGAGATTCAATTGAGCGGCACAGTGGCACAGTGGTTAGCACTGCTGCCTCATGGCGCCAAGGACCCGGGTTCGAATCCGGCCCCCGGTCACTGTCCATGTGGAGTTTGCACATTCTCTCCATACACGTGTGGCTCTCACCCCCACAACCCAAAGACGTGCAGGGTAAGTGGATTGGCTGTGCTAAATTGCTCCTAATTAGAAAAAGAGAATCGGGTATTTTAAATTTATAAGAAAAAAATGATTCATTTTGGGCAATGAAAATAATTCTGCGACACTATTACTGATACCTCTGTTTAATCTTGCTGATGGTAAAACACATTTGTTAATTGTGCATGACATTATACATACTTGACTGAGGGCCCAGATAGCCATTAAAGTTCTGAAAACCTAAGCCCCGGAGAAAACATAGTTTGATTGACTGCTCGATTTCTCTGATCACTGCTGTCAATTTCACAATGCTCATTGACACAAGGTCAAGTGGTTTCAGTGTTTTGTGGTTTCTCTTCAAAGGATCTTGATGACTGATACTTTTATTGCCTTGTAATGAAATGATTTTTTTTCCTTAAATGCAGTGGAAAGTAATGAATTACTTAAAAATATATATAATTTTACAGGCATCCTCGTGTCACTATTGGGTTTATATACAGTGCATGAAAGTGCCATAACTTAGCATAGAGGGCATGGGGGTCCATGGCGGTTGGATGAAGGGGCATAACTTGGCATTGGGGGGATGAGACGTCCATGAGGAATATATAGCTTGCCAAAGGAGGTATGAAGGAGTAGGACATGCCTATCTCCACAATGGAGCCAGCCAAGTCGGGAGTGCCTGGTGAAGCATTTTGACTCCAACTAGCTCTCATCTTTTTAAAGGCACTTTGAAAAATCAGATAGCCCGTGAATAAATATCATTAAATGACAAAAAAAAACGAATTTTCACCAGAAATAATTATACAAGTAGTACAGAAAATCCACCTCTAATTAAAATTGTATGTAGTTAATGTTACTTGAAGCAAGTGGAAACAAAACAGAACAGAAGGGACTCACCATCAGCCCGGTGCTGATTTGTACAAATAGGTAACAATCCAGTGACAAGTGAAGTTCATTTTCCACACTGCTAATTGCAAAAACTTTCATTATATGATTGAAATTACTGTTTGTAATATTAGTGCTTAGAGGAAATTTAGTTTTCCTCTGTTATAACAGAGACATTAACCTGTTACAGCAGTAACAGTTATTATTTTAGAATAAAGGAGTTTGTTTTTATTGATGAGGATTGAGGCCTTGCATAATCCATACTGCAGAAGCCATATTATTTACGTAATTCCTGAAATTATTTGAATAAAAGTTGCAATTATCTACAAATGCATTGTCAAAAGTGACCCTTTTGTTTCATCTAACCAGTCTTCATGGCACCAGATAATGATTGAAAAAAGGACACTTGCTCAGAACCCTGATATCTGTATCAGTGCTCCAAAATACTTCTTGTTGATGAAATCCAATGCCTGATGCCAACTTTGGCATGTGGGGAGAAAACCCTCAAATTCTTGAATCAGAGGGGATATGGACCATAAAAGGGATTTGCTCACTTTATTTATATCAGTGTTTTGAGCCAAGGAAAATTAACTTTGAATCTGAAATGACACTCTGAGACATAGATATTGAGGGGCAGGGGATATAAATATCTCAAGAATGCATGTTTTCTTACTTGTGTTTGTTCTTCAATGGCAGCATCATTAGATATCAATGAGACACATGATGTTCTAACAGCCGTTTACCAAGTCCCTGTAACTGACCTGGATTTTGACGACTCTTTGACAGTAAGGTTCTACTTCTGTAATATTTGCTATATTGGGCAAGATCTAGCACCATGGATGAAATACCGTTATGGTTGCTAAATCTCATGAGAGGGCCACAATGTGCTGGTCAGATCTCGGTTTACAATCTTTTGCGTCCCCGTTAGTGATGATGAATTTGAAGACACTTTAATGTAATTAAACAACTTTATTCCTTCGTGTCCGCCCATGATGGATGTAGTCCCAAGGGGACTCTAGTGGGGGGGTAACCCTCCTCCAGTGGAGGAAGGTCCTCATATGTGTGTTGGGGATGTGTGAAGGGAGGGCCCTGATGACCGCGCGGAGGGTAGGGGATACCCTGATGCTGTGGGGGTCCCAATCTCCATTGGGGTGGGGGGTGGGGGGGGTGGGGGGGGGGGTGCGGGGCGGTCTTACTTTGGAATCATGGTGCCCTTTCTTTTATTTTTTACATTTAGAGTGCCCAATTCATTTTTTTTCCTATTAAGGGGCAATTTAGAATGGCCAATCCACCTACCCTGCACATCTTTTGGGTTGTGGAGGCGAAACCCAAGCAAACATGGGGAAATCTCCACACGGACAGTGACCCAGAGCCGGGATCGAACCTGGGACCTAGGTGACGTGAGGCAGCAGTGCTAACCACTGCGCCATCGTGCTGCCCATGGTGCCCTTTCGATGTCAATATCCTGTCTTTGTCAGTGCGTTAAGGCCCCACCTCCCTAGCTGGCTGTGTGACCCCGACCAGTACTTTGAAATTGTACAGAGTGCTATTTAATTAAGAGAGATAAGGCGTTGGTGAAGCCAGCGAGTTTCACACGGCTTTTCTTGCCTGATCCAGCATTTCGGGAAAGTTCCACCCATTGTATACAAATTAAGTTAATTTGCATATACCTGAAAATCACAACCTACATGAATAGGGAGGTGATTATGTGACAAAATAAAATCCTGCGGGCGGGAATGCGGGTCCGGTGGATAGGAGAATCTTGCCAGCGGAAAATTCACCAACAATTAAATTCTTTGGTTACCTTTATGTTCTGAACCTTGTTGGCCTTCACTAATCACAACATATGCTTCAATGCAAAGTACGAACTCTTCCAAAATCTTAAATAGCCTGGCAAATGATTTTATTGGGTCACTGTCCATGTGGGGTTTGCACATTTGCCCCATGTTTGCATGGGTTTCGCCCCTACAACACAAAGATGTGCCAGGTAGGTGGATTGGACACGCTAAATTGCCCCTTAATTGGTAAACGTGAATTGGGTACTCTAAATTTATAAATAAATAGCAAAAATAAATTATGACTCTTGGTGACAGTATACATTTTGCAATACTGGACTGGCTGCTTGTAACATACCTCCAGATTTCAGTTGCCATTGAACTCCTGACAATTCAAAGAGATATTTCACAGGAGGCTGATCCGATATCACTCATTATGGTCCACAATGGATTGGATTTTACCAGCCCTCCGAGGATGGGATGTGTGGTCTGAAAAATGACCGGGCAAGGCAGGGGATGGAGTGCTCCATCTTCCAGCTGCCATGCCATTGTATCAGTGGCAGGGAAGCCAGAGAATAGGCTTCCCATCCAGAGGCCAACGGAGCCACTTGCGCGACTGATTAAGGTGGCATTTGTGCAGTGGCAGGCAAGTCCTTCATCATATGAGGACACTGCCTCATGCATCCTGCTGGTCCGCCTGCAGGTATGGGTGGCAGAGCCCTGATATTTGGGGACTCTATGGCCCATGGAAGGGCCCCGTAGCAGCAATGCCTGCTCCAGTGGCCAACAGTCCTTGCTCTCAGCAAACCCGCCCCTCACCAGGGCCTGTCGGACTGACCCCATCATCCTCAGATTCCTCATAACTGTTTAGGGAGTTGTCTTCCTTCCATGGTATCCTCCCAATAGCTGAAAATGTGGTGAGTGTCCCACAAACAGCCAAAACTGTGTTCCCACCCCCCCAGATCCCAGGCTCGTTGCCCGAGCCCCTACCACTTTGATAAAATTCTGACCAATGTGTGTGGATGGTGATAAATGCAGGATTCACTATAATAACTCAGATCAGATATGAAAAATGGTTGCTCTGGTGAGGTACTAATGGCTGCTGACACCCAAGTAAGAGTTGCTGCATTTAAGTGCGAAGGGGAGAAACCTGGGTGTGCAAAGTGAATGGAGCTCTTACGTCCAAGAACAACAATGTCTTTGTGAAGCTTACTTACATTAAAGACATTAATGCTCCTTTTCCCTTTATTTTCAGTTTGATATCATATCCCAGGCATCTGGCCCAGTTACAGGAGGAGATTTCTTTAGCATTAATTCAGCAACTGGAATTGTGTACCGTAATTCTTCAACTTCGCTCGATTATGACTCTGGATACCATGTAGGTTTCCATTATAATTAATGCTTTTGCAGTAAGTTGGAGGTGAAAGTCAACTATTTTATACTGATGGCACTCTTAAATTATGAATACGTGTTCAAAGGCAATTGGGTGGAGGTGGGTATAACTTGTGGGCAGCACGGTTTCACAGGTGGATAGCACTGTGGCTTCACAGCGCCAGGGTCCCAGGTTCGATTCCCCGCTGGGTCCCCTGTCTGTGCGGAGTCTGCATGTTCTCCCTGTGTCTGCGTGGGTTTCCTCTAGGTGCTCCGGTTTTCTCCCACAGGCCAAAGATGCGCAGGTTAGGTGGATTGGCCATGCTAAATTGCCCTTAGTGTCCAAAAAGGTTAGGAGGGGTTATTGGGTTACAGGGATAGGGTGGGACTGAGGGCTTAAGTGGGTCAGTGCAGACTCGATGGGCTGAATGGCCTCCTTCTGCACTGTATGTTCTATAAATCACCACCTAATCCACAAAATTATTTTAGCAGGGGTAATTGGTTCAATCAAGTTAGAGAGCCTATTTCTGTTCAACAGTGAAGGATTGGGTAACTGTGCAAACTGAACATCAGATATTGGACTGTGCAAACTGAACAGCTTCATGAGGAGAAAAGGTTTCAATTCAGAACTGGTTTATGGAATTTCTCTTTTCATCCTTTCCACATAAATAAATGCATTTCAGCAGCAAGTGAACTGGGTCAGACAGGTTTTCACTTTTCAATGTGTTGATTTACTTATGTTACAAATCAGGAATTCTGCACACACTGAAGTCGCTCGTGAAGAAGTGCTGGATTAGTGAGTTTGCAGCAAAGCACTGATGGGAAAGGTTGCTTAAGAACGCATCATAAGAAGCACATTACAATCAACAGTAAAAATATTTATGCCCGTATTTTGCAGCCAGTGGTGAAGGAGGGCTATTGTCGTTTATTATTCTTATAGTTGCCCAGAGACTTTGTCTAGTTATGTTTAAATATCCATAACATAAAATCTGCCATTGGGAATGACATTAATGGAAATTATATTGACGGTGTGCCCAATGCATCTGACGACATGACAATCAGGAAGGCCAAAGGTTTAGGCCTCATCAACATTCCCTTGGCAACCCACCCATCACAGCCTGTCAGTCCAGTGAGGAGGAACATTATAGAATTTTTTAAAAATAGAATTTACAGTGCAGAAGGAGGTCATTCGGCCCATCGAGTCTGAACCGGCTCTTGGAAAGAGCACCCTTCCCAACCGCACACCTCCACCCTATCCCCATAACCCAGTTACCCCACCCAACACTAAGGGCAATTTTGGACACTAAGGGCAATTTAGCATGGCCAGTCCACCTAACTTGCACATCTTTGGACTGTGGGAAGAAATCGGAGCACCCGGAGGAAACCCACGCATACACGGGAAGAACGTGCAGACTCAGCACAGACAGTGACCCAAGTCGGGAATCGAACCTGGGACCCTGGAGCTGTGAAGCAATTGTGCTAATCACTATGCTACCATGGCTGGCTACTGCATGAAGTCTCAGTAGATAAGAATATTGAATGGGGAAGTGGGAGTTTTGTGAGATGTGGGTGCGCGGCCAGAAGATATGTATACACTCTGCACTCCTGGCTCCACTAAAAGCTTAATTAAAACAAAAACTGACCCGCTGAGGGAGGCCTCCAGGATTTCTGCTGATGCCTGTCAATACCTGGAGAAAGTGAGATGGGTATCTGCCAAAAAAGCTTTGTTTCTTTTTCCCTGAAAATCACAATCAGGATCCTACAACTGGAGTTGGACCCTGAATTGCACACTTAAACAGCCTCTACCTGTTTTGCCATCAATTTGGCTTGGTAAGTGGGTGCAGATGGGGCCTTGTTATAACAAAAGAAGCAGGTATTTACATCAGCAGAAAATATGATCAGGCATATCACCAGTTTGTTTACATCCTTTTAATCAGACTGTGGAGTAAAATTACAGGAAGAAGTTCCAATACGTGGAAGGGTGACATGAGGCAGGAAACCAAAAGGTGTTACATTTGTCGAGTAGAATTAGCATTCAACAGATAAGGTTGGATTGTTGTTGTCAAAGCTTAGCAGGTGGGAGGCAATGGCATAGTCGTCTTGTCACTGGACTATTAATCCAGAGACCCAGGGTAATGCTTTGGGGATCTGGGTTTGAATCTCACCAGAGCAATTGGTGGAAATTGAATTCAATCAAAAAAATCTGGAATTAAAAGTCAAATGGCGACCATGAAACCATTGTCGGTTGTCGTAAAAACCTATCTGGTTCACTAATGTCCTTTAGGGAAGGAAATCTACCATCCTTACCTGGTCTGGCCTACATGTGACTCCAGACCCACAGCAATGTGGTTGACTCTTAAATACCCTCAGGAATGAGTAATTAATCCTGGCCCAGCCTGCGACATCCACGTCCCGTGGACGAATATAAAAAAAGCTGTATTATTGATCATTTGATTATGTATAGGTCTTCGTGTTGGACATTACAGTGAAGGACAAAGGAATCCCAGCACCACAAAAGTCCTGTGAAGGAACACTTACCATTAACATCATCGACGAGAACGATGAGGTTCCTGTTGTGAGGTAAGGTGAATATTGAGAGGCCACATTGACTGTACAAGATTCTTTGAAACTTATTGAATTGTTTAGATAAGAAATAACCAAATTTAAAGCTTAAGTATTGGATTTAAATTACCTATCCTGACACATTACTTCATTGAAATAAATGTGTTGTTGCAAACTCTGCTGTGACAAAACAAGATGTATTTTATACTCCGTGAGAGACCATTAAAACTCGCTCCTTAATCTTAAGTTTCAGCCCTGCAAATCCAATCAATGTCACAGATGATGATCTGAATGGAACAGTGGTAGTGCAGATGGATGCTACTGATAGGGATGCTGGTGATACTGTGACTTTTAAATTTGCTAGTTCTTCTGATGATTTTTCCATTGATCCAGGTAAGGACATAATTCTTATGAACAGATTTGGTTAATTTGTAAAGATCAAATTATAGGTGGAACAGACTATGGTCTGTTCCAATATATTCCAGTCCTATGCCCCAGGTGTATCGTCATTCACCCTCTGTGACCAGCCCAATCCTGTCACTCTCTATCGCTGTTATCTCTTTCGCCCTCGCCATTCTCATGGCTGAGATACTTTCTCTCTCCAACTCATATGTTGTTTCCTCAATATTGCCGCTGTTTTTCTCACGCCAATGTTACCTTTGAAAGCAAACACAATGCATCAATATTACAGAATATCAAAGGTTAAAGAAGCTATAATTTCAACAAGCTACATGGCACTTGCTTGCATACAGGCCTTTGATAATAATGTCATTGAATCTGCTGCACTGTGATCTAAATCACAGTAATGCTTTGTGAATCGCTGCTTTTTAATTGTCTTTGATCAGTTGTGGTGTTTTTGATGATCATTGTGACAGTTCAGCTCTCTTTAGGTTGTTATGGAATTTGGAAATTAATTGGTAATGCTGGAAATAAATGTTTTCTTCACCTGTCTTTTTAGTTACAGGGACCATCACAACAAGGAAAGTATTAGATTATGATGATATCTCGACAATAAGATCCTATGTACTCCAGGTGTTTGCCATAGACAAGGGTTTCAACACTGTTACAGTGACCCTGACTATTTTATTACAGCCCGTTAATGAACCGCCAGTGTGCACTCCCCCACAGTTTGCGATAGGAACAGGTAAGTGTTCCTAGCTCTTTACAAACCTGTTTACAATTTAATTTCAGCAATCAGGCAGAGGAACTCTTCTCATTTTATATGACATCCTCCATTTAATAGTGTTGTGAACCTTGTCGCTCGTCACCACCCAAATCTGACTGTGCTGTCTGTACGCACTCTACATTCCGATCCATGATATTTGGAATGATTCAACCTGATTTCTGAGGGACTCACTCGTATGAACTCATCTTATAGAATATATATTTTACATACTTATAGCAAGTGCTTCATTTTTCCCACCATGCATAACTGTTGCTAAATCTACCGTGGTGCTATGCAGAGGCAATATATGAAGTCCAAGAGTGCCAATGATGTTTGACTGTGTCGTGGTAACATAAAGTCCTTCGGCTTTCATCTCAGTGCTCCCAAACATATTACCACTGAAGATGCCTAGACTACCTGGTTCTGTTTCCTAACACTAACTGTTACCCTTCATCCTAACCATCCTAATCATCTAGTTATGACTGACAGTTCCTCGTCACATCAAAAGCAGTTAAGTGCTTTCTGCTGAGAAAAACAGGAATTGAAAGCACTTTTCTCTTCGATGTTTATAAACATTGTGGTTATTTTTACAGCAGGATACTTGAGATGCATTCAATCATGAAGGGAAATGACAATAAACACTCCAGACACCTGGCTGTCTGGAAGCTATTACCCTGTCAATTACAGCCTACTAAAAGCTATTTCTCTTTGAAAGTGAATAGAAGCCTTGCAGATCAATGGATATGAGGAGGCTTAAAGCTTTGTGATGTGCTTTGGCTTTCTATGAAATAACAATTGCTGCGTTCAGCACTTGTGTCTAAGATAACTGGTATAAGGGACTGGAAAGTGAAAAAGCTGTGATATTTTACTGTTTCTGCCTGGACTGCTCTTTAACTTCCAGGCAGGGGTGACTGATGGGCGGTCTCTGATATTAGGGTTTCTGATATGGGAGTCTCTGATATGGGTGGTCTGGGAGATGGGGGGACCTGTGAGATGGGAGTATCTCTGAAATGGGGCTCTCTGAAATGGGGGTTTCTGATATGGGAGTCTCTGATATGGGTGGTCTCGGAGATGGGGGGTTCTCTGAGATGGGAGGATCTCTGAGATGGGGGTCTCTTAAATAGGGGTCTCTGATATGGGGGTTCTCTGAGATGGCAGGTTCTCTGAGATTGGTCTTTGATCTAGGGGGTCTTTGATATATGGGTTTCTGATATAGGGATGTCTGATGGGGTGACTGATGGGGTAGTCTGATATGGAGACTGATGGGGCAGTCTGATGAGGGAGTCTGATTGTGGGTGGAGGGGTTCTGATGGGGGGCCTGGGGTGGCGTGGGCTGGATTTGCATTGTGGGGTTCAGGAGGGCCCTCCAATGGACTTGGGGGTATCTACATTACATACTTATCCCATTGACCCACCCCAAGTCTACTCCATCAGAGCAATGCTGGAAAATACGTCCACCAATCCAGGCCCACATGAATCCCAGCTGAGAGGGCCAAATGACCCATTTTCATCCTCCAACTGGCAACGAGCATGTGGCCCGATGCTGCCACTGGCAGGGAACCGTTTTATCCCAACGTTCGATTCAGCAAGGCTTCTAATGAATGTGGTTGGACTGAATTATCTTTTAATGCTCTTGTACTGCTGCTGCTCAGTAGCACAATGGCGATTGGGAGCATTCTTTGTGGGGAACACTTGGAGGCACAGTAAAATGATCCCCTGCAGTACTGCTGTATATGTCAGTTGAGTTTGCTGGAAAGAAGACAGGTGTGTGACTGACAGGGAAAGCATCAAAGTCAAAGGTGAGGACAGGAAGTGAGCAATGGAGGCAAAGGTCATGAGGGATCATTTTGGATTTTAAAAATGCAAGAGAAGGTAAAAGCTCGGAAACAGCAAGATGAAATTCAGCACGATAGTTCAGGCAAATGGGAGGAAATGGTGAGAGGAATGAGGGAATTATATCCACTTGTAGCCTGTAAAAATAGGGGGCGGGATTCTCTGATCCTGAGGCTAAGTGTTGACGCCGTCGGAAACGCCGTCGTGTTTCTCGACGTCGTCAACACGGCCCCAAGATCAGCAATTCTGGTCCCTCCAGGGGGCCAGCAGGCTGCTGGAATGGTTCACGCTGCTCCAGCTGCTGATCCGGCCGTGGAATGGGCGCCGGTGGATGCGCGCATGCGCAGTGGGTCCGGCGCAAACTCGCGCATGCGCAGTCCCACCGGCGTGATTTCCGTGCATGCGCCCTTGCCTGTGCCGGCCCCGACCCAACATGGCGCAGGAGTACAGGCGCCGGTGTGGAAGAAAGGAGGCCGGGAGACAGAGGCCGGCCTGCCGATTGGTGGGTCCCGATCGCGGGCCAGGCAACATCGGAGGCCCCCCCTGGGGTCGATTCCGCCGCCCACAGGCCGTCACCTGACCCTTCAACGCCGAGGTCCCGCCAGCTCAGAGCAGGTTAGAACAGCGCCGCAGGGCTCGTTTGTTTTTACAGCCGCTCGGCCCATCTGGGCCGGAGAATCACAGGGAGGGCCGCGTAGAGCGGCCCCTGACCCGGCGCGGGGTCGGAGAATCTCGCCCTGGAATTCTATCAGATAAATTTGGTGGGATTCTCCGGTCCTCCAGCAACATGATTCTTGGTCGCACGCTGTTTGCCGGTGGTGGGATTCTATCCTCCCGCCGCTTGTCAATGGGACTTTCCGTAGTAACCACCCAATGCGGTCGGAAGACCCATGGGCAGGTATGTGCTGCCGGTGGGAAAAGTGAATCCCAACAACCGGAGAATTCTGGCCCTTGCGTAATACATTTACATGTGTTTACAAAACGTGAAAAATTGTGGTTACTTTGCTATTTTACAGCCAGTGTTGACATTGAGGAGAACTACTCAAATTTGAAATCCATCTACCAAGTTACTGCTACAGACCCTGATATAGGGGATTCAATGACAGTAAGTTGTTCCTAATATCCAAACCACATAATTAGGTATTGACACAGGACAATTTTAGACTTGTGGCCTTGCCTTCCGAGAAGTGTTCAATAAAAGCTCAAATGAAAAGTTAGACTTTACAGAGATCCATGTATAATTGAAAGCACAAAATACAGCATTTTGCCAACAGGTCAAAGCTAATGTTTCTGCTCCATGTGAACAGCCCCTCTTCCTCCCCACACTCCACCCCACCCCCATCACCTTACAGTACCTCACCCTATCAACATATCCTTCTGTTCCTCTCTCCCTTAAGGTTAATGTGGTGGGAATTCTATTCCGCTTCCATCCTTATGGCATGTATATATGCACAGTACCTTCTGGACTAAATCCATAGAATCCCTACAGTGCAGAAGGAGGCCATTCAGCCCATCGAATCTGCACAAACCCGAAAACTATTTCAATTGAATAACAATGAATGAAATATTATTTTTGTTTTTGTATCAGTTTAGCATTGTGTCCCAGGAATCTGATCCAGTTACAGGAGGGAACCTGTTTAACATTGATCCTGCCACCGGGATTGTGTTCCGAAACTCTACAACAGTAATAGACTACGACAACACATATCATGTAAGACATTAAGAGAGTGCTCATCATTTTATTTTTCTGTGTAAAGCATTATTGTCATTTACTAAACTGAACAGAGACGATTCCCCCAAAATGATTCATAAGGAGTTCTGTATTTTTGCATATTGGTCAAATCTAAACTGCACATACAGGAGCGAGTTCATTCACTTATTCAGATTTAGTAATTTATCCTCAAAACTGCCAGTCCCAACCTGTACTGTCCCTCCATTTTTAATCAACAATTAATTTAATACATCTGCATAATTTGGGCAGAATCTTGTGACCTTCCCCATGGCAAGTTTGGTGGCAATGATTGCCATTGTCAGAAGGATAGAGTGGAGGGTGGTGCACAGAAAAGGTGATGTGCATCAATGTAAATGCATGTAGGCTAGCTAGACACTCGAGGGAGCACCAGAAACATCACACACACACACTCAACCAATAGATCAAGTAGATAGGACATGACCAATGGACATTCACGATACACACAGAGGTGACACGACCACAGGGGGGCATTACATCAACCCATATATAAAGGACACCACACACATGATCTGCCTCTTTCCAGTGGAGACAGTCAGTGAGTACAGACACAGGGTTGATTCAATATCACTCCCACCACGTGGATTGCAGCAACTGGTTAGTCAGTCTCGGTAGCTATAGCAGGATTAGCAGTAGTGTCGAACCCGAGTAATAGAAGTGTAACTAGTTTAATAAACGTGTTGAAGTTATCTCCACGTCTGAATCTTCCTTTGTCAAGTGCACCACAAGGAAGCCGCTTATGTTACACCTACAACATAACAAATCAGGGGGGTGTCCCTTCGTTTAGCATGGGCTGCTCATTCAGGAGGCTCGTCTCCCACCAGAGCCTTCAGGGAGGGAGTCAGGGTATATAGCTGGTGTCCTCCCCATGTGGCAGTGCCCATCTGTTGCAGCAGTGGCAGCAAGGGGGACTCTTGAGTGGTCACTAATTGGCCACTTCAGGGTCTAATTGGCCTAAGGGTGGGCAGGCTGTTTACTACTTTCCCCACTGTTGATATAATCCCAGCAGTGGCAGGAAAGTGAGGGACATGACATCCTCCTGCCATCCCACCTAATGTTTTGCTCTCCTGTCTCTCAGCCATTTCCTGGGTTGGGTGGGGGGAAGTGGGGAGGGGTTGGGGGGTGGGGAGGAATGTAAAATCCTCATCATAATACCCGAGTATGGAAAGGACGGCCTTTCCAACAACTCTTTTAATATAAATTTGGATTTCCTTCCACACTTTTTCATGCTGGAATACATTGAAAAGCAAAGAGGCAGCCAGGGACATCGCACAGCAGCACAGCTTGATGGTCTGAACCTATTATTATTCTACCATCCATGTCTGAAAGCCTTGGCCCTCAGGGTCTCATTTCAGGGCTGTGCACTAATGGTGACAGTCAAGGTGATGTGGTCATCTCCCTTAGTCCTCATATCCCCAGAAGGATCATTCAGATAATTGGTGTTTTATTGAGCAAGAGCGGTACCTTCGTTCCATTATCTACTGAACAATATCAGCAGTTTGGCACAACTGTCCAATGTCACTGCACTGTTGCTTTTGCCAAAGCACAAAGAGACATCCCTGAGGAATTTTATGCTCTCTTCCAGGCTGGGTTTGGAAGTGGGTTGGGCATCTAATCACGTGAGAGAATGGGGACTTGATTGCCTTCCCCCCCCGGCCCTCTGACATTCAGGATGGGAAGGTGTGTGGACAGCCTTCCTGCCCCGCTACTAATTGAGACCTTTAAGAGGGAATTGATGGTCCACATAAAGGCCTCATCCCACTGCCACTGATATTCAACCAGTCACATATGGGGCAGTGGCCATGAAGAGAACCCCAAAGCAAATCCATTGGAGGCTCCTGGTGGGAATAGGGGAAAATACCTCATTGTCAGGTGCTCCGTGTCTGATCGAGGGACTCAGCACTGGAAGGAGTGGGCCCTCTGAAAGCCATTCCCATGCATTGATCTCCCTCACTCACCTGTGGCCTGGGTCCATCAATGGTCTTGGGCCTCGGGTGGCATTGCTTACAATGAACAGCTGCTAACATCCGAAGTGGGATTCTCCGTCGGCGGGATCCTCCGCCCCACCGGCAGCGCACGCGCGCCCAGACGTTTCCTGACGGCGTGGTGTGGCCGACAATGTGAAACCCCATTGGCCGGCTGCGGGAACGGCGCCACACCAGAAAACAGGGCTGGCATGAGGGAGAATTCCACCCCTGGTACCTGATTCCAGGGAAGGCCCACCACTAGCCATTTATGTTCCTGACTCACACTTAATCTCCAGGCCTTCGCCAAAGATGGCAAAACGTAAATCTCGCCGAATATAGGTCGAGAGAGCAAACTTGGTGGAGTGTACATTTTGAGACAAATGCTCTTGGAATGTGCTGCTTGGCTGCAGAACATCTTCCCTAAAACCTGTTATCTATTTGCCACCAGGGTGAAGTGTAGAGCAATTACCATCTTCTAATTACCTTGCATGACTTGCGTTGGAGGTGGAACATGAATGCTAATTCACCCTCCTTTGGCCCATTGCGTGATTAAGAACCATAAAATCACAGTCCATAAATCTGCTTTTCCCTCAATAGATGAGAAATAATGTGAACCTTTAAACTCATTCTCTTCAGTGCATTTGCAATGGGACTATAATTTAAACTTGTTTTGAATTTCAAAGGGTTTCCTATGTATATTATCAAGCAGAAATGAATGCTATTTCAAGGTCAGGAAGGGGAATGTGAAAGATTTATCTGCAGTTTGTCCACAGCTGAGTTTGCGCCTATTATCCCAATGAAATTGCACCACATTTCGAATTGATCACCCGAAACCCACTCGCCATCATTTAAGAGCAAGACACTCTCTGAGCTGGCAGGATGCAAGTAACAGCCCTATATGGTCCCCTGGATGAACCTGGGCCAGTCAGTTCACTTCCAGCAGTGAGGAAGTGCCTCACAAAAGTAGCTTCATGAAAAATCTAGCTTCGACAGCACTGTCCTTACAGCAGCATGAAATCAAGGAGAGCGGCCGTGTTTTCAGTGGGAGAGCGAACAGATAAAATCAAAAAGCCATTGTAAAAGAAATGCATTGCTGATTATTTTACTGTTGACTTGTACAGCTTTTCACATTAAAGATTGTGGTAAATGATCAAGGAAATCCCGCTCCACAGCTGTCATGCAAAGGAACTCTGATGATAATAGTTAATGATCTGAATGATGAAGCACCCATATTTATGTAAGTAATGCAAATTTAATCTTCATGTTGTCGACTTCAGATCACCAACTGACAGAAATGATTACACAGGCAGTAACGCTCGAGTTGTATTTTTTGTATGTCAAAGCATAGGAACCAACTTTACACTAACAAGTACTGAATAAGAAAAAATTGAATTTTGCATAGAAAAGTTAACGTGAAACATTGAATGAAGCAATGGAATGCCAACACTCAGAATGCCGAGTGATCCCAGACTGAATTGCACAGAGGATAGCTCTGAATGGATCACCTGTTTATCATACAAATCATGGAAAAGTTACAACAATGGCCTTTTGAACCATCCAACCTATGCTGGTCAACACAGAGCTGCCCAGTCTAATCCCATCTTCCTACACTAGGTTGATCTGTAAATCCCTACAGGTCACAGCTCTTTAAGTGAACACCCCAGCACTTTTTAAGTGTGTTGAGATTGGCGGCACAGTGGCGCCGTGGTTAGCACTGCTGCCTCTCGGCATCAAGGACCCGGGTTCGATCCCGCCGCTGGGTCACTGCCCATGTGGAGTTTGCACATTCACCCCGTGTCTGCGTGGGTCTCACCCCCGTGACCCAAAGATGTGCAGGGTAGGTGGATTGAACATAGAACATACAGTGCAGAAGGAGGCCATTCGGCCCATCGAGTCTGCACCGACCCACTTAAGCCCTCACTTCCACCCTATCCCCATAAACCAATAACCCCGTCTAACCTTTTTGGTCACTAAGGGCAATTTATCACGGCTAATCCACTTAACCTGCACGTCTTTGGATTGTGGGAGGAAACCGGAGCACCCGGAGGAAACCCACGCAGACACGGGGAGAACGTGCAGACTCCGCACAGACAGTGACCCAGTGGGGGATCGAACCTGGGACCCTGGCACTGTGAAGCCGCAGTGCTATCCACTTGTGTCACTGTGCTGCCCTGATTGGCCACACTAAATTGTCCCTTAATTGGAAAAATTAAAACATTTTTTAAAATTATTAATTAATCGAAGTGCGGTGAGATTACAGTACCTCCCACCCTTTCAGGCAACTAGGCCTTTATCAAATGCCAATCAACAAGTCATTTCACAGGCAACAAAGTTCCGAATGAGTAATGGGTGGCACTACAATCATAGAATCAACAGTACAGAAGGAGGGCATTCGGCCCATTGAGTCTACACAGGCCCTTGGCAAGAGCACCCCAATTAGGCCCATGCCTCCATCCTATCCCTGTAACCCCACCTAACCTTTTGGACATTAAGGGGCAATTTGTTGCATGGCCCATCCACCCAGCCTGAACATCTTTGGACTGTGGGAGGAAACCGGAGCACCCGGAGGAAACCCACACAGACACGGGGAGAAAGTGAAAACTCCACACAATCACCCGAGGTCGGGTTCCTGGAGCTCTGAAGCAACAGTGCTAACCACGGTGTCACCATGCCACCCATTTGCGTGGGTTGCTAAAACATGAGGCACAAACTCTTTAAATATGGCGGTGCCATTGGGGCCTGCACATGGGAGCCTTCGTGGCCTTCCAAATAGAGCAGTTCAATGGGAAGAGAAATGAGGTCCAGAAGACATGATTGAAAAAGGTTTACCCTTTGACTTGCTCTATGGAGGCAGGATGACAGTCACACTGCAGGTTAAAGCCTGAACACGGCTGAGTGTGAGGTGGAGCCAGCATACTGAGCATAACTGCTGTAACAGTCGATGGCAAAGAAAAAACAAACTCGATGATCGCTGAATTGTCACGGTGATAGAGAGTTTACTGTCCTGTCAGTTCATACAAAAATTGAAAAGATTGAAAGAGGAGATCTAGAAATTGTTTGGTGTTGCAATGATTGGTTATATATCATTCTGCAGCTATATTGCAGCAGCTGTAAATCTAGAGACGACAGGTCAGATATTTGAGAAAAAGCCCAACGCACACAGCTTTGCTCCTTTGCAAATTCATGCAAAACCCTTCTGTGTGTCCTTACCTGGATTTTTGTCTTTTCACACATGTTCTCAATACATTTTGCAAGACATGGAGTTTATGAGTGCAAAAGCGGGTCAGTTAGAAAACCTACCTAGGTTCTCCAACATCGAAGTCCAGCTCCCAATATCAGTTAAACACTCCCTGAACCTCACCCCTCACCCACCACCCAACCACCCCCTAAGCCATACCATGCCCTATCAGATCACCCATGCTATTCACTTCATTCATAGTACCTCAAACCCCCCTCACACTCACCAAGCTCCCTCGCCTACCCTCATGTATCCTCCATAACCAAATACAGTTTTTGCATTCCTTGGGACCCATGCAATGGAAATGTAAATTATTTTAAAAACATTGGAAAAATTTAAACCTCCATCAATCTCAATAAAACCTTGAATTCAAACACACTGAGGGACCAACTCACCCAAATTGTGCACAGGAGGAAAGGCAATGTTCCAGTGATCCTCACCTTTCCCCAACTGCAAAATGGCCACACAAAAATGTTTCAGAAAAAAAAACAAGTTCAGCATTTCACCTCCATTGAGAGACAGCAATCTGGCCCAGTGAGTCACGCAAAATCACTCTCATAAATTTTCCGAAGGATTGCCTCAGGGAACCTGACACCTGAGTTCCATTAGGTAGCCTGTGCAATGTAAAACTGCTTTACATTTTCATAGATCACACGGTACAGCTATCAAATCTGCACTAGGCAGAAATGACAAAAAAACCAGACGTAATAAATCGGCAATGCATTTGATGAGGGTTTACTGCCCTCTGTGCAAAGTTTAATTTATTTGCTGAGTACTAGCGGCATGCTTGAAATGTTTTCTTTTAATAGTCCAGTCCCCTCAGATACAATTCATGCTGAAGAGGAAATAATTATTGGCACTCTGTTGGTGAAGGTGGAAGCTGCTGACTTGGATGAGAATGATGATGTTTTCTATGAGTTCATTGACCCTCAGCCTCTTTTCTCCTTGGATGTTGGTAAGTCTGTCAGAGTTTGCAATGGAAACATATGCATCAACAGGTGGATCACATTAAGAGCTGAAGGATGTTTCTCCAGAGTTTTGTGTAATTACGAAGCTAGAGGGCTGGACATCCTGCTCCTTTGGGTGGATGCCGAAAGATTTCATAGATCAATTTTAAGTAAAGTAGGGGAAATCTCGTTGCACCCTGGCCAATATTTTCATGCACCATCACTAAAATAGATGACATCTGGATGTTATCTCAATGCTATTTGTGGGATTTGCTGTGCATAAATTGGTTGCCTGTCCTCACAAAAATAAAGAAAAAGGTTTGAGAATAAATCTCACTCCGAGAGACATTTGAAGGCCGATGGTCAGACTGGTTGACACTGGTACGAGTGAGAGCAATTTAAATGACACATGACCCATCCAGTTCGACCCAAGCTATGATAAGATTAGCAGTTTGAGTTTCAACTAATCTAACTTTTCTTTTGTCAGACTCTGGCGATATCACTCTACAGAAGCGACTGGATTTTGACAGCCCTGACGTTGCAAAAGTCCATTTATTAACAATCAGAGCATACGATAATAATCGGACACACTCGGCCACTTACACGCTGACAGTGTCTGTGGATAATGTGGATGAAGCACCAGTCTGTGATCCTGCATTTACAGTGGGAGCAGGTATTTACTTTGTGTAAGGTATATTTTTGGTAACCAGGGGCGAAATTCTCTGGAAACGGCACGATGTCCACCGACTGGCGCCCAAAATGGCGCAAATCAGACGGGCATCGCGCCGCCCCAAAGGTGCGGAATGCTCCGCATCTTTGGGGGCCGAGCCCCAACCTTGAGGGGCTAGGTTGGCGCCGGACGAATTTCCGCCCCGCCAGCTGGCGGAAAAGGCCTTTGGTGCCCCGCCAGGTGGCGCGGAAATGACATCTCCGGGCGGCGCAAACTTCTCTGGAACTACCTTTGATGCAGCGCTTAAATGCTAATGCATTTCTTGCTGCACTGTCAGTTTTCTTTGGCTTGTGTGTGTTCACATATTGGATGATTGTGTGTTAGACTTGTGGTTAAAATTAACAATAAATGTACATTTAAGGGTTTTTGAATAAATGTAGGGTGTGAAATTCTTCCTGCCAATAACTTTACTGAAAAGTTGACATGAGTGCAACACAGGAAATTCCAATTTTGCTTAAAAAAAACTTTCATTCTTTCATTGGACATGGGTGTCGCTGGCTGGGCCGGCATTTATTGCCTCATTGCCCTTGAGGGAGCAGTTAACAGTCAACCACATTGCTGTGGGTCTGGAGTCACGTGTAGGCCAGACCAGGTAAAGATGGCAGATTTCCTTCCCAGAAAGACATTAGTGAACCAGATGGGTTTTAACAACAACCGGCAATGGTTTCATGGTCATCATTAGACTTTTAATTCCAGATTTTCATTGAATTTGAATTTCATCATCTGCAGTGGCGGGATTCGAAGCCCGGTCCCCAGAGCATTACCCTGGGTTTCTGGTTTATTAGTCCGGTGACAATACCACTATGGCACAGCCTTCCCATTAGCAACATAAGATTTACTGCTTCACGTATAGATTTTACCTTTTCGGATTTGAATTTAATAAATAAAAGTAAATAAGCTAATTGTCAATTATTAAAAAAACAAATGGCCACATGCAGGATTTAAATAGCATTGATCTGCTGGTGGCAGTGTACAGATCATGAGTCATTAACTCACACAGAAAACTATCTCTCATTATTTCAAAGGTTCATTATTAAAGGAGAGACAGTTTAATAAAGAGAGATTGGGATGAAATGGAAGTATATTGTTATATCAAACTCAAAGTAATCACCGTGGAATGTATGTGTGTTTTCCATTTTTTGGATTTTCTGATGGATTTTTTTTCTAAGCAGGTGTTTCTCTTGTTATTCCTGAGAATCTTCCCACCTCCGCCTCAGTCTATCAAATCCTTGCTGCTGACCCAGATGCCAACGATTCTATTAGAGTACGTAAAAGCAGAACAATCTTCTTACCTGGTCAGTAAGGAAATAAAGATCGAGCTGTGGTAAAGAAGCGATGTTTATTCACTGGTCATTAATTAATTCAGAGTAAATTCTGTCCAGTATTAAGTGGAAAAATGTCCATATATTCCAGTTGCGTGGTGTCTCCATGGGCCCAATATTCTAAATGTAATTTTCCCTCCCTGGGTTTCTCCATCCTTCCTCCTTTGAGACCAGCCTTAGAATTAATTATTTGTCCAGGTTTTTACTGACAGTCTGCTCTTATCGGTTTATTATAAATCTTTTGCCTCATTACACCATTGTGAAGCCTTTACCACATTTCCCTTTGTTAAAGGCTAAATAAAATTGCAAGTTGCGACTTATGTTTCCTGATAAGATTAAGTTAATTTAGTTGGTGTTTGTCACAAATGTAATGGACCTGTTGACCAGGTGATTCTAAATTAGCACACCAAGTCATTCTCTGAGTGCGTTAACATTACAGATATTGCCAGTATTAAATGCTACAAACTTGTTGCACTCGGCACTGAATCGCTCCCCAAGTCTTGAGACAATTCTTTAAATCATTGTTCAAAACAACTAGAATGTGTTTGAGCCTTTGAGTATTTTTTTGGATTGTCACAATTGTTTCAACCCACTGAGACCAATTCAATCGTCCCAGTCATTGGGTGAGACAGTAAAATGGTAACACCCACTCTGTTCACGCCTTCCATCGAATGGTCAATTAGCCTCTCTTTAGAAAACTAAGGCAGACTTTTCCCAGGCTGGAGGATGTCTGTGCGAGGATTGGGCACAGTGAGAAATTCACAGAAAGTGACATTGGGTTGGGATCCTGACGTGATCCTGACCATCTCTGACTTTCGTTTGGGTGGGATTGAAGGTGGGCAGGAACTCTCTTGGATCTATACAGTAATTAATTAAGAGCTTTTTGAGGAGCCAGGTATAACATCCTCTAGCCAAACGATTTTGTATGTCTAGCATGGAGACTATTTCCAGACATATCAGCCGCTCGTCAAAGTCACTGAGATGAGATTACAGCGGGAAGAACTTCTTGCATCAATTTGGATTGCTAGTGCAGAATGTGGAGAAAAATCACACCAGGCAGGTCAGGAGGTGAAAACCTCTTTCATTTTGATGAACAGAAACTTGGATAGAACCAATTTTATGAGCTACTGCTTGGTTGATGGAAGATGGCAGGCTGAGTTCCACAAGACAATATTACAGGTTCCGCCAGCCTGGCGGTGGGTGGGAGGAGCGTGTCATCTAATTCCCACCTCTCCACTTTGGCTTTGACAGGTGATGTACATTTATTAGTCTGCATTTTTGAGATTGTTAATGTTTCAACCATTAACAAATTCAAAAGAGGCTTTAGGGTCCTTTGTCCTAGCAGTCTAGAAGTCACCATTAGCTAGGCCTGGTTCAAGAAATGTAAATAGCTTTTGTATATTGCCTGGAAAGTTGATCTTCTGCAGCACACCAGGTCGTTAGCATATCTCCAGAGATAAGAAGGTGGCAGCCATTCTAAATGTCAGAAAGTTTGTTTTTGTTTGAGCTCTATGCAGCCATGACTTCAGTCTTTGTCCAATTTCTAAACTTTTATAAATTAGCCATGTGGATATACATATTTTATAAAAATATAAAGTAAGATTTATAAAATATAAAGTAAGCCCCCTACAAGAGCTAAAAATCATATCCTCTAATTATTTGTGATATGGTCATGGGAGATTTACTGGTATTTGGATAGGTAATCATGTAACTCCTGAGGGAATTCAAATAGCCAGGAGATTCAGGAAGGTTATTAAAAAATTGCAAATTGTCTTGAAAGTTAAATATCAACCTCATGTGAGCTTACATTTAGAAACTTTTTCCCCTCGGTTTATTTATTATTTAATTTCACATCCCAGTACAGCATTACCGATGAAACCACAGGAACTACTCAGTTCTTCACGTTGGATGCCAACAGTGGATTGATTTCAAGAAGTTCCATATCACCTTTAGATTATGAAGATGGATTGACGGTAACATTTTGTCAATAATTTACCTATTTATCGGCCTGTAAATATCCTCTGTATTCTCAAAATGGTTCTGTTTGAAAGCAGGTTTAGTTTTTGCTTTATTACCAGAGTATTTAGAGTTGGATGTACCAGCAGCCCAGATAAACAGCTGTTGAGTTGTCAGCTTACTCTCCTGTGAAGAGCCTTGAGACATTTTATTATGTTAAAGGTGCTATATGAATGCAAGTTGTTGTTGCTGGGTTTTCGCTTGCAATTATCACCTCTGCTGTTTTTTGTTCGATTGCACTCAGCTATTGAAAGATGATCGGAAGAATAATGTTTCACTATCCTTCTCCAACAGAGATTTCAGATGAAAATAGTAGTAGCTGAAAGTGGAAAGAGCAGTCCTAAATCCTGCACTGGCTCCATTACAATTCAGCTTGAAAATCTCAACGACGAATCACCACAGTTCATGTGAGCAGTTTTGATTTTGTCTAATTGGCATAGATGAATTTGAAGTTGTAGTTTGAATAAGCCTCCTTACTTGCAAACTGTTGTAATGTTTGCATATGCAAATAATTACTTGTCTAATCTCTGTCATCATGATGCCTTTGTTTTAGACTCCACTGGTCAAGAAACAGGCAGGCAGAAAGACAGCCAGACAGAGAGAGACAGTGAAGAACATTTGCAGCCCACCAGCCCAGTTTAATTCCTTTATGTCTATTTTTCATGAGTGAATGCTTTGAAATCACAGAATGCCATTTACTTTAAACTTTCTCTACTGAGTAATATTTACCCTTGATGTAATAAGCATAGTATCATTTTTCACTTTTATTTCAGTGACATTTCTGCAAGAGATAAAGTCAATTCATTCTGGCATAACAATAAATTAAATAATCATGTGAGTCCAAATTATCGAATAACTTGGACTAATCTTATTAATGAACTGCACATTTGGTTTTATTACTACTTTCAGGCAAGCTTATAAATCCTTCAAAAAATGAAATGTGAGACACATCAGAGATACACCAGAGTGTTCAGTACAATTGTAGAGATCATCTTTACCTAGAATCCTTTCTTTATTTTCATGGCAATTCCAAATGGTGTGTAGATAATTGTATCAAGAAGTGCTTAAGGATGAGAATTTGATTGCAGGTTAAGATTTAACTATTAATTCCATGCATAAAATGCTCATTGTATTTCTGTCTTTCAAGGGCAATATCACCAAATCCATTAACTATTAATGAAAGTCTGCCCAGGGGAACATTATTAATAAAAGTTAATGCCACAGACAAGGATGTGGATGATGTCACTTATTATGAGTTTGTGAAGACATATGCTGGCTTCCTGATTGAAGAAGGTAAGACTAAACATGACTGTTCTAAATGAACAATGTGTGGGCACCACGGGCAGGATCCTCCAGTCTTCGACACAGAAATCGAGTTCGACGATTGGCTGGAGAATCCACGTTGGCGCCGATATCAGGGTGGGTGCCGTTTTTGCAATGCTCCGCCCCCTCTAGAACGGCATACTCTAGGATTACGCCGCACGCCATCAGGACAGCCTCAGGACATTACCTGAGGCCCGCCTCCTGATGCATCGCCCCCGATGGGCCGTGTTCCCGATGGTGTGAGTCGCATGTGGTACTTATTTTCGGGAACTCGGCGTGGCGGCTGCGGACTAAAACCAGCGCCGCCACAGTCGGGGGAGTGCTGATCCGCGGGCAGGCGGGGCTTCGGTGGGGGCTGGGAGCACTGGTCGGGCGTGGTCCAGGGGTGGCGAGCCTAGCCGGGTCCGCGTACGGCCAGCACCATGTTGCACGGCGCAGCCGCTGTAGACAATTCTCCGGCCGTATCCGCAGCGAGAGCTGGGGGCTCTATGCTACGTGCCTGCTAGCCCCCCACCTAACGGAGGATCGGTGGCCATTTTGTGCCTTTTTCTCAGTCGTAAAACGCCACCGTGCCCACGCCGGAGTCAGCACTTAGTCTCAGAATCGGAGACTCCAGCCCAATGTTTTTCTGCACAAAAATGTTTGGCTGGACCACATACCCATCACACTGCATGCTGAACTATATGATGGGAGCTTAATAAACGTTAATGAGACTACCCATTAATAATTCATGACATTAAAGGCAATAAATGCGAGATATTACCAGCTATCTCCAGAGAGAGAAAGAAAAAAATGGTTTGGGTGTGTTCAGAACTAAATCTAAAAGAAAATCCATCATTGTTTATGACCAACTCAGAAAATAATAGCTAGGAATTTCCTGTACTGGGGATTTGATGATGCACCCTGGTTCTCCAGTGATATATTTATGTCAAATTGTATTAATTTGACTGGGCCACGATGAGGATAGCTAGAGTTAGAGGTGGTGCATTTGATGGTGACCCACAGGAACAGGGAAATTGCTCTGTTTGTTCATGTGTAATATAGCAGTCATTTTCATGTTTTAAGGGTCCAAATTTTAGAGTCAGAAAGTGATTGTCAGGAGCTGTTTGTAAATCTTATACTTACTTAAAAACATTCACTAGATTTTTGCACTGGAAATTGCAGTGGTTAGAAATCCATTTTATTGCAGTGGTTAGAAATCCATTTTATTGCAGAGCCCTCTAAAAGAGGTAGCTGAGGAGATTGTGGAGGGATTGATGGTGATCTTTCAGGAATCACAGGAGGCAGAGAGGGTCCAAGAGGACTGGAAAGTGGCTAATGTAACACTGCTGTTTAAGAAGGGAGAGAGGCAGAAGACGGGATATTATAGGCAGGTTAGCCTGACTTCAGTCATTGGTAAGATTTTAGAGTCCATTAGTAAAGATGAAATCGTGGAGTACTTGGAATTGCATGATAAAATAGGACAGAGTCAGCATGGCTTCGTCAAGGGGAGGTCATGTCTGACAAACCTTTCGAGTTCTTTGAAGAGGAAACAAGGAAGTTAGACAGAGGAGAACCAGTGGACGTTATTTAGTTATTTATTTAGATTTCCATAAGGCCTTTGACAATGTACCGCATAGGAGACTGTTAAATAAGTTAAGAGCCCATGGTGTTAAGGATAAGACCCTGCCATGGATAGAGGATTGGCTGACTGGCAGAAGTCAGAGAGTGGGGATAAAGGGGTCTTTTTCAGGATGGCAGCCGGTGACTAATGGTGTGCCTCAGGGGTCGGTGCTGGGACCACAACTTTTCACAATACACATTAATGATCTGGAAGAAAGAACTGAAGGCACTGTTGCTAAGTTTGCCGGTGATACAAAGATCTGTAGAGGGACAGATAGTATTGAGGAAGCACGGGGGGCTGCAGAAGGACTTGGACAGGCTAGGAGAGTGGGCAAAGAAGTGGCAGATGGAATACAATGTGGAAAAGTGTGAGGTTATGCACTTTGGAAGGAGAAATGGAGGCATAGACTATATTCTGAATTGGGAAATGCTTAGGAAATCAGAAGCACAAAGGGGCTTGGGAGTACTTGTTCACGATTCTCTTAAGTTAACATGCAGGTTCAGTCGGCAGTTAAGAAGGCAAATGCAATGTTAGCATTCATGTCGAGAGGGCTAGAATACAAGACCAGGGATGTACTTCTGCGGCTACATAAGGCTCTGGTCAGACTCCATTTGGAGTATTGTGAGCAGTTTTGGGCCCGATATCTAAGGAAGGATGTGCTGGCCTTGGAAAGGATCCAGAGGAGGTTCACAAGAATAGTCCCTGGAATGAAGAGCTTGTTGTATGAGGAGCGGTTGAGGACACTGGGCCTGTACTCGTTGGAGTTTAGAAGGATGAGGGGGGGATCTTATTGAAACTTACAGGAGACTGTGAGGCCTGGATAGAGTGGACGTGGAGAGGATGTTTCCACTTGTAGGAAAAACTAGAAGCAGAGGACACAATCTCAGACTAAAGGGACGATCCTTTAAAACAGAGATGAGGAGGAATTTCTTCAGCCAGAGCGTGATGAATTTGTGGAACTCTTTGCCGCAGAGGCTGTGGAGGCCAAATCACTTAGTGTCTTTAAGGCAGAGATAGATAGGTTCTTCATTAATAAGGGGATCAAGGGTTATGGGGAGACGGCAGGATGATGGGGATGAGAAAAATATCAGCCATGATTGAATGGCGGAGCAGACTCGATGGGCCGAGTGGCCTAATTCTACTCCTATGTCTTTTGGTCTTATGGTCTTATAGTAAGCAATGTAATGTCTCAGTAACCAATTGTATTTAAGCCTCCTTCCTGAGACACACATGATTTGATTTTAACTTATTCAAAATCCACCACTGACATAGAGTTCAAATTGAGCCCAGTCTGAAGTGGAAAGTGTTAGTTAGAATAGTCAGGTCAATGCCAAATCATGTACAGAATGCAAAACAAGGGAGGGAAGAAAAGATGGAATTAACAGAGAGAGATAAAAGAGAACAAAATAGTTTTTTTTAAAATACACTTCTGAAAATCTCCAACAAGAATTAAAATTTGAAAGAATGAAACTCCATAATTATAAAAGTGAATTTTCAAGATCAGGGAGGTTGTTTGGCAGTATTAAGACTATCAAACCATTAAAACTTAACTCACACTTGAAAGGCCAAGACCTAACATTTTTGGGTATTTTTATTGGATATTTATTGTGAAAGTACAATAATTTCCGACCATTCTGTGTGATTTGATACCAAGCCTGTTGGCAAGATATTATTATAGCGCAGCTTCTAGAGATATAAGGCACCTCTGGCAGCTTCCTAATTTCTATGATTCATTGCACGAGTATGGACTCCAGAAATTGCTGTTTGATTCACTTTTTAACGATGGTAAGTGCTGATAGCCTCACGGTTTTTCTCACTGTAAAATTCTGGCCTTAGATATTTTAGTTACAAATTACTTATCCATGTTAAGGTTGACATTACAGACACCTGTAGACATTGAACTGTGCTGTGCTTTCCTAAAGTACAGTTCAAGTCAACTTTATGAAGCAGTTAGTTGATTTTAAAGGGTTGTCCATTAAAATGAGATTTTGTTATATGATTATGCAATGTGTTGCTGCCCATATAACTAGGTTTAAATATTCAAAATATCTTTACCTACCTGCTTTACATTGTTCAGGCCAAACAATAAATTCAGAAGAATAGGACTGTATATTTTGACATTTGAATGCCTTCACGGTGGTCATACCATTAAGGAATTATTTTGATACCATTTTATTGGTATTTAGTTTGAAAACCACTCAAATTATTGGTTGGAAGAATTAGGTGTCATCAAGTCTGTACAGTTTTGAGTGTGGGAGGCTCCTATTGTGCCAGTGGTTAAACCAGATAGAACCAGGAGGACATGTGAGGACTATAAATTAACCATGAATTAGGCAGCAAAATTGAATTGATACCCAATATCAAGAATTAATGATTTATTCGCTAAATTAGCAGGTTTAATTTACACTAAATTTGATATGAGCCATGTGTACCAACAATTATAATTGGTTTAGCACAGTGCTAAAGAGCTGGCTTTTAAAGTAGACCAAGGCAGGCCAGCAGCACGGTTCAATTCCCGTACCAGCCTCCCCGAACAGGTGACTAGGGGCTTTTCACAGTAACTTCATTTGAAGCCTACATGTGACAATAAGCGATTTTCATTTCATTTCATTTCATTTCCAATTAGATGAAGCATCTGGGGTACTTGTTGCTATAAATGCATACAAAGGTTTGCAGCAGTATAAACTGCTACCTTTTGGAGTCTCATTGGCATGTGCTCTTTTCCAGAGCCTGTTGGAAAGCTCATTACAGGACCTACCTAAGGTGGTAATCTATCTAGACAATGTACTGATTACAGGAGCATCCAAAGAGGAGCACCTAGCAAATCTCAAGGAAGTTTTAAAAAGATTTAAGATGGCCGGTGTAAGGCTAAGAAGAGAAATGTGCATGTTCCAAGCTCATGAGTGAGGTCTTGGCATTTACATAGATGCCCAAGGGCTGCACCCTGTGGCAGAGAAGTTGAAAGCAATTAAGGAAGCACGGGCAGAAATGTGTCAGAATTGAAATCTTGTTTTAGGAATGGTGAAGACTCATTCTTAATCTTTCTACAATGTTAGCACCTCTACACATGCTGCTCAAGGAGCACTAGAAGTGGTATTGGAGAGAGCATCAGAAAGAAGCATTTGAAGAGTTAAACTAGCTTTACAGTCATCCAGTCTCTTAGTTTCTTTTGACCCCTCAAAGGAGATTATTAATTCTTACCTGCAATGCATCTTCTTATGGAATTAGAATAGTTTTATCACATAAGATGTTGCAGAAAGGCTCACCACCTGTATCTTGAGAATTCTGACCGATGCTGAAAATGCTTCTCCTCAAATCAAAAAAGAGAGACTAGCCGTAATGTTTGGAGTGAAGTAGTTCCATCAATATCTTTATGGACGGCACTTCATAGTAGTTACTGACCACAAACCCCTGTTAGGCTTCTTTAGGGAGGATAAGGTCATCCCACCCATTTCTTCAGTTGAGGTTCTATTATTAACAGTCTACGAGCCTTGGCCGGGTACATGCATGTCAAACACAAACGCTTTAAGCCACCTTCTTCTACCAAAAAATATACCACCTCCGCCAGTACCATTTGAAATTATTTTTGCTCTAAATATATTCCCTGTGTTGGCATGACAGATCAAACTTTGGACCCAGAAGGACCCCATATTATCTAGAGTTAAGCATATGGTCCTCCGAAGGCTAACATTATGATAACACGTCTGAGCAATTAAGACCCTTTCAGGTAAGAAAAGATGAGTTAAGTTGTGAACACGGCAGAGTATTATGAGGAGCAAGGGTGGCCGTCCCCACTCCTGCTGGAAAGTTGCTATTACGAGAGTTACACTGTGCCCATCTTGGGCTAACAAAGATAAAGATGCTCACACGCAGCGATGTGTGGTGGCCCGGGATGGATACCGACATAGAGAATCTGGTCAAACTATGTGATCAATGTCAAATGCAGCAAAGGTTGTCGGAGGATCACGTGACCCATTCGGCCAATCGGGCTGAAGCATGCGAATAATGGGGCTGAGTGCAGGTTTCCTTGCCAACTTTGGAGTTGTGGAGGATGATAGCCTTTACCTCACCATCTGTAAATAGTTACCAATCTTAACAAACCGTTTATTCATTGATCTATTTACTGCTCACCAGTCTTACAGGATTCTACAACACCAATCATCATTTTGATGTTGTCGCTGCTCCCATAATACCAGTTCCTAATTTCTTTGAAATACCTTTCTGTATTCATTAGTAACTGATGATTTCAGAAAGGGTATTGGTTCAGAAGAGTTACCAAGCCAACAGTGCAGGGAAAGTTAACACCTGTAGCTCAACAAACCAATCCTTTCAACTGTGAATGCCGCATGCTGTTTAATTTGGCAGCTCCCCAGAGCCAGATGGAGCAGAAATGGATGAAAATGTGTTCAAATTTATTACTTTTCAAATTGCTATTTTCTTTATTGATCGTAAAACATTTGTCCCCCTTGAGCTCTACAAATGTGCGGAGTTACTTATATCAATAACACACAGCATTATGAACAATGGACAATTCTTTGAACATTTGACATCAAAAGAAAAAGTGCACTATTCAAAATCTGACACGAGTCTTAGTAGATTCTCAACCGTTTCCTATTCTACCCAAAGTTTCTATAATGTAGTATCATGAGAAAGACCAAACACAGAATCAGAGGTCCATCGACAATGCAATAACATAAAAAAGCACCTGATGTAAATAATATTCTGCATGGAATTATGGCAAACAGGATGTTGACACCGTAAAATCCAGATAAATATTCTCAAACAGTTAATGTTGTGCAAATCTGCCACCTGTTTTTGAATTTGATGCACAGTCTGTGTTGTTTCCATTTTGCAATAACAATTTCAGAAAATATTCTGTATCCTTATCAGTTCTGGCACAATTTGAGGAACAGAGCTTAACTCCAGTCAAAGGGATGACCATTACTATTTGCACAATTTGTTTACAGACACGGGTGAAATCAAAGTGGCCTACTCCTTGGACTATGATGATCCCAATACACTGACTAGTCCAATACTGGAAATAAGAGCTTATGATTCAGACAGAGTTCATTCGTCCACAGCCACACTTACAGTCCACATTGCGGACATTAACGACAATCCTCCTCAGTGCTCCAGATACCTCTATATGTGAGTACCATTAAAAAAAATTATTTGATTCTGAACAACAATTTCAGTATTATCTGCCGATTGGACAATAAGTCTTCCAAGTACTGAAGGAACCACTGTGGCATTGAGAGTAAAGAACAAAATGGGACCTGGGCTGAGAAAGAATTATAGAATAGAATCTGTACAGTGCAGGAGGAGGCCATTCGGCCCATCGGGTCTTGGAAAGAGCACCCTACTTAAGCCCATGCCTCAACCCCATAACCCAGTAACCCCACCTAACCTTTTGGACACTAAGGTGCAAATTAGCATGGCCAAGCTAACCTGCACATCTTTGGTCTGTGGGAGGAAACTGAAGCACCCGGAGGAAGCCCACGCAGCCATGGGGAGAACGTACAAACTCCACACAGACAGTCACCCAAGGCCGGAATTGCACCCAGGTTCCTGGAGTTGTGAGGCAGCGGTGCTAACCACTGTGCCACCATACTGCCCTACAACCGTAATGTGTCAACAAGTGGCATGGAGTGTCTGTGTGAGGATTTCCACAGCATGGACTGTCCTTCTCATCACTAAAGATATGAGCTAGAATTTTATGCTGCTTTGTCGGGCAGTCGCCAACCCACCCGTGCTGCCCGGTAGAGGTCGTTGATCTTCTTACGGCACTAGGTGCCAGTCCTCCTGGTGACACTCCTCGAGCTGACGGCTTTGTCACTTCCGCCCAGGCGGCACTAGCTCCCCTGTGGCTGACCCTGCGAGATTCTCAGGGGAACAGAGCTTCCCATCTGACCTCTACCACGTTCAACATTCTGGCCAGGTTGGCATCCCCGAATCGTGGGGCTGGTCTCCTCGGTGGCATGGCTGCGAGCTGTGTAGGGTTGGCTGTGCAGGAGCGGTTTAAGTGCTGTTCTTGTTAGCAGGGGGCTGGCGAGCGCGGACCCAGTGAATCAGCTGGCGAGACAGGCATTTGCGGCATGAAGCCCATGGGGCCTCGTTAAGTGGTCCAATTTACGTTTTATAGCAGTGAAGGCCTCGCCGGGCCTAGTGTCGGGAAGGTCATGGCAGTTCCCCTCGCTACTACACTTAGCAACCTTTTGCATTAAATCATGCCCATTGAGTCAATGAAGGTTTCAGTCAGGATCAGTTCATAGCCAAAGCCCGTTTGGGACTTGAACCCGCATTGTTGGCCTCACTCTGCATCACGAACCAGCTGTCCAGCCAACTGAGCTAAACCGGCCCACCAACTGATATTGTTGAAGCCTATTTATTAATCAAGCACAATAACAGATACTGTAGAAATATGAGTGGAGCTACAATTTGTACATCCCAATTCATTGGCCATGGCCATTTTCAGAAAATGAAAAACAGATTATTATCATTATTTACATGTATGACATTCCTTTCTACATTTTTTAATCACAGAGAGAAACCATAATCCAAGTTTTTTAAAATTTTGTGCATCATCAGCTTATATATTTGGATCTAAAATTATATTTAAATCAACTTACAGTTAATTCTGTTTATGTCCCGACAATTTATTTAAACATTCAAAACTTTGGGACCTTGTATTTCCAATAAGGGGAAGTGGATTTACAACTATGAAGATGGAATAATTGCTGAACTATTTAAAGTGCCTCTGAGCCCAGGACATCTCAGCAGATTATCCTAGTTAGGTCACCAATTAAACTAAATTAACAAAACTGAGGGACAAAATGCGAGCAATGTCCATATTCCATGAACAAATTTTTTAAAACAATATTTTGGCTTCCCATTCAATTCTAGACTCCTGTCTGGAATCTGTTTCAGTGGGACAACACTGAACTTCTAAAATCATAACAAAGCCCCATGGTGAGTGCATTTAGCCAGATATTTCCCGGACCTCATAGCGCCGCGAAACACAAGGCTATAAAACATGACTCGCATTTAATAACGGGCCTCATTGGGGAACATGCGACTGAGGCCACACATAGCCCTGTTTTGTACACTGAGGAACTCCACTCGCCATTTTAAATTGCGTCCCGATCTCTGAGGCTTCCGAAGCGACCCCTGACCAGCCCTTTGCCCCCCCTTCCCCCCGAGCCTGCACCCATCATGGCTTTTTCGTATTCTCTGGTTCTTAAATGTGTTTAAATTGATGTTTGATTTAGAAGCAATGTTGATATTTTTCAAAATACATTCATTGAATGCTTTAACTTTTATTCTTTTTACACTTTGCAGCATTGAGCTTGCTGAAACCTCCCCAGAGGGTACTCCAGTTGTGTCACTTAACTGCTGGGATAATGACAGAACAGCAGCTAATAATATCCTGCTGTACACAATGATTCTAGACACATATTCAACAGAAAGATTTAACATTAGTAACAATGAAATAACTGTAAGTACAAATAAAGTTCATCGAAATGCTGTAGAAATAAACTTATTCTTTCCTTACGTGACTGTAATAAATGACCTAAAAGCTATTTCTGATTCTCAACATGATTAAGGAACTACAAGGTGTTATTTTATACTGAGTGAGACACTTCAAAGCACTTTAAGAAGGCTGGCTGAATTCTTCAATCCATTTCACTTTTAATTGCCTCATTCTTAAAGACTTTAAAGGATTACTGCCTGTACTAAATCAGCAAATAAAGTCACAACTATCCCACTTCTGAAGCTTCATAAAGCACTAGTTAGGCCCCATTTAGAATACTGTGAGCAATTTTGGGCCCCACACTTCAGGAAGGACATACTGGCACTGGAGCGGGTCCAGCGGAAATTCACACGGATGATCCCAGGAATGGTAGGCCTAACATACGATGAACGTCTGAGGATCCTGGGATTATATTCATTGGAGTTTAGGAGGTTGAGGGGAGATCTAATAGAAACTTACAAGATAATGAATGGCTTAGATAGGGTGGACGTGGGGAAGTTGTTTCCATTAGCAGGGGAGACTAGGACCCGGGGGCACAGCCTTAGAATAAAAGGGAGTCACTTTAGAACAGAGATGAGGAGAAATTTCTTCAGCCAGAGAGTGGTGGGTCTGTGGAATTCATTGCCACAGAGGGCAGTGGAGGCCGGGACGTTGAGTGTCTTTAAGACAGAAGTTGATAAATTCTTGATTTCTCGAGGAATTAAGGGCTATGGAGAGAGAGCGGGTAAATGGAGTTGAAATCAGCCATGATTGAATGGTGGAGTGGACTCGATGGGCCGAATAGCCTTACTTCCGCTTCTATGTCTTATGGTCTTAATATGCTCCAGGTTAGTTCTTGATGGTAAATATGGATACAATCTGGTTGTTTAATTTAAGAGTGCATAAAATTAACAACTGTCACAATAAACTAGCAAGTAGAAAAAATGTCACTTCCCATTCTCACAGTAATAAACGTGGAACAGATCCCCAGCACAATCGTCTAATGCTCAGAAGCACCTACAAGGGAAAAGGTACCTAAATTATGCAAACTCCATCAACACATGAACAACCATGACTCCCTCCATTCCAATCATGTCTGGGTCAAGATCCTGCAATTCCATACCTCCCTTCATTATGGGAGCAGATTCAGAGCAAGGATTACAATATTCGAAGAACCGGGCCAGCACCACCTTTGTCGGGTGACAAAGCATGGACGAGAAATGTACCTTTCCAGGGTAACCCACATCCTAAGAACAAACAAGCATTTATATTTATAAGTGGGCTTTGATTTTTTTTTGCAGGCTGTGCTCAGAGAAAATCTTTCCCTGCTGTTGGTCAATTCTTTGAACAAAAAAACCCCCTCCATAAATCAAATGAAAAATTATGAATATGATTGAGCCCATGAAATCCATACCTCCCAGATTCGGTATGACCTGCTGCATCATAGATTTGACCTAACTGAGTATTCCTCCCTAGCAATTCTTTTTCCAATTCTTTTTGCAATAATCAATTGCACAGACCATCATAATCTGTCCCTTGCCTTCTTGGGTTTGACCTTTCCAATTACTCTAAAGATGTTCCAACAACATAAAACATTCCTGTCTTGGGAAGACACAATTGATCCTAAACTCAACCAATTTTGGGAGAATGCATCACTGGGGACGATCACAGATTGCAAATAGTTACGTTTCTGAATCCTTCATAGCATCTTTAAGCTAATTATGACTAATATTCATGTACAATATCAAAAATAATAATCTCATCTTTTATTGAGTTTCATGCAATATTGTGGATGAAGGATGTTAGTGACTTGCTCAATTCTCAAATTCTACTTCATCACAGTCATTTTTGAAGCTTTTATATATTAACATGCATGTGGTGTGAAAGTTGAAATGATCCCTGCTGCGCTGACAGAGAAACTCCTTTCGAATCAGGTTGCAAAAAAATGTGGAAAAGGAATGTCGTCAGCCTCACCGTATCTGTGCTTTATTATAACAATCTGCAGATTGGTTTCAAGTTCACTGGAATTAAATCAGATTGAACGCAACTGAACCTAAAGTTTGAACTGAGATGAAATCACCATTTTTCCAAAATTAAACCTTCTTGGATTGACTACAAAAAACACAGTAACATCAGTGTAATCTCTTGCATAAGATGTTGATTCACTGATAATGAACCACATTATTTATTTTACAGGTTGGGTATTCACTTTTGCAATATGATGACAGTTCATTTGCTGCAGTTAATTTTCAACATATAATATTTGTTAAGGTGGCGGATAACGGCATCCCTCAATTGACAAGTAAGTCTGTGTCTTGGATTACTGATGCAACCATGAAGTTGAATTACTTTGAATTAGCCATTTGACATTCTGTTTGTTCAGGTACCTCCACAGTTATAGTGAAGGTCACACCCGTTAATGAGAGAACACCTTTCTCCGAAACAAGAGCATTTAATATATTTGAAGACAGCCCAATTGGGGCTCTGGTTGGAACAGCGGCATTTACTGATACGGACCTACCAGATAACAATGTAAAGTATTCTATTGTAGGAGGCAACACTGATGTCCCACCCAAGTTTTATATTGAACCTGACTCAGGTATTGTAAGATCACTTTAATGTTTCTATTCATATTTCTTGCTGTATAGGACTTTCTTTCTTTCTCACTGTAGGTTTCACTTAGCAACTCATAAAATATAAAACCCAGTGCATAATCCTAATAAGAAAGACAAGTTTGGCCTGGATTCTCCGTCAGCGGGATCCTCTGCTTAGTCGGCAATGCACTCACGCTCACGGATTTTCCGATGTGTGGGGGTACCCACAATGGGAAACTCCATTGACCGGCTGATGGAATGGAGGATCCTGCTGCCGGTGGGGACGGGCCGCACCAGAAAACAGGTTTGGTAGGATGAAGAATCCCACCCAAGGAGCGGGATTCTTCGATCAGCCAGCCGTGTGTTCCTCGGCGATGTGCCCTTGCTGACAGCAGGATTCTCCATTTCTGCCACCTGCCAATGGGATTTCCCAGTGTGGCCACCCTAAGCTACCAGGAAACCCGCGGGCGTCATGCGCTGCCGGTAGACCGGAGAAACCCACTGGCAGAGAATCTCGCCCAAGTTGTCTTTGGGAGCTATATATATATATATCATCACTCCTATTAGAAGATCTGTCAAACTGTGATTTTCCTATTTTTGTTTCATTGGCAGAAAGTCTAGCAGTAGGTTGAAAGCAGACTTCAATGGAAGTGGATTTAGCATTATTCAAGTGTGAATTTGGCTAAATTTGAAGGGATGGGAACAATTAAAGAGTTCCAAAAGGACAAGAACATTTCTGAGCATCTTCAGGGAGCCATTATCAGCCTTTACTCAAGCTAAATTGCAAAAATAGAAAACGGTATTTTCGGAATCAATACATTTAATTAAATCTGTAAGTTGAGTCTAATCATAGAATCCCTACAGTGCAGAAGGCGGCCATTCGGCCCATCGAGTGCACCGACCCTTTGAATGACGACCCTATTAGACAAATCCCCCACTCTATTCCTGCAATTCCACCCTAAGGGGCAATTTAGCATGGCCAATCCACCTAACCTGCACATCTTTGGACTGTGGGAGGAAACCGGAGCACCCGGAGGAAACCCACACAGACACGGGGAGAACGTACAAGCTCCACACAGACAGTTCCCCGAGGTCGGAATCGAACCTGGGTCCTAGCGCTGTGAGGCAACAGTGCTAACCACTGTTCCACCGTGATGCCTAAATATTCTTTATTTCAGTGAGAAGTAGAGCAGGAGGACTTGGATGAGTCGCAGAAACTGGATGGCAGGTTCCAGGCTAACTCACTACAGAATGAGACATTTTCTAATATACTTTGTAATAGATTGGGTGAATGAATGGCTGTGATATGAAAGCTACTCACTCATTACAGGCAACACTTATCATTCATATCTTTTCTCCAGTGGATGAATGGATTGCAAACACAGCCAGATAATCACCGTTCCTCATTTATATTATAGTTCTCCAGGTGAAGTATTGAAATACCCAAGAGAAAATCATGGCTGTCTTTAGAAATATTCAGTCATATTTATTTATTTGTATTTTGGTTTAATTTCGGGGGGAAGAATACCAGGAAGGATTTGTCCTTTAAAACTTCACTATTTCAGTAGCAGTTTTTTACTCCAACAGGTCGGATAAGGCTTCTAAATATACTGGACAGAGAAACACAAGATATTTATACCCTCACTGTCAGAGCTGTGGACATAAATAATGATCTGCAAATTGATCCATTCAGGCAGAGGAGTGGCTCAGCGATAGTAACTGTTAATGTGATGGTAAGATATCATTCTGTCAAAAATGAACTTTAGATTATATTTTCCCAACACAATTTGACTAAAACATTTAAGCTAAAGGGATTTGCTGGATTGCTTACTTCCGCATAGCTCATTCCATTTGGTTCTTTAGTGACAATTGATATCTCCTTGAACTGCTGTAGTTCATCTGGTGTGTATATGCCCACAGTGCTGCTCGGAAGGGAGTTTCAGGATTTTGACCCAGTGACAATGAAGGAGAGGCGATACAGTTCCAAGTCCCGCAGTGTACGGTTTGGCGCTGTGCTTGAAGGAGTTTGTGTTCTGGTTGTGACTCAAAGCGTGATGTGGCTTGATGGACAGGTGTCACCATTTTGGACGATTGGTAGCAAGATCATCAAAGTTATTAATGCTGCCACACCTTAAGGAGCATTTTAGAATGTCTTTGGGAGATTTCCTTTCTCCTCCCTTGGAATGGTGGCCACTTGAGATATGGGAAACTATGACCCGACAGGGCAGATGGTTTTTGGTCATCTGCGCACAGTGTCCAGTCCGTTAAAGTTGATTTTGCAGTAGTTTTGCCTGACTGCTTGTGGAGCTAACTTCAGAGACACGAGCATTCGTTCGATAGTCCTTCGGGTATTCACCTGTGACAGCTGTGCATATCATTGCCTCACTATTGGGAATGCTCAATCATATAACTCGACATGAAAAGATTTGCCTTTGGATCCTGTGAGAGAAAATACATGAAGCCATCTGTTTAACTCATTCACTTGTGTTTTTAATTAGAAGTTACATAATTACACAACAAATATAGAACTTGCTCGTAAGGACCTGGATGAGGTATGAGTATTAATAACTTACAAAATGTGGAACTGAACCAGAGGCCTGAATAAGGATAAAGGTAGAGGTAGAGGTTTCCTAAACGGTGTGGTCTCCCTATAAATATTATTCAATCAGGTCCACATGCATTAACCTTTCAAATGTACAAATCTCTGACGACTCAAATGTTCAAAACCAATGTATACTTAGAGTGCCATCTAGTGATAACTCACAGCATTTACATGTCAACTACAAAATAAGTATGGTTTCAATATTAACGGTTAAAGGAACAGGGGGTGGGATTCTCCAATCCCACGGCAGAGTGTCCACACCGTCGTAAACACCGCCGCGTTTTACGACGGCGTAAACGGACCGCTCCCAGGACTAATTCAGGCCCCTACAGGGGCCCAGCACACGAACTGTGTGCCGCGGGTCCCGTGCATGCGCAGTGGCCTCCTTCAACGTGCAGGCCCCGACGCAACATGGTGCAGGACTACAGGAGCCGGTGCATAGGAAAGGAGGGCCCCAGCCACAGAGGCCGGCCCGCCGATCGGTGGGCCCCGAGCGCGGGCCAGGCCACATCGGAGGCCCCCTCCCATCCCACAGGCCGCCAGCCGACCCTTCAACGCCGAGGTCCCGCTGGCCCAGAGTAGGTTACAACGGCGGCAGAGGGACTCGGTTCTTTTCTTACGGCCACTCGGCCCATTCGGGCCGGAGAATTGCCGCACCGGCCGCGTAGAGCGGCCCGCGACTGGCAGCACGCCAACCACGCTTGTGCCAATGCCGCCGATTCTCCGTTCTGCGGAGAATTGCATGCCGACGTAGGGGCGGCATGGCCCGTTTGCGGGGATTCTCCGGCCCGGACAAGGGCTGGCAGAATCCCGCCCAGGATGTATAAGTTCTCTCCTGCTTCAGGTGCCATGCCCCAAGAAGGTATTGACATCGATGGACTTCCATATGTTGGGCCATCATTATACTTAAATGCTGGCCTAACCAGTGAGGCCCACATCCCATAAATGAATTAAAACAAATTCTTGGCAAGGTACTAAAGTGTCTGTCTATTGCCGTTTACAGGTGGCAGATGAGCAGGAGATTCTCTCACTCTTACCAGCTGCCACAAGTGTATTGGAAGGATTTTAAGATTGATAGTCACCCTGTTTGGCCACACCATGAATGTGCCTTCCATCGCCATTGTGGTGAACCACTGTATTATATTGTACACACTGTTCTTACTTATGGTAATTACTGTTCTTACTGTTTGTTACATGTCTGGGTTTGTCCCTGCTGGCTCTGCCCCTCGGGCTCAAGTATAAAGATAGCTAACCTCCAATCCTGCCTTCATTCTGGGACTGGCTGCCAGCAGGTGTCTTTTAGCGGATTAAAGCCACAGTTTACTCTTCCGACTCTTGTCTGTCATCATTGATGGTACATCAATTTAATCAGCTAAAATTTTAAGATGGATCCATCACTCAAGCCTGATCGCCTGCAACTGGACCCCCAAGCAGCCGATGCCACTGCCACGTTTGAATACTGGCTAAGCTGCTTCGAATCTTACAGTGATTCCTCCGCCGCCGCCATCGCTGAGACCCACAAGCTGCGAGTCCTCAACTCCCGGGTGAGCCCGCAAGTTTTCTTTCTTATCAGAGACGCTACCTCGTTCGAGGATGCGATAATGCTGTTGAAGGGGCAGTATGTTAAGGAAGTCAACGAGGTGTACGCTAGGCATCTCCTTGCCACGAGGCGACAGCGCCCCGGAGAATCGCAAGCTGAATTTCTGCGTGCCTTGCGGGTCCAAGACACAGTACAACTCTCGGACTTGTTAGAAGTGGCCTTCCATAACATGGATGCGTACCCCTCCGACTACGCGGCACCCTCGTGGACGTCGTGGGCGCCGCCATCACCCGACCCAGGGGCGCCGCAAGCCTGTGCCGCGCAGCGACCCGCCAACTCTGGAGGCCCGAAATGTTACTTCTGTGGCCAGGATAAGCATCCCAGACAACGCTGCCCAGCGAGAAGCGCCATCTGTAATGGGTGCGGAAAGAAGGGCCACTTGTCTAAAGTCTGCCAGGCCCGACCTGGTTTTAAACCCAGCAGCGCTGCGTGTAGCCCGCGGGGACTGCTCCGATCTTCCACGTGCGACCCGTGGGGGCCGGCATCTTCGGCGCCACCCGCCACTTGCGACCCGTGAGGGGCGCCATCTTGGCCACCATCTTTGACGCCACCCGCCACGTGCGACCCGTGGGGGCCGCTCTTCAATGCCAGCCGCCACTTGCAACCCGTGGGGGCCACCATCTTGGAATCACCCCGCTGCCTCCCGGAAACTCTGCTCACCAGATCGTACGCTGGCCTCCGCTACCCTCGATTAGCCCACCCACCTTCCGAAGCTCGCCTCCATCACCCTCGACCAATCTCGACCTCATCACCTCACTAAATCCATGATGGCCGTCCGGATCAATGGCCATAAGACGACCTGCCTCTTCGACTCCGGGAGCACGGAGAGTTTCATTCACCCAGATACGGTACGGCGCTGCTCCCTCCCAATTTTACCCGCGAACCAGAAAATCTCCCTGGCTTCCGAATCACATTCCGTGGAAGTCCGGAGGTACTGTGTCACAACCCTTACAGTACGGGGCGTCGAGTACAAAAATTTCAAGCTCTACGTCCTCCCCCAACTCTGCGCTGCCCTACTACTAGGTCTAGATTTCCAATGCCACCTCAAAAGTCTTACCTTGGAGTTCGATGGACCCCTGCCCCCTCTCACCGTCTGTAGCCTCTCGACCCTTTAGGTCGCCCCACCCCCGCTCTTTGCTAACCTCACCCCGGACTGTAAGCCCGTCGCCACTAGGAGCAGACGATACAGTGCTCGTGACAAGGCCTTTCTCAGGTCGGAGGTCCAGCGACTCCTGCGGGAAGGGATCATCGAGGCCAGTACTAGCCCCTGGAGAGCCCAAGTGGTGGTCGTCAAAACTGGGCAGAAGCCCCGGATGGTCATCGACTAGTCAGACCATCAACCGGAACACGCAGCTCGATGCGTACCCTCTCCCCCGCATATCTGACATGGTCAATCGATTTGCGCTGTACCGAGTCTTCTCCACTATTGACTTGAAGTCCGCGTACCACCAGCTCCCGATCCGCCCGGAGGACCACCAATACACTACCTCGAGGCAGATGGCCGCCTCTATCACTTCCTCAGGATCCCGTTCGGCGTCACCAATGGAGTCTCGGTCTTCCAACGGGAGATGGACCAAATGGTTGACCAGTACGGGCTGCGGGCCACGTTCCCATATCTGGATAATGTCACCATCTGCGGCCATGACCAGCAGAACCATGACGCTAACCTCCAAAATTTCCTCCACACGCCAAGCTCCTTAACCTAACATACAATAAGAAGAAAAGCGTTTTCCGCACAACCCGCCTAGACACCCTTGGCTACGTTGTGGAAAACAGAGTCCTAGGGCCCGATCCTGACTGCATGCGCCCCCTCCTGGAACTTCCACTCCCCCACTGCCCCAAGGCCCTGAAGAGATGCCTGGGTTTCTTTTCCGATTATGCCCAGTGGATCCCCAATTATGCGGACAAGGCCCGCCCACTCATTAAATCCACCATTTTTCCCCTGACAGCTGAGGCCCGCCGGGCCTTCAACCGCATCAAAAGAGATATTGCCAAAGCCACGATGCATGCAGTAGACGAGTCCATTCCGTTCCAAGTGGAGAGCGATGCGTCTGACTTTGCTCTGGCCGCTACCCTCAACCAGGCGGGCAGGTCCGTGGCTTTCTTCTCCCGTACCCTCCAGGGCTCCGAAATTCGACACTCGTCCATTGAAAAGGAAGCCCAGGCCATTGTGGAAGCTGTGCGACATTGGAGGCATTACCTGGTTGGCAGGCGATTCACTCTCCTCATCAATCGCCGGTTGCCTTCATGTTTAACAATACGCAGCGGGGCAAGATCAAGAGTGACAAGATCCTAAGTGGAGGATCGAACTCTCCACCTATAATTATGATATTTTGTATCGACCTGGGAAGCTTAATGAGCCCCCAGATGCCCTATCCCACGGTACATGTGCCAGCGCACAAGTAGACCGATTTTGGGCCCTCCACAATGACCTCTGTCACCCGCGGGTCACCCATATTTTCCATTTTATCAAGGCCCACAACCTGCCTTGCTCCATCGAGGAGGTCAGGACCATGACCAGGGACTGCCAGATCTGCGCAGAGTGCAAACCGCACTTCTATTGGCCGGATAGTGCACACCTGGTAAAGGCCTCCTGCCCCTTTGAGTGCCTCAGCATCGATTTCAAAGGGCCCCTCCCCTCCACTGACCGTAATGTGTACTTTCTCAACATCATTGATGAGTACTCACGTTTCCCTTTCACCATCCCATGCCCTGACATGACCTCTGCCACAATCATCAAGGCCCTGCACAGCCTCTTCACCTTGTTCGGTTTCCCCACTTACATCCATAGCGATCGGGGTTACTCCTTCATGAGTGATGAGCTGCATCAGTTCCTGCTTAGCAAGGGCATCGCCTCAAGCAGGACTACCAGCTACAACCCCCGGGGAAACGGACAGGTGGAGAGGGAGAACATGACGGTCTGGAAGGCCATGCTTCTTGCCCTACGGTCGAGAAGTCTCCCAGTCTCTCGCTGGCAGGAGGTCCTTCCCGATGCGCTCCACTCCATCTGGTCGTTCCTGTGTACCACCACCAATGTGACCCCTTATGAGAGGATGTTTGTCTTCCCGAGGAAGTCCACCTCAGGGGTCTCGCTCCCATCCTGGCTGACGGTTCCAGGGCCCGTCCTCCTCCGGAAGCATGCGAGGAGTCACAAGTCGGATCTCCTGGTCGAACGGGTCCTTCTCCTCCATGTTACCCCCCAATATGCCTACGTGGCACACCATGACGGACGGGAGGACACAGTCTCCCTTCGGGACTTGGCACCCGCAGATTCCCCAGCGATCATCACCACTACCCCTGACTCTACACTGTCTCCCTCCGTTGTTACTCACGACTCTACACCGTCTCCCTCCGTTGCTACTTATCCGGAAGACGACACGCTCCTGGATACGCAGGCCTCAACACTTCATCCGACACCAGTGTCCTCACCACAGCCGGGACTGAGGCGATCACAACGGAAGGTCAGAGCCCCCGACAGACTCGATCTCTAATTCACCCCGTCCACTTCACTCCTGCCGGACTCTTTTTTTAACAGGGGGGTGAATGTGGTGAACCACTGTATTATATTGTACATACTGTTCTTACCGTTTGTTACATGTCTGGGTTTGTCCCTGCTGACTCCGCCCCTCGGGCTCAAGTATAAAGGTAGCTAACCTCCAGCCCTGCCCTCATTCTGGGACTGGCTGCCAGCAGGTGTCATTCAGCTGATTAAAGCCACAGTTTACTCTTCCGACTCTAGTCTGTCGCCATTGATGGTACAGCAGCCATCAAGTCCCAGAGTGGGATTGGAAGCCAGAGTTTCAGGCTCAGGGGCAGGGACGCTACCCACTGCACCACAAGACCTCCCACTGCAAAACATTACACAACAAAAACATATCATGTTGGTCACTTGGTAGCACAGAACTTAAATACTGCAGGAAAAAAAGAGACATGCTGTCGAGGCTTTTCATCTTGCATGCATCAGGCCAGATTCACAAGAATACCAAATCTCAAAGGGAACAACAATCTATACTACATGAGTGGAGGGTGCTGATTTGTTGACAAGTGGAATCTGATTGATAGAGGCATAGCCATGGACAATGTATCAGGCAACAGCTAACTGTCAAGCCTTTGCTTACATTCAAATTAGGCAGGTTGACTCTTTTGGTCAAAGAATTGCCATGGGGAATGAACCAGGGCACCCCCAGACTTCTGTTTAGTTGAAAAGAATACAATGAATGGGCATGCTTGTTCAGTCTGCAAAGGCCAGGGCCCTATGTGTGAATATGTGGAGCTTCTAGCTTGTGTAAGTGAGCACACAATGAGCCCAACTAAATTGATGTTTGTCTAAATCTTAGTTTAGTAAGTGTTGTTCAATCATGGAATCACTAACGATGTTGGACACTGTGTTCTGTGTTTTACAAGCATGGGCTGGAAAAGTGCGATCGGTACTTTGCCTGTTGTGGCTACAGTATTTCTATCACTAATCCAGTTCATTTTCTGGTCAATGGTAATCCCCAGGATGCTGATAGTGGGGAATTCAATGATGATAAAGCCATTGAATGTCAAGGGGAGATGGTTAGTGATGTGTTGGGTGTTCTGGATCACATACAGGTCACCAACACTTGAAGTAGTGCAACACTATTTTATTAAAAGGTTAACTGTTTAAACATACTTGAACTGTGGGTAAATAAGATACTAGCTTTAACTAAAGACCTTTGCCTTGTCCTAACCAGTTGATGCACTCAGCACATGGTGAATGTCTGTGTTGCAGGCTGTGAGCTCTGTGCTCCTAGCTGGCTGCTACTCGAATGAGCAGGAACTCTGATGCCCCCTGGCTTTATAGTGCGTGTGCTCTCACTGGTGATTGGCTACGGTGTTGTGTATGTTGATTGGTCCCATTGTGTGCCCATCAGTGTGTGTCTGCACCATGATATACTGGTGTATATTATGACAGTTAGGTCCTCTCTTGCTGGAGATGGTCATTGCCTGGCACTTGTGTGGTGCAAATGTGAGTTTCCACTTGTCAGTCCAGAAAACACAGGTGCCATTTTGGACACAGCAAGCTCCAAACAAACATCACTTTGATAAAGCCCCCCCCCCCCCCCCCCCCCCGCCCCCACACACACACACACACACAGATATTAAAGATAGGGAAAGTTAGAATCCAATAAGTAAAGTTAAAATAATATATGGTTGAGTGTCCTTTGATTGTCCTTGAGGTGTAGATTTTTAAACATTACGGCCAATTTGGATTAGTTTGTTTCTTGGATGTGGCAACATGTGTCGAAGGTGTTGGAATTATTATGAGATCTCTGTTCACTGGTAGAATTTGAGTCAACTTGTATTCCAAACTGGGTAATATACTTGTACCAAAAGAAAGAGAGAGAGAGAGAGCCCAGCCTTCAGCCTGTCTCTTCTGCTGAAGTCTTACTTGCAATCTCTGCAGTGGCTGCAGACTTGCCTTGAAATATTTCACCCATTGTATATTTTCAAGAGGTTTTGGGTGGTCTGTGGCAGCTATTGTTCTAATAACCAGTACTTTGTATTTTAGTGTCTCTTCCTTAGACAGTGCCGAGTTTCGATCGGTGTCATTTAAAGGGCATGGCCGCGTGACATTTGCCACACAGATTCTTACTGTGAGGAGGAGGTTTAAGAATTAACCTAATAACTGGTGGTTTATGATCCATTGTAGGATAAATAATATTTTGAAAATCCAGTAACATTTTCAATTCAGGCATGAAGTTCACAGGGCAATGGGGATAGAGTGGTGAATGGGACTGATTGGAATGCTCTACAGAGGGCTGCCACAGACTCGAGGGCCAAATGACCTCCTTCTGAATCTTAATTGATGTAATTTTCCCATAATTTGTCAGAGTGTCAGTCTCTGACTGAGAACTGTTCTGTATCTCTCCAAATACACTGCCGAGTTTTCTCACAAAAAAAAACTGGGGGCGGAGTTTATGCAGTCAGTCGAATGGAGCGGGATCTGACGGAGCCGACAAGGCCGGCTGCATAGAGATCAGGGTGCCATCTTTAAAGAGCGCGCTCCTCAGAACTGCCATTAAACTCCCCAAGCCCCTACACCGTGAAGTCATTGGGGGCCCTCCCCCCCACCCCCCACCCCAGGCACAATTACCGGGGGTTCTTCCGCACCCCCCCACCACTCAATTATCAGGAACTCTTTTCCCCTCCCCAGAACCACCCACCCCTCAATGCAAGCTCCCACCTCAATGCAAGCTCCCCTCCTTCATTCAATTCTAGGGTTCCTCCCCTCAATGTCAGGTTCCCCCCCCCCCCCACCCTCAGTGCCATGTTCCCGCCTTTACTGCCCGCTCCTTCCGTCACTGCCAAGTACCCCCTTCCAAGGCGTCCACGTTCTCCCCTCCCCCCAACACACATCACAGGAACCCCTCAACTTGGGTTCCTCCGAGAGCCCACCCTGGCACTTCCCCCTCGCACAGGTTGTCACTGCCGGGTTGTCACGAGTCAGTACTGCCAAGTTGGCTCTGCCATGGCAGCAAATATCTTGTTTCCTGACTCTTGCAGTATATTGTGCCTACCTCGCCCCAATTACTCCAAGTAGTTTCCGTTAGACTGCAACATTTATTCTGGAAGATGTATTAATGAACTGCTCTTTACTTGATCAAGCCATTATATTTTAATGGTTTGAAGCTGCTTTGTTTACAAAGATCAACTTCAATTTTGATTCATTGACTTGAATTCGTCCATGTTGAAAATTAGTTTTGTTATTCATCACCCACATACTTCTATCTCACTTCAGCTGCTGTTGCTAATTAGCTGTTTGAATTCCAGAACGTGAATGATGAGCCTCCAGTGTGTGACCCAGAGTATTATGAGAAAACGATCTATTCCACTATCACATCCTCAATTATCCAGTTGCAGTGTTCTGACAAGGACTCACCTGATCATGAACTCAGCTATTCAATCGTAGGGGGTGAGCCTAAATATTCTTTTGATTCTGGGATGTTCTTTGGAGATTGATGTTCCTAGTCTTAACAAACGTCTTCATTAAAATTGATTGAAACCTAAAGACTTGTAGAAATAACCTAGAATTTCCTTGATCATCTTTACATCAGAATTGCAGCAATGTTTCCGTTTACCCTCACCTAGCCAGCAGGAATATCCACACAAATTTCCTGAAGAATTTAGTTGCCCACACCAGAATGTAAAGCCAATGTAAACCAAGCACGCATCTAGATGCTCTCTCGCCAATAGGGGTAATAGTGTATGTGCCACTGCCTTTTGCATTATGTTTCACTCTCAGAAACCCGTGGAGCCAGATTTTTGTATCAGGCACAGACATCAGGAGTCAGGAACTTTCTTGACCCCCAAAATCCACCTCCGTCCTGCAGGAGACCGCCCATCCGCCCTATTCTAATGTTGGTGAGGCAGGCATGGACTGGAGACATGCCTGCTGCCTCCAGGAGTGGATCCGCTCCAGTAAGTGAGGTGGACAGATGGTGAGCTGCCCATTTCCCTTTACTGGAACTTCAAAGAACAAAGAAATGTACAGCACAGGAACAGGCCCTTCGGCCCTCCAAGCCCATGCCGACCATGCTGCCCGACTAAACTACAATCTTCTACACTTCCTGGGTCCGTATCCCTCTATTCCCATCATATTCATGTATTTGTCAAGATGCCCCTTAAATGTCACTATCGTCCCTGCTTCCATCACCTCCTCCACTAGCGAGTTCCAGGCACCCACTACCCTCTGTGTAAAAAACTTGCCTCGTACATCTACTCTAAACCTTGCCCCTCTCGCCTTGAACCTATGTCCCCTAGTAATTGACCCCTCTACCCTGGGGAAAAGCCTCTGACTATCCACTCTGTCTATGCCCCTCATAATTTTGTAGACCTCTATCAGGTCGCGCGTCAACCTCCGTCGTTCCAGTGAGAACAAACCGAGTTTATTCAACCGCTCCTCATAGCTAATGCCCTCCATACCAGGCAACATTCTGGTAAATCTCTTCTGCACCCTCTCTAAAGCCTCCACATCCTTCTGGTGGTGTGGCGACCAGAATTGAACACTATACTCCAAGTGTGGCCTAACTAGGTTCTGTACAGCTGCAACATGACTTGCCAATTCTTATACTCAATGCCCCGGCCAATGAAGGCGAGCATGCCGTATGCCTTCTTGACTACCTTCTCCACCTGTGTTGCCCCTTTCAGTGACCTGTGGACCTGTACTCTTAGATCTCTCTGACTTTCAATACTCTTGAGGGTTCTACCATTCACTGTATATTCCCTACCTGCATTAGACCTTCCAAAATGCATTACCTCACACTTCGACCCAGTTGTATTCATGGTTGTTGGCCCTCTAGCTCTCACCCCTTATCACCTCAGCCAAGCATTCATAATGAGACCACCTGACAAATGGGTTCACAGAAGGAGACTGAACATATGACCAGACATCTGTTTTGCTAGATGGCCTCATTATGAATGCAGAACAGGATTATATTCATTCTGCATCTCAATACAACAGCCGAGAACTTTATGGATAGATGTGAGAAGCGGGGAGGTGTAAAGGATTTTGAGGGCAATAAGACTGACAGAATTTTGGTTAAATATACTGCAGGTCTCACTGTGAGTAGTTCAAAATAATTGCAAAAAATTACTATCAAACTCTAGACATCAGCCATTTTGTTATCAACTCACTTTAAGCCCTGCTCCACATTCATTTTGGGGCAGAAACTATGCAAGCAAATAGGACGTAAGAGCAGGGGTAGACCATTCATTCCATTAATATTCAATACGATTATGGCTGATCACCCACTTCAATGCCTTTGTCCCACATTATCCTCATATCCTTTAAAGTCATTGGTATTTAGAAATCTGTCACTCTCTCTTTGAAAGATACTCAAGGACTGAGCTTCCAAGGACCTCTGGGGTAGAGAATTCCAAAGATTCACAACCCTCTGAGTAGAAATATTTCTCCTCACCTCGGTCCTAAGAGGCTTCCCCCTTATTTTGAAATGATGTCCCTGGTTCTAGATACCACAACCAAGGGAAACATCTTACCTGCATCTACCCTATCCACCTCTTTAAATATTTTGTATGTTTCAATGAGATTACCTCTCATTACTCATAGCCTTAGAAAATATAGGCCCAGTTTCCCCAATATCTCTTCATAGGACAGGGTAATGATCTGGGAACAAGACTGGTGAACGCTCATTGCACTCACTGTATTGAACAATATCCTTTCAGAGGAAAGGGGTCATAACTGCGCACAGTACTCTAGGTGCAGTCTAACCAATGTTCTGTACAATTGAAGCAAGATTTTATTACTCATGAACTCAAATCCTCTTGCAATAAAGAATAACAGACCTTTAGCCCTCCTAATTGCTTGCTAACTTTCAGTAACCTATTGAGGAGGACACCCAGGTGCCTTAGTATATCTAAACTTTCGAATCTCTTACAATTTAAGAAATACTCTGCACATCTGTTCCTCCCACCTAAGTGGATAATCACACATTTTTCCACCTGCCATGTTCTTGCCCACTCGTCAAGTCTATCCAAATATCCATGAAGCCACTTTGCATTTTCCTCGCATTGCACATTCCCACTTAACTTTGTGCCACCCACGAATTTGAAAATATTTGGACTGCAGTTAGAAAACCACCTGCTCCCCTGAGTTAATGGATCCCTGCAGAATTATATAAATAATCTTAATCTCCCCTTTAAACTGCCTCAACCAGTCAATCAAAAAGCTTTTAAGGGGCAATGGTGTGTGAAATTGAAGTAAACAATGCAGTTCAAAGCTTTTAGCCTTCTAGGCATTCAAACCGGCTCCCATACTTTAAGGGAAATGAAATTGACTGTAAACCACTTCAAAGGTTTAGATCACATTAAATTTTATCTTCATCTCACAGATCTTGAACTTGGCAAACCGACAAACTGCTTAAAGGGTTTAGGGGTAGAGATGGGGACACTTTCACTTTATTATGAGAGAACATTTTGGATATTGACAGGCTGTTTAAAGAGTTTAAGGCTGCAGATGGGGAGACTTTCACTATATCACGTGGGAACTTAAATTTCTAGATACTAACTGACTGTTTAAAGGGTTTAAAGGCTGCAGATAGGACGAGCAGCCAAACAACACTCATCTCAGGAAATGCCCCCAATCTGAACCTGTCCAGCCCAGAAGTCCACCCCCACCCCCGACTCCCACCTTCCATGAAGGCCTCCCCTTGGCCCCATGGAGGCAATTGTAGGGTGGGTACTCCCTCAGTGCCACCCCCCCCCCCCCCCACTCAGGCTGCAAACCACCAGGAATCCATTTTTAAATACTTGCACCAAATCCCGCCCCCGTGACTCCCATCTGGGGCACACAAGAGCAACACAGGCAGCACTTGACCAGGCTTCAAACCTGATAAAAGCATCCAGCATGGGGCGAGAAACCCTTTATGGGCAGCGGAGCAGGCCGGGAGACTCGCAATGGGTCTGAGACCTGAAGCAAATCCCGATTTTAGCCCGACATGGGAATCAACGGGCCATCGCGAGCCCCGGAGAAAGCTGGCGCCAGTAAGAAAGAATGACTTTTATTAATTTAGTGCTTTCATGACCACTGGAAATCTCAAAGTGCTTAACAACCATTGAAGTACTTTATGAAGTGTCGTGATTGTAATATAGGAAATGCAGCAGCCAATTTGTACGTAGTAAACTCCACAAACAACAATGTCATGATGACCATTGTCTTAGCAAATGTATCTCGTAAATGTCAAAAACATTTATGCTTATTGATGTTTCAATGTGAAACTGACATAATTCCACAAAAATTGCCTTACCAAATGTAACGTCACACCATTCTTTAACCTTGATTCCAAGACAAGTTCCACGAAAATGTAGGTCAATCAGCCGGAGATTGTAGAAATGTGTACAAGATTGGGCATTATTTGAATTTTAGTTAATCTCTCAATTGATTGAGGGACAGACATTGGCCAGGACACTGGAGATAACTACCCTGCTCTCCTCAGAATAGTGCCATACAATCTTTTACATCGGAGCAGGCAGAGGGTCTCACCGAAAAGACAGCACCTTCAGTCCCGCACAGGATTGTCAGCCTTGGGCTTTGTGCTCAAGTTCTGGTGTGGGACACAAACCCAAAACCCTGTGGACACTGTAACAATGGGGTAATTTACTGGATCATCGCCAACTCCAATCAAGGAGTTAGGGTGATGAGCTTAGATGATGCAGGAGATGGCTGGACGAGGCTCATCTGCTCTGTTGAAGAAAAAATAGGACCCTAGATACATCTTGTTATAATGGGATAGATTTCCAGTTTGCCAACTGGGCATGAAACTGTCATTGTAGATCAGCCACCTATTCTGGAAAGTGACAATTTATATTTCATTGACTTCCCTGGACACTGGGTGGTTTCTGATCTGTTTTACACCTGGGCAGCAAGTAGAAATCCCATCCCGGAAATGCATAATTTTCATGTCTGTGCGATGTTTTGGTAAATATTCTGCAGCAAACACGGATAACCTGTTTGAACTACAGAGGCCAGACAACAATCCTGCAAAGGTGGCCTCCACTCAAAGATTTCAGTTTGACGTCTTTCAAGGCATTGAGCACCCCAGGGAGTACACACTGCTGATCCAAGTGACAGATGAGTTTGGTGGGGATAAACATCAGCAACTGACTTCAACAGTAACTGCGGTGATACATGTGGTGCCATGGACAACCACCCAACCTACAACTACCACCAGTACCGAGGTAGCACTTTCTCCTTGTAATAGGTTTAACAATTAACAGATAAGGATGATTATTGTTGAGATGCAAGGAGCTATGCAGAATTCAAATATAATTATTCTATAACTTTGTTAGAAACATGTTCATATTATTTTAAAACATAACTTTATTTGTGATACTATGTGGACTATTACAGGAGAACAGGGAATAAGGGCCGAGATAGAATGGATAGGAAAGCCTTATTCCGGTTGAGAGGTCTATAATCAGGAGCATAGATTTAGGGGTAATAGGTTTAGAGGTGATTCAAGGGGAAATGTTTTCACTCAGAGGGTAATGATATTCTGGAACTCATTTAATTTTCTAATTTTTCCAATTGCGGGACAATTTAGCATGGCCAATCCACCTACACTGCACATCTAATTGTTCCTGATTCATAAGGCAGAGATTACGAGGACTTTAAACTTCATTGCACAAATGACCGTATATGTGTTGTGGGGGTGAGACCCACTCTGTCACGGGGAGAATGTGCAAACACCACACTAGCAGTGATCCAGGGCCAGGGTTGAACCCAGTTCCTTGGCGCCTTGAGGCAGCAGTGCTAACCAAGATCTGGAGAAAGGGATGAGGCTGGATAGCTCCTTGTCAGCCATCACAGACATGATGGGCCGAATGGCCTCCTTGCATGTTGGAAATTTCTGTAATTCTAGGGAGACTTGTGCACTACCACAGGGAGGCCTTGCACTAACTATCACTGGCTGTCTTTAACTTCCTGCTGACCTGGATTTTCACTGGGTGGATTGTGTTAAAATCACTCCAGTTTCCAAAATCCCCAAATTTTTCAAAGTGTGTTTTTTTCCATCTAATTTATTCATTGGTTATTACTAAACCTGGCAGAGCTGTATTTACTGCATGAATATGATGATGAACCTTTTTCAAGCGATTCCTCCTGGAAACTGGGGGTTGGCATAACCACGTTAGAGGGCATTAATCAGGCAACCATTTTAAAATCATACTGTCCAAGCTCCTGAATAAAGTATAATTTCTGGATTCCTCTGCAGATAGGAACAGGGTGATATTCAACATCGTTTACTTTTACATTTGAGGAAAATGAATAAAGCTAATTAATTTGAGATAATTCTAGTGCGTCAGGACATTTGGTAAGACTTAACTTGGACCATTTTGTAAGAATGCAGGTTCCCTCACTTTGATTATTCTGTCTCTCAATTCATTTCTGCTTCTTACATTAGAATTTGAAAGTTTGGGAACGATTGATGGATGTTGCTTTGGTGAAGGATTTATGCCATGATTCCTAATTGGATTCAGACTAATTGATATTTGTCCTCTTTTCCTCAGTTCACTACTCATGTGTTAACATTAACCTCCTTTTACTGGAGTCCAGAGAAATGGTTCACTGCGGTGCTGACTCTTGCCGGAGCTGTGGCGGCGGTCCTCGTTTCTGGCATTGCCTGGGTGTGCTATCAACGGTAGGTATTGGACTGTTACACTTTCTTTCAGGAGTACAACATTTTGGATTGTCTGGGCATTTTTGAATTGTATTATTCATTCAATAAACTTGATAGGCTGGAATGAATGAAAACAGAGAAAGTTGGAAATGCACAGCATCTAAAAGACAAAAATAGGTTAACATTTGGAGTGTAATCATTTGTCAGATCTGTTGAATTTTGCAGGGAAATTGCTGCTATCAAATCAGTCCAATCAGTCGAAAGCCATGTGTCAGTCATCATTGTACTGCATTAACTTTACATGGTTTGTTTAACCCAGTTGTCTATGACTGAAGCGTTCTCTTCTGTACCCTGTGTGGACTGAGTACTGACCTGTACCCCATTTCACACCAGGATCCTCTTTTTCTCAGCTGGATGCGACATGACCTGAGTCCACCAAGAATTTGATAGAACTTGACAGTGCAGGCACGATTGTTGCCCCTGGCTGGAGAAGTTAGAACATGAGGGACCCCTTATCTTAAAACTATGACTTCTCGTTCTAGATTGCCCCACATGAGAAAGCATCCACTCTACATCTACTTTGGCAATACCTTTTATCATCTTATAATACAGTAAGAAGTCTTACAACACCAGGTTAAAGTCCAACAGGTTTGTTTCAAACACTAGCTTTCGGAGCGCTGCTCCTTCCTCAGGTGAATGAAGAGGTATGTTCGAGAAACATATATATAGACAAATTCAAAGATGCAAGACAATGTTTAGAATGCGAGCATTTGCAGGTAATTAAGTGTTTACATATCCAGAGATAGGGGTAACCCCAGGTTAAAGAGGTGTGAATTGTCCCAAGCCAGGACAGTTGGTAGGATTTCGTAAGCCCAGGCAAGATGGTGGGGGATGAATGTAATGCGACATGAATACCAGGTCCCGGTTGAGGCCGCACTCATGTGTGCGGAACTTGGCTATAGGTTTCTGCTCGGCGATTCTGCGTTGTCGCGCGTCCTGAAGGCCGCCTCGGAGAACGCTTACCCGGAGATCAGAGGCTGAATGCCCTTGACTGCTGAAGTGTTCGCCGACTGGAAGGGAATATTCCTGCCTGGTGATTGTCAGGTATTGCCAAAGTAGATGTAGAGTGGATGCTTTCTCATGTGGTGCAGTCTAGAACGAGAAGTCATAGTTTTAAGATAAGGGGGTCCCTCATGTTCTAACTTCTCCAGACAATCACCAGGCAGGAATGTTCCCTTCCAGTCGGGGAACACTTCAGCAGTCAAGGGCATTCAGCCTCAGATCTCCGGGTAAGCGTTCTCCAAGGCGGCCTTCAGGACCCACGACAACGCAGAATCACCAAGCATAAACTTATAGCCAAGTTCCGCACACATGAGTGCGGCCTCAACCGGGACCAGGGATTCATGTCGCATTACATTCACCCCCCACCATCTGGCCTGGGCTTGCGAAATCCTACCAACTGTCCTGGCTTGAGACAGTTCACACCTCTTTAACCTGGGGTTACCCCTATCTCTGGATATGTAAACACTTAATTACCTGCAAATGCTCGCATTCTAAGCATTGTCTTGCACCTTTGAATTTGTCTATATATATGTTTCTGGAACATACCACTTCATTCACCTGAGGAAGGAGCAGTGCTCCGAAAGCTAGTGTTTGAAACAAACCTGTTGGACTTTAACCTGGTGTTGTAAGACTTCTTACTGTGCTCATCCCAGTCCAACGCCGGCATCTCCACATCATATCATATTAGATCTCCTCTCATTATTCTAAACTCGAGAGAGTATAGGCCTAACCTGCTCAATCTCTCTCCACAAGACAAACCCCTGGGGTGGGACTATCCGTCCATGTGCACCTCCGCCGGCAGCGAATTTCCCCATTGTGGACAGCCCTATACCATCGGGAAATCGCTGGGCATGGGTGCGCTGCTGGCGTAACGGAGAATCCAGCCCCTCATCTCTGGAATTAATCTAGTGAACCTCCTCTCAACTGCCTCTAATGCATCCCTCCTCAAATAAGGGAACCAAAACTGTACACAGTCTCACCAATGCCTTGTACAGTTGTAGCAACACTTCCCTACATTTATACTTTATTCCTTTAGCCATAGAGCGGGATTCTCCGACCCCCCGCCGGGTCGGAGAATCCCCGGGGGGCGGCGCGAATCCCGCCCCGACGCCGGCTGCCATATTCTCCAGCGCCGTTTTTTTTTGGGCGGTGGAGGGATTCACGCCCGTTTTTGGCAAGTCCCGCCGGCGTGGGTTACGCATGGTCCCACACGGCGGGACCTGGCAGGTACGTCGGCGGGGGCGGTCCTCTGGGGGGCGCGGTAGGATCCAACCCCAGAGGGGGGGGCACCCACGGTGGCCTGGCCCACGATCAGGGCCCACTGATCTGCTGGCGGGCCTGTTCCATGGGGGCACTTCCTTCTTCCTCCCCGGCTCCTGTAGGGCTCCGCCATGGCCGACGCGGAGAAGAGAACCTCCGCGCATGCGCCAAAATATATGCCAAATATGCCAAAATACACCTATTTATCCTGACTCTGCCTTTTGTTGGTTAGCCAGTCTTCTAACCAAACTAATAAATGACCCCATATACCATGTGATCTTACCTTGTATATTAACCTTTTGTGTGGCACCTTGTTCAGGTATACTACATCTACAGGATCCATATTATCCACTTGGCTTGTTACATCTTTGAAGAACTCTGGCAAAACCAGACTCTGATGGATTGAGTTTTGACTTTCCAAAAGTCCTGTTGTTACTTCCTTAACAATGGATTTGTAATAACCTCCTGGCTGTTGTCTAGAAACTGCAGCCAGAATAACATGAGCTCAGGAGCTCCATTGGAGGATCTGGCAAAATAAAAAAGAGCACAGACCTTTCTGTGCCTTCCGGGTCCTTGTTGCTTTTCTGTTTCACATCTTTCAATGTGGCAAGACAATGGCCTAGTGGTGTTTTCACTGGACGAGTAATCAAAGACCCAAGGTAATGCTCCGCGTACCCGGGTTCAAATCTCACCAGAGCAGGTGTTGAAATTTTAACTCCATAAAAATCTGGAATTAAAAGTCTAATGATGACCTTGAAACAATTGTCACTAAACACCCATCTGTTTAGGGAAGGATATCTGCCCTTACTTAGTCCAGACTACATGTGACTCCAAATCCACAGCAAACCATTTAGTTCAGGGCAATTATGGATGGGCGGTAAATACAGGCCCAGCCAGTGACACCCACATCCCATGAACGAATAAAACAAAAGTGTAAGTGGAGCAAGATGAAAGGCCTTCTTCTTCATGATTGCCAGTAGACACCTGACCAGCATTGACAGAAACATGAGGAAATGAGCATTCCTCAGCCACAAAGCAGAGTTCATTCCCTGAACGACTGTTCCTTTCTCCCCAGCTGCCTGACTGCCCTGTCCTTGTGAGTTGATGAGTGAGAAGTAAATTCTGAAATGCTATTATTCAGTCGGAGTTGGTGCTCTATAATATATTCTTATTAACAAGCCTTTTCGTCTGTCAGCACTTCCTCCTGCAAAACATTACTTTATTCTTTTCTCTCATATTCATCATCTTGTAATTGAATAATCTGGTCATCCGGTAGCTTTTCCTCCCAAATCACTCAACATGGCTTCAAATGAAAAAAAAAATCAGAACGTTTGTGACTCACTATTTTATTCTTAGTGTCTAAAATTTGGGCCTGGACTTTCCTCCTCCAACCCACCCCACTTCAGGCAGAGCAGAGAATTGGAAAGAAAAGTAAAATGGGATGTCTTTGTTTCTTAAAAATGCTCCATCTGAACGTACGCGGAGGAAGGTGGCTGTGGTATTGCTCTCTCCAGTATTTTCCTTAATTCTCACCTCGGGAAACACTGCCTCTCTAAAGGTACAGTAAGAAGTCTTACAACACCAGGTTAATGTCCAACAGGTTTGTTTCAAATACGAGCTTTCAGGAGGAGCAGTGCTCCGAAAGCTAGTGTTTGAAACAAACCTGTTGGACTTTAACCTGGTGTTGTAAGACTTCTTACTGTGCTCACCCCAGTCCAACGCCGGCAACGCCACATCATCTCTAAAGGTAGTGATGCTGCCTGCTGTGCTGAAACCCAGAGATGAGAACACTGTTTGAGTTTTCCAGTGAATCAGCAGTTTTTCTTTTAAAAGGTTTTAATGGGTTTAACATAATTAAGAATTAAGTACGAATTAAGAATTAAGAAATTAAGTTCCGAGTGAACCAAGGCAAGTTTGATAACTTTTCATCGGGGCGATAAGTGAAAAGGCTGAGTTCCCGGCCTCAATAAGGGAGGCACTCTTGGCAGTAGTCCCGCAGCCTCTTTCCATGAGAGCCACCACCTTGTCAGCGGATGATCTGGTATCAAATGCCCTTAATTTTTATTTTACTGAATTTTTCTGGGTAAAATTAAATCAACTAGAAGGGTTTTGTGAAATGTTTGTATATGAGGGGGCCAACCATTTCCTTCTGCTTCTGAATGTATGCTACCATGGAAGCTGCCATCTTTCTTTGGTTCCCTCCCAATCAAAGAGCATTACTCAACAATTGCATCCTGATGCTCAGAGATAGGGGTTATCTTCTTACATCCTGGGTAATGAGGTCACATTGTAAACCAAGAACAGACGCTCACCGCAGGTTCAATAAAGCCTTTTATTCAATGTTATTCAACAGACCATCCTGGGTTCTGGAGTCAAGCTTAGATAGTTTAGGGAACCCTACAGAATAGCCTGGCAAGAGTGTTCAGAATTATAGCACAACATACCATTCCCAAATGGATTAGACAAAGAAGATGGCTGGGTACATTTAGAAGCCATCCACTCCGAAGTCATAACGGGATTGTCCCAGAGAAAGTGGATGCTGCACGGGATAATTCTTGCCAAAAGCAGAGATAATCAGGAAACCATGGAAAATCATTTCCAGCAAGTATTAGACAGCCCACACCCAAAATTCCCAATGCTGTTGAAGAAAATTATTTTTAGTAGTCAACAGACATGCAACTTTCAAAAGATATTCAGTCCTCCAAAAGGTTAGTCTGCCATTTTGTTTCAGTGCTGTGTGACGGTGGCAAAATATGTCCTCTGGATGTGTTTTTTTTATAACTACATTTCACTACGGTTGTGATTAGTTTATTTTGAAAATTTTATCTGAATCCGATTGCTCATTAGTGAATCAAGAAGTTGAACTTGCACTAATTTCCCCTTTTCAAGTACTTTGTGCTGTGGACATTAGCTATCATTAGCACCAGCAATGCATTTTACACCCACTTCGACAAAGGACAATTCCAAACCTTTGGTGATGTCCATCCATCTTGGGAGGCAATGGACTTCTCCCAGAAGTCTTTCACTTCTGTATGAAACATCACCAGTTGTGACTATAGATGTTGATTCATGAGTCACTTTTACAGCTGGCACACATGAATAGCGTTGTGCCGAGATTGCAGGCGCTTTTTTTTCTTCAAGCAGACTTTTCCACATCTGGTCATTTCTCTTGCAGGGCCAGCAGCAGCGCCGGGTGAAACACCCGGCTCCCACGTCGAAGACGGCTAGAGAATGGCCAGCTCCGTGGCCACGCATGCACACGGCGATGACCTGCAGTGGTCGCACCATACAACATGGCTCTGCCCGTGTGCGGACCCGACCTGCCATCCGCGACCCCACCGGCCACCCCCTGGTCATCCCCTACCAATACCCCCAGCCCTCGCGGAAGCCCCCCCTAGCCAACGGCATGGCTCCTGACTGAGTGTGGTGGCGCTGGACACAGTACGCAGCCGCCACGCCAGGTTACTGCCCGCTGAGACGACACATCAGCCTCGCGGTCGGGCACTCGGCCCATCGGGGGAGGTGCATCGTGGGAGGACCTTCCGGTGACGCGCCAACGCCGTTCCAATGGCGTCTGGTGCGCGACGCGATTACACCACTTCCATGGGGGCAGAGCATGGCTGACCGGTGCCAAACCGGCGCCGGAGGCCATGGAATGGATTCTCTGCCCGATCGCCGATGATGATATCGGCGTCGGACAACGGAGAATCCTGTCCAACATCTCTGATCCTGGTCAACCTAAGGATTCATTTACAGGCATCTTTTTATTGTAGATGTGGGTGACCTGTTAGTTTCATGTCAATGGCAAGCTTGCCATAGAGCATATCTTTGGTCAGGTGGTTGTCATACATTCGGCCCACGTGGCACAGTCAACGACTCTCTGCTAACTTGAGGGAAAACATGCTGGGGATCCCTGCACACTTGTGTACTTCCACGTTCATCTTGACAGAAAGTGCCCACTATTCATCAGAGGTAGCAGAGGTGGAAGCTGTTGAGCTGCTTTTCTTCATTTGCACAAGTTATCCATGCCTCGCTATTGTACCGGAGGGTGTTCGGAACACAAACCTGGGTACACATAGAGCTGTGTATTTTCAGTTAGTCTGGCTGTCAGTCCACGCTCCATTTCTTAACTTTGACAGCACAGCTGTGGCCTTGGAAATCCTGGTTCTGATTTTGACATCAAGGGACAGGTTGCTGGAAATTCTTCATCCAAGATTTGTGAAGCTGTCGACAACCTCCAGAGTGAGGTTGCTGATGGTGATGAAAGGTGGAGTCTCTACATCCTGGCCCATAACTTTGGATTTCCTGACTTTGATTGTTGCTTGCAGATTATCTGGAGAACCAATATACAAGAGGTTGCAAGTGAACTTGAGTATATTAACCTACATTAATAAACAAAAAGAAAACATAAAATGGATCCTTGCAAAACAAATTTCCACAAACACACCAATGTGCAAAATTATCAAAGATTTTCCAACTTTCACTTCATTGTGCATTTGAATTATTTTCCCTTGTAATGTCCAGCTTGTGTGAAGAAAAGGCTTGTTAATGAAAATCTAACTAGTCTTTGTGACAATAAGCGATTATTATTATCATTATGATTAATCTTTCATGTCCTTGAACATTTCCCCCCAGCGCTGTAATTTTGTGAACTGCAATTAGATTCTGCAATCTGTGCGTGCAAAATATGTCTAATTTCCTCTGATACAGTAGCAGCATTCAGTCAGCCACAGTGATGGAACATTTTTCCCTTTTCAAAATTCTTCAAAATTATTTGAAGGAACACAAGGACAAAGGTCACGATCGAACTGAATGGGAACAGAGTCCCATAATGAGCGCGTTTAGCTGTGTGCTTCCTGGTGCTCGCAACATGAGATACGCCATGCTGTCTACCGGGATTCTGGTTCTATCTGTGGCCTCAGTGGAGGCAGAGGCCAGGGTCACACTTAATCCCATTTCCTGCGCTGAGGAGTTCCGCTCGCTGGAACTCGGTGCAGCGAGAGTTTGGGCCGCCATTTATAAATGGCATCCCGATTACCCCCCCCCCCCCCACCCCCCGCTGATACGACCCCCTGTAAAGCCCCAGCTCAACTATAAGGGGGTCTTCAGGCCCCCCGCACCCACATCGTGCACCCCCAGGCCTGATCCCCATTGTGGTAAAAATGCCAGCTTGGATCCTTGGCACTGACAGCCTGACACCCTGGCAGTGTCCCTGCCAGCTGGCAGTGCCAAGCTGGGAAGATCCCGGAAGAGGATCTTTAGGGCGCAACGTGGCCAGTAGATTGTGCCCAAATTCTGAAAGCTTTATTGATGTGCATTATATATTGAGTCTATTTAAAAAAACAATAGATAGGGCTCATGCATATGTATATCAGCGTGAACATGTGC